>NC_092333.1:521792500-522135000 GCF_046630445.1 Rutidosis leptorrhynchoides
AAATTGTATCGTATTTAATAGTATTTCCTTGTAAAAAAATTAATAGTATTTTATACCCCTTAGCTTTAACATCAACCAGATACTCAATACATCCTGGAACGGGGAAGATGTACAAGGATCTTAAGAAACATTTTTGGTAGCCAGGTATGAAAGCCGATATTGCTAAATATGTAGGAGAATGTTTGAAGTGTTCTAAGGTCAAAGCTGAACATCAGAAACCATCAGGTCTACTACAACAACCTGAAATCCCGGAATGGAAATGGGAAAACATTACCATGGATTTCATTACTAAATTGCCAAGGACTGCAAGTGGTTATGATACTATTTGAGTAATAGTTGATCGTCTCACCAAGGCAGCACACTTCCTGCCAATAAGAGAAGATGACAAGATGGAGAAGTTAGCACGACTGTATTTGAAGGAAGTCGTCTCCAGACATGGAATACCAATCTCTATTATCTCTGATAGGGATGGCAGATTTATTTCAAGATTCTGGCAGACATTACAGCAAGCATTGGGAACTCGTCTAGACATGAGTACTGCCTATCATCCACAAACTGATGGGCAGAGTGAAAGGACGATACAAACGCTTGAAGACATGCTACGAGCTTGTGTTATTGATTTTGGAAACAGTTGGGATCGACATCTACGGTTAGCAGAATTTTCCTACAACAACAGCTACCATTCAAGCATTAAGATGGCACCATTTGAAGTACTTTATGGTAGAAAGTGCAGGTCTCCGATTTGTTGGAGTGAAGTGGGGGATAGACAGATTACGGGTCCGGAGATAATACAAGAAACTACCGAGAAAATCATCCAAATTCAACAAAGATTGAAAACCGCCCAGAGTCGACAAAAGAGCTACGTGGACAGTCAAAGAAAAGATATAGAGTTTGTAATTAGAGAAATGGTCATGCTTAAGGTTTCACCTTGGAAAGGCGTTGTTCGATTTGGTAAACGGGGGATACTAAATCCAAGGTACATTGGACCATTCAATATTATAGATCGTGTCGGACCAGTAGCTTACCAACTGGAGCTACCTCAACAACTCGCGGCTGTACATAACACTTTCTACGTCTCAAATTTGAAGAAATGTTTTGCTAAAGAAGATCTCACTATTCCGTTGGACGAAATCCAAATCAATGAAAAACTTCAATTCATTGAAGAACCCGTCGAAATAATGGATCGTGAGGTTAAGAGACTTAAACAAAACAAGATACCGATTGTTAAGGTTCGATGGAATGCTCGTAGAGGACCCGAGTTCACCTGGGAGCGTGAAGATCAGATGAAGAAGAAATACCCGCATTTATTTCCAGAAGATACGTCAACACCTCCAACTGCTTAAAATTTCGGGACGAAATTTATTTAACGGGTAGGTACTGTAGTGACCCGAACTTTTCCATGTTTATATATATATTAAATAAAATTGTTATTTACATGATTAAGTGTTTCCAACATGTTAAGCAATCAAACTTGTTAAGACTTGATTAATTGAAATAGGTTTCATATAGACAATTGACCACCCAAGCTGACCGGTGATTCACAAACGTTAAAACTTGTAAAAACTATACGATGACATATATATGGTTATATATATAGTTAACATGATTTTATTATAAGTATGTATCTCATTAGGTATTTTAACAATGAGTTATATACATAAAAATGAGACTATTAATTTAAGAAACTCGAAAACGATATATATAACGATTATCGTTATAACAACGTCTTACTAGGTACATATGAATCATATTAAGATATTGATACACTTGGTTAATTATGTTAAATGATAAGTAAATATATTATTAAGTGTATTAACAATGAAATACATATGTAAAAATAAGACTACTAACTTAATGATTTCGAAACGAGACATATATGTAACGATTATCGTTGTAACGACATTTAACTGTGTATATATCATACTAAGATATATTATATATCATAATATCATGATAATATAACAATTTAACATCTCATTTGTTATAATAAATAATGGGTTAACAACATTCAACAAGATCGTTAACCTAAAGGTTTCAAAACAACATTTACATGTAACGACTAACGATGACTTAACGACTCAGTTAAAATGTATATACATGTAGTGTTTTAATATGTATTCATACACTTTTGAAAGACTTCAAGACACTTATCAAAATACTTCTACTTAGCAAAAATGCTTACAATTACATCCTCGTTCAGTTTCATCAACAATTCTACTCGTATGCACCCGTATTCGTACTCGTACAATACACAGCTTTTAGATGTATGTACTATTGGTATATACACTCCAATGATCAGCTTTTAGCAGCCCATGTGAGTCACCTAACACATGTGGGAACCATCATTTGGCAACTAGTATAAAATATCTCATAAAATTACAAAAATATGAGTAATCATTCATGACTTATTTACATGAAAACAAAATTACATATCCTTTATATCTAATCCATACACCAACGACCAAAAACACCTACAAACAATTTCATTCTTCAATTTTCTTCATCTAATTAATCTCTCTCAAGTTCTATTTTCAAGTTCTAAGTGTTCTTCATAAATTCCAAAAGTTCTAGTTTCATAAAATCAAGAATACTTCCAAGATTGCAAATTACTTTCAAGTTTTCTAAATTCATTCCAAGTAATCATCCAAGATCAAGAAACCTTTGTTACTTACAGTAGGTTATCTTTCTAATACAAGGTAATAATCATATTCAAACTTTAATTCAATTTCTATAACTATAATAATCTTATTTCGAGTGGAAATCTTACTTGAAATAGTTTTCGTGTCATGATTCTGCTTCAAGAACTTTCAAGCCATCCAAGGATCCTTTGAAGCTAGATCTATTTTTCTCATTTCCAGTAGGTTTATCCAAGGAACTTGAGGTAGTAATGATGTTCATAACATCATTCTATTCATACATATAAAGCTATCTTATTTGAAGGTTTAAACTTGTAATCACTAGAACATAGTTTAGTTAATTCTAAACTTGTTCAAAAATAAAAGTTAATCCTTCTAACTTGACTTTTAAAATCAACTAAACACATGTTCTATATCTATATGATATGCTAACTTAATGATTTAAAACCTGGAAACACGAAAAACACCGTAAAACCGGATTTACACCGTCGTAGTAACACCGCGGGCTGTTTTGGGTTAGTTAATTAAAAACTATGATAAACTTTGATTTAAAAGTTGTTATTCTGGAAAAATGATTTTTATTATGAACATGAAACTATATCCAAAAATTATGGTTAAACTCAAAGTGGAAGTATGTTTTCTAAAATGGTCATCTAGACGTCGTTCTTTCGACTGAAATGACTACCTTTACAAAAACAACTTGTAACTTATTTTTCCGACGATAAACCTATAATTTTTATGTTTAGATTCATAAAATAGAGTTCAATATGAAACCATAGCAATTTGATTCACTCAAAACGGATTTAAAATGAAGAAGTTATGGGTAAAACAAGATTGGATAATTTTTCTCATTTTAGCTACGTGAAAATTGGTAACAAATCTATTCCAACCATAACTTAATCAACTTGTATTGTATATTATATAATCTTGAGATACCATAGACACGTATACAATGTTTCGACCTATCATGTCAACACATCTATATATATTTCGGAACAACCATAGACACTCTATATGTGAATGTTGGAGTTAGCTACACAGGTTTGAGGTTGATTCCAAAATATATATAGTTTGAGTTGTGATCAATACTGAGATACGTATACACTGGGTCGTGGATTGATTCAAGATAATATTTATCGATTTATTTCTGTACATCTAACTGTGGACAACTAGTTGTAGGTTACTAACGAGGACAGCTGACTTAATAAACTTAAAACATCAAAATATATTAAAAGTATTGTAAATATATTTTGAACATACTTTGATATATATGTATATATTGTTATAGGTTCGTGAATCAACCAGTGGCCAAGTCTTACTTCCCGACGAAGTAAAAATCTGTGAAAGTGAGTTATAGTCCCACTTTTAAAATCTAATATTTTTGGGATGAAAATACATGCAGGTTTTATAAATGATTTACAAAATAGACACAAGTACGTGAAACTACATTCTATGGTTGAATTATTGAAATCGAATATGCCCCTTTTTATTAAGTCTGGTAATCTAAGAATTAGGGAACAGACACCCTAATTGACGCGAATCCTAAAGATAGATCTATTGGGTCTAACAAACCCCATCCAAAGTACCGGATGCTTTAGTACTTCGAAATTTATATCATATTCGATGGGTGTCCCAGAATGATGGGGATATTCTTATATATGCATCTTGTTAATGTCGGTTACCAGGTGTTCACCATATGAATGGTTTTTATCTCTATGTATGGGATGTGTATTGAAATATGAAATCTTGTGGTCTATTGTTACGATTTGATATATATAGGTTAAACCTATAACTCACCAACATTTTTGTTGACGTTTAAAGCATGTTTATTCTCAGGTGAATACTAAGAGCTTCCGCTGTTGCATACTAAAATAAGGACAAGATTTGGAGTCCATGTTTGTATGATATTGTGTAAAAACTGCATTCAAGAAACTAATTTCGATGTAACATATTTGTATTGTAAACCATTATGTAATGGTCGTGTGTAAACAGGATATTTTAGATTATCATTATTTGATAATCTACGTAAAGCTTTTTAAACCTTTATTTATGAAATAAAGGTTATGGTTTGTTTTAAAAATGAATGCAGTCTTTGAAAAACGTCTCATATAGAGGTCAAAACCTCGCAACGAAATCAATTAATATGGAACGTTTTTAATCAATAAGAACTGGACATTTCAAGGAAATCGTGTAAGATGCACCTACAAAGAATTCACTGCCTGCAAACCTTTGGAATTTGATGGAACCGAAGGACCGATCGGATTGAAACGGTGGACCGAGAAGGTCGAATCGGTGTTTGCCATAAGTAAGTATACTGAAGAGGACAAAGTGAAGTACGCTACGCATACCTTCACAGGTTCTGCATTAACATGGTGGAATACCTATCTAGAGCAAGTGGGACAAGACGATGCGTACGCACTACCGTGGTCAGCATTCAAGCACTTGATGAACGAGAAGTACCGTCCCAGAACCGAGGTCAATAAGCTCAAGACAGAACTTAGAGGGTTACGAACCCAAGGATTTGATATTACCACGTACGAAAGACGATTCACAGAATTGTGCCTATTGTGTCCGGGAGCATTCGAAGATGAGGAAGAGAAGATCGACGCGTTTGTGAAAGGATTACCGGAAAGAATCCAAGAAGATATAAGTTCACACGAGCCCGCCTCCATACAACAGGCATGTAGAATGGCTCACAAACTAGTGAACCAGATTGAAGAAAGAATTAAAGAACAGACTGCTGAAGAGGCCAATGTGAAGCAAGTCAAAAGAAAGTGGGAGGAAAACGGTGATAAGAATCACCAATACAACAACAACAGCAATTACAACAATAATCGCAACAACTATCCCAACAATCGCAACTACAACAAACGGCCCAACAACAACAACAACAACAACTACAACAATCATCCCAACAATAATAATAACCGCAACAACAACAACAATCAGAAGCAGCTATGCCAAAGGTGTGAAAAGTATCACTCGGTTTTCTGCACCAAATTTTGCAACAAGTGTAAAAGAAATGGTCATAGCGCAACGAAGTGTGAGGTCTACGGACCAGGGGTTAACAGAACGAAAGGAACAAATGGTGTCAGAATGAGTAATGGCGGAGCAAGTAGTGTCGGAGCAAGTTATGCCAATGTAGTTTGTTATAAATGTGGAAAACCGGGCCACATTATTAGAAATTGCCCGAACCAGGAGAACACGAATGGACAATGCCGTGGAAGAGTTTTCAATATTAATGTGGTAGAGGTACATGAAGACCCGGAGCTTGTTACGGGTACGTTTCTTATTGACAATAAATCTGCTTACGTTTTATTTGATTCGGGTGCGGATAGAAGCTATATGAGTAGAGATTTTTGTGCTAAATTAAGTTGTCCATTGACGCCTTTGGATAGTAAATTTTTACTCAAATTAGCAAATGGTAAATTAATTTCAGCAGATAATATATGTCGGAATCGAGAAATTAAACTGGTTAGCGAAACATTTAAGATTGACTTGATACCAGTAGAGTTAGGGAGTTTTGATGTGATAATCGGTATGGACTGGTTGAAAGAAGTGAAAGCAGAGATCGTTTGTTACAAAAATGCAATTCGCATTATACGAGAAAAAGGAAAACCCTTAATGGTGTACGGAGAAAAGGGCAACACGAAGCTACATCTTATTAGTAATTTGAAGGCACAAAAACTAATAAGAAAAGGTTGCTATGCTGTTCTAGCACACGTCAAGAAAGTACAAACTGAAGAAAAGAGCATCAATGATGTTCCCATTGCAAAAGAATTTCCCGATGTATTTCCGAAAGAATTACCGGGATTACCCCCACATCGATCCGTTGAATTTCAAATAGATCTTGTACCAGGAGCTGCACCAATAGCTCGTGCTCCTTACAGACTCGCACCCAGCGAGATGAAAGAACTGCAAAGCCAATTACAAGAACTTTTAGAGCGTGGTTTCATTCGACCAAGCACATCACCGTGGGGAGCTCCTGTTTTGTTTGTCAAGAAGAAAGATGGTACATTCAGGTTGTATATCGACTACCGAGAGTTGAACAAACTTACCATCAACAACCGCTACCCACTACCGAGAATCGACGACTTATTTGATCAACTACAAGGATCGTCTGTTTATTTAAAGATTGACTTACGTTCCGGGTATCATCAAATGCGGGTGAAAGAAGATGATATTCCAAAGACTGCTTTCAGAACACGTTACGGTCATTACGAGTTTATGGTCATGCCGTTTGGTTTAACTAATGCACCAGCTGTGTTCATGGACCTTATGAACCGAGTGTGTGGACCATACCTTGACAAGTTTGTCATTGTTTTCATTGATGACATACTTATTTACTCAAAGAATGACGAAGAACACGGTGAACATTTGAGAAAGGTATTAGAAGTATTGAGGAAGGAAGAATTGTACGCTAAGTTTTCAAAGTGTGCATTTTGGTTGGAAGAAGTTCAATTCCTCGGTCACATAGTGAACAAAGAAGGTATTAAGGTGGATCCGGCAAAGATAGAAACTGTTGAAAAGTGGGAAACCCCGAAAACTCCGAAACACATACGCCAGTTTTTAGGACTAGCTGGTTACTACAGAAGGTTCATCCAAGACTTTTCCAGAATAGCAAAACCCTTGACTGCATTAACGCATAAAGGGAAGAAATTTGAATGGAAGGATGAACAAGAGAAAGCATTCCAGTTATTGAAGAAAAAGCTAACTACGGCACCTATATTGTCATTGCCTGAAGGGAATGATGATTTTGTGATTTATTGTGACGCATCAAAGCAAGGTCTCGGTTGTGTATTAATGCAATGAACGAAGGTGATTGCTTATGCGTCTAGACAATTGAAGATTCACTAACAAAATTATACGACGCATGATTTGGAATTAGGCGCGATTGTTTTTGCATTAAAGACTTGGAGGCACTACTTATATGGGGTTAAAAGTATTATATATACCGACCACAAAAGTCTTCAACACATATTTAATCAGAAACAACTGAATATGAGGCAGCGTAGGTGGATTGAATTATTGAATGATTACGACTTTGAAATTCGTTACCACCCGGGGAAGGCAAATGTGGTAGCCGACGCCTTGAGCAGGAAGGATAGAGAACCCACTCGAGTAAAATCTATGAATATAATGATTCACAATAACCTTACTACTCAAATAAAGGAGGCACAACAAGGAGTTTTAAAAGAGGGAAATTTAAAGAATGAAATACCCAAAGGATCGGAGAAGCATCTTAATATTCGGGGAGACGGAACCCGGTATAGGGCTGAAAGGATTTGGGTACCAAAATTTGGAGATATGAGAGAAATGGTACTTAGAGAAGCTCATAAAACTAGATATTCAATACATCCTGGAACGGGGAAGATGTACAAGGATATCAAGAAACATTTTTGGTGGCCGGGTATGAAAGCTGATGTTGCTAAATACGTAGGAGAATGTTTGACGTGTTCTAAGGTCAAAGCTGAGCATCAGAAACCATCAGGTCTACTTCAACAACCTGAAATCCCGGAATGGAAATGGGAAAACATTACCATGGATTTCATCACTAAATTGCCAAGGACTGCAAGTGGTTTTGATACTATTTGGGTAATAGTTGATCGTCTCACCAAATCAGCACACTTCCTGCCAATAAGAGAAGATGACAAGATGGAGAAGTTAGCACGACTGTATTTGAAGGAAGTCGTCTCCAGACATGGAATACCAATCTCTATTATCTCTGATATGGATGGCAGATTTATTTCAAGATTCTGGCAGACATTACAGCAAGCATTAGGAACTCGTCTAGACATGAGTACTGCCTATCATCCACAAACTGATGGGCAGAGTGAAAGGACGATACAAACGCTTGATGACATGCTACGAGCATGTGTTATTGATTTCGAAAACAGTTGGGATCGACATCTACCGTTAGCAGAATTTTCCTACAACAACAGCTACCATTCAAGCATTGAGATGGCGCCGTTTGAAGCACTTTATGGTAGAAAGTGCATGTCTCCGATTTGTTGGAGTGAAGTGGGGGATAGACAGATTACGGGTCCGGAGATAATACAAGAAACTACCGAGAAGATCATCCGAATTCAACAACGGTTGAAAACCGCCCAAAGTCGACAAAAGAGCTACGCTGACATTAAAAGAAAAGAAATAGAATTTGAAATTGGAAAGATGGTCATGTTTAAAGTTGCACCTTGGAAAGGCGTTGTTCGATTTGGTAAACGAGGGAAATTAAATCCAAGGTATATTGGACCATTCAAGATTATTGATCGTGTCGGACCAGTAGCTTACCGACTTGAGTTACCTCAACAACTCGTGGCTGTACATAACACTTTCCACGTCTCGAATTTGAAGAAATGTTTTGCTAAAGAAGATCTCACTATTCCGTTAGATGAAATCCAGATCAACGAAAAACTCCAATTCATCGAAGAACCCGTCGAAATAATGGATCGTGAGGTTAAAAGACTTAAGCAAAACAAAATACCAATTGTTAAGGTTCGATGGAATGCTTGTAGAGGACCCGAGTTCACCTGGGAGCGTGAAGATCAGATGAAGAAGAAATACCCGCATCTATTTCCAGAAGATTCGTCAACACCTTCAACAGCTTAAAATTTCGGGACGAAATTTATTTAACGGGTAGGTACTGTAGTGACCCGAACTTTTCCATGTTTATATATATTAATTGAGATTTATATTTATATGATTAAGTGTTTCCAACATGTTAAGCAATCAAACTTGTTAAGACTTGATTAATTGAAATAGGTTTCATATAGACAATTGACCACCCAAGTTGACCGGTGATTCACGAACGTTAAAACTTGTAAAAAATATATGATGACATATATATGGATATATATATATATATATATATATATATATAGTTAACATGATATTATGATAAGTAAACATATCATTAAGTATATTAACAATGAACTACATATGTAAAAACAAGACTACTAACTTAATGATTTTGAAACGAGACATATATGTAACGATTATCGTTGTAACAACATTTAATGTATATATATCATATTAAGAGATATTCATACATCATAATATCATGATAATATAATAATTTAAAATCTCATTTGATATTATAAACATTGGGTTAACAACACTTAACAAGATCGTTAACCTAAAGGTTTCAAAACAACACTTACATGAAACGACTAACGATGACTTAACGACTCAGTTAAAATGTATATACATGTAGTGTTTTAATATGTATTCATACACTTTTGAAAGACTTCAAGACACTTATCAAAATACTTCTACTTAACAAAAATGCTTACAATAACATCCTCGTTCAGTTTCATCAACAATTCTACTCGTATGTACCCGTATTTGTACTCGTACAATACACAACTTTTAGATGTATGTACTATTGGTATATACACTCCAATGATCAGCTCTTAGCAGCCCATGTGAGTCACCTAACACATGTGGAAACCATCATTTGGCAACTAGCATGAAATATCTCATAAAATTACAAAAATATTAGTAATCATTCATGACTTATGTATATGAAAACAAAATTACATATCCTTTATATCTAATCCATACACCAACGACTAAAAACACCTACAAACACTTTCATTCTTCAATTTTCTTCATATAATTGATCTCTCTCAAGTTCTATCTTCAAGTTCTAAGTGTTCTTCCAAAATTCCAAAAGTTCTAGTTTCATAAAATCAAGAATACTTCCAAGATTGCAAGTTTACTTCCAAGTTTTCTAAATCCATTCCAAGTAATCATCAAAGATCAAGAAACCTTTGTTACTTATAGTAGGTTATCTTTCTAATACAAGGTAATAATCATATTCAAACTTTAATTCAATTTCTATAACTATAACAATCTTATTTCGAGTGGAAATCTTACTTGAAATTGTTTTCGTGTCATGATTCTGCTTCAAGAACTTTCAAGCCATCCAAGGATCCTTTGAAGCTAGATCCATTTTTCTCATTTCCAGTAGGTTTATCCAAGGAACTTGAGGTAGTAATGATGTTCATAACATCATTCAATTCATACATATAAAGCTATCTTATTCGAAGGTTTAAACTTGTAATCACTAGAACATAGTTTAGTTAATTCTAAACTTGTTCGTAAATAAAAGTTAATCCTTCTAACATGACTTTTAAAATCAACTAAACACATGTTCTATATCTATATGATATGCTAACTTAATGATTTAAAACCTGGAAACACGAAAAACACCGTAAAACCGGATTTACGCCGTCGTAGTAACACCGCGGGCTGTTTTGGGTTAGTTAATTAAAAACTATGATAAACTTTGATTTAAAAGTTGTTATTCTGAGAAAATTATTTTTATTATGGACATGAAACTATATCCAAAAATTATGGTTAAACTCAAAGTGGAAGTATGTTTTCTAAAATGGTCATCTAGACGTCGTTCTTTCGACTGAAATGACTACCTTTACAAAAACGACTTGTAACTTATTTTTCTGATGATAAACCTATACTTTTTCTGTTTAGATTCATAAAATAGAGTTCAATATGAAACCATAGCAATTTGATTCACTCAAAACGGATTTAAAATGAAGAAGTTATGGGTAAAACAAGATTGGATAATTTTTCTCATTTTAGCTACGTGAAAATTGGTAACAAATCTATTCCAACCATAACTTAATCAACTTGTATTGTATATTATATAATCTTGAGATACCATAGACACGTATACAATGTTTCGACCTATCATGTCGACACATCTATATATATTTCGGAACAACCATAGACACTCTATATGTGAATGTTGGAGTTAGCTATACAGGGTTGAGGTTGATTCCAAAATATATATAGTTTGAGTTGTGATCAATACTGAGATACGTATACACTGGGTCGTAGATTGATTCAAGATAATATTTATCGATTTATTTCTGTACATCTAACTGTGGACAACTAGTTGTAGGTTACTAACGAGGACAGCTGACTTAATAAACTTAAAACATCAAAATATATTAAAAGTGTTGTAAATATATTTTGAACATACTTTGATATATATGTATATATTGTTATAGGTTCGTGAATCAACCAGTGGCCAAGTCTTACTTCCCGACGAAGTAAAAATCTGTGAAAGTGAGTTATAGTCCCACTTTTAAAATCTAATATTTTTGGGATGAGAATACATGCAGGTTTTATAAATGATTTACAAAATAGACACAAGTACGTGAAACTACATTCTATGGTTGAATTATCGAAATCGAATATGCCCCTTTTATAAAGTCTGGTAATCTAAGAATTAGGGAACTGACACCCTAATTGACGCGAATCCTAAAGATAGATCTATTGGGCCTAACAAACCCCATCCAAAGTACCGGATGCTTTAGTACTTTGAAATTTATATCATATCCGAAGGGTGTCCCGGAATGATGGGGATATTCTTATATATGCATCTTGTTAATGTCGATTACCAGGTGTTCATCATATGAATGATTTTTATCTCTATGTATGAGATGTGTATTAAAATATGAAATCTTGTGGTCTATTGTTACGATTTGATATATATAGGTTAAACCTATAACTCACCAACATTTTTGTTGACGTTTAAAGCATGTTTATTCTCAGGTGAATACTAAGAGCTTCCGCTGTTGCATACTAAAATAATTACAAGATTTGGAGTCCATGTTTGTATGATATTGTGTAAAAACTGCATTCAAGAAACTAATTTCGATGTAACATATTTGTATTGTAAACCATTATGTAATGGTCATGTGTAAACAGGATATTTTAGATTATTATTATTTGATAATCTATGTAAAGCTTTTTAAACCTTTATTTATGAAATAAAGGTTATGGTTTGTTTTAAAAATGAATGCAATCTTTGAAAAACGTCTCATATAGAGGTCAAAACCTCGCAACGAAATCAATTAATATGGAACGTTTTTAATCAATAAGAACGGGACATTTCAAGTATGACATCATTTATGTTTTTATTTTAATTCTACATTAGAATAGAATATAATACAATAGGATTTTCTTTGTCTTAGAGTTGGACAAATCAAGAATATTACCTTATCAATAACTCACATTTAGAAAAGAGTATAGATAGATAGATGGGTGAAAAGAAAATATTGGAATGAAGAGGCTATATAAGTAGATGGTTGTTAATAATAACTAATTGCATTAATGGAAGAGTTCTTTTTTTTTTATTTTTATTTTAAAAATAGATTTTTGAATGATTTCAGTATAAAAAAACCAATGAGATTAAATGCAGATTATTTTTTATAAAACTTTATTAAAGTTTCAGAAAAATAATGAAGGTGCAAACTTCATCTACTAATTTTTATTTGAATAATAAATAATACTAATAATAGCAAAAAAATAACAAAAAATATTAAACCTATTGCTTCTCACTTTGAGGGCTAAACCACAGACATCAACATAACTCCAATAAGGTTGCAAAGTTACTACATTCGAAATTTCAGCATTCAAGGCCCCTAAAAACCTTTTTATTGTTTCTTCTTCCTCTTCTTGAACATCACAACGCATACGTAAGCAATCGAGCTCTTAGAATGAGTTCTTCCATACTATAGGTCTTCTAGAGCAAGTTATGATATTCAAGAAATGCCTCTTGCGAATTTTTGGGAAGAAACTTCTCGCGCAAAAGTTTCTTCATCTTATCCCATGTTTCAATTTTGGATTCCGGCATATGCCCTATTCTTTCAAACATTATCTCACCACAAGGAGACATGTTTGCATTGTTTAATTGCCACAAGCTTCACCTTGAGGTGTTCGAGGATATCTTTGATGTCAACCACTCGTTCAACGGTACTTAACCAATCCAAGGAATCGTCGGCGTGCATCGTTCGCACGAGTTTGGGGATCTCCACCTTCACTCGTAGATTACGCAAAAGATCATCATGTCCTTTTCGATAACTCCTCTGGCCAGCAAATGGATTCGTGTATTCCCATTGATCATGAGTGGCTTCTAAATTAATGATACGCATACCCGATTCACTCGTATAGCGCATCACACGTGATCCTCACGTGCCGCATAAATAAGCACGCCATAATACAAAAGCGCGCAGGACAGGCTGACCGCGCAATGACATAAATCCTACAAAAGAACCATACGTGGTCGATGTACAAATTGTCAGAAGACGCTGTAGCTTGTAGGAAATATATGGCAGACAAGAACCAGGCCCGACATGATGCTTTTTACTTTTGTTTGCCTCTCATGCAAGGTAGTATTGTTAGGACATATCACAATCCCTTGGCCCTATTACGTGGCACTAATGGACAAAGGAGGATTACACTATAAATAAGAGGTCCAAGCCACGATATGGGAGGAGAATTCTCCAGGACTTGCACATATACTACTTTTATTATAAAAGCATAATAGACAGACCATTCGCGCTACTCTCATAGCGCAGCCCTTAACCACTCTACCGGACTTGCAACATATCACTCGACTAACTTACGGTTATAGGTAACGTTCCATGAACATAAACCCTAAATACCCGTTCCGAGCCATTAGTTACCAGTTACCCCGTCGATGGTGGGTCGACATTTAACCACCCCTATTGAGATCCTCATCTTACAAGGGGTTATTCACGATACACCGGACCAGAGAGTTAAACTCGAAAGACCCTTAAATCCCCTTAGTTGTTGTCAAGTATAGACCGAACCCGATACATCCATTCTATGCTAGATCAAATGGTGCCATCCGTGGGACATATAAGTTAAAAGGTGCTGACTGATCTTTTCTCTACATGTCCGCTAACAACTCTCTTGTTTTTCTTTGAATACAGTTACAGGTATTGAAATCACAAGCAAGCTAAAAGTACCAAAGCCAGTACCACTATGAGCCACCTCGCATGCGGGACAAAAACCAGTGATTAAGGGCTCCGCGGGAACCTCCGACAACACGCCCGCAAGAAGCACCCCAGGATCTCCTGTTAACACTCAAGCGTCCCCTTTCAAGATGCCAGAGGCAGTCCGACCGATAGCATAGGCCTCAAACACTGCTAATGTAGGGTTCACACTGACTTATCTAGTGTCTAAAGGTGCTCGTAATAGTTCCAGCAACGCCAACAGCCCTATTGGTTCTCAAGGCACACGACCTTCCTCAGCGCCCCTTCAAGATGCTCCTCCATCTACGCTAAGGTCCAGCACGACGACCTTCATGCCAGGGACGTTACCTACGAGCAAAGAATCTCTCGACGCATCTCCCGTACAAAAACGGGAACAACACTGAAAGGACCCGTCCTAATCCACCTGGACGAAGTCATCAACATTTGGTCCCATTGCGATGATCGGCTCCAAGTAATGTCCTTATATTGAGCAAATGCACAGCGGAAGACTTAATTCGTACCTGAGAATAAACATGATTTAAAGTGTCAACCAAAAGGTTGGTGAGTTCATAGGTTTATCATAACAATCATCTCAATATGTTAATAGACCACAAGATTTTATAATCATAAACATAATACACTCGCGAGTGTATGTAAAGCATTCTAAGTGGTTGAGCACTTGGTAACCATACTTAACATTTAATCAACGTCGCATATTCCCTTTATTATGAAATCTCACTACACCGTACCAAGTGTAGTCACCAAAACGAAGTACTATGCAACAGTTGAATACTGGTCGTCCAGTCCGGTTGGGGTTGTCAGGCCCGATAGATCTATCAACAGGATTCGCGTTTACAATACCCATGTAAATAGTAGTTACCAAGCTACAGGAAAATATGCCAGTGGTACAACTCAACGTAGGATATATTTTTAAGTACTTGTGTCTATTTTGTAAACATTTATAAAAGCAACGCATGTATTCTCAGCCCAAAAATATATATTGCAAAAGCATTAAAAAGGGAGCAAATGAAACTCACTTTTGCCTTGAAGGTATTTAATTCGACTTGGTCTCCGATAGATATCACGAACCTAACCATATATATAATATATCAACATATTTTCTTTTTAAGTAATCGTTACATATATATATACTTTTAATATTTTTCTTAGTCCATAGTTAGCAGTCCGATGTTAGTGGTCCACAATTAGTTGCTTAAATAAAATAAATAAAGACCCCATCGTATTCGTATTGATCAGAATTAATCTCAACCCATGGTACCATGTTGTCAAATGACGTGTTGCGTACATAAAGTACCGTGTTGTCAAATGACGTGTTGCGTACAATCATGAGGTCTTATGATTAATCTTCTCGTGTTGTTTACAGGTGGTCCTGAAATATATAAAATCAAATCATAAGTAATTATATATAAAATATCATATTAATTAGAAAAGATATGATTAATTTACTTTTTCTCCAAATATTTTCGTAGCTAAACTTGCTTCGGATACCCAATCTTGTTTTAGTCGTAGTTTCTTCATTACAACTCTGTTTTTGTTGGTTCAACTTGCCACTTCCTTGGATCGAGTCAAATTTTAAGAATATGAACTGAAAATACCTTAGTTTGTATTCAAAATCATAGGTTATAGGTCAAACTTTGGTGAAACTTATGAAAGTGATCATTTTCCATCATAAAAACAACATTTAATGATCTTTTTTCTAAAAATACTTACACTTTGAGTTAAACCATGAAATTTTTATGTGTTAACATATTCATAAAAAATATCATTTTTCCAGAACATGAACATCCAATTCAAAGTTCAAGATGGTTTTTAATTATCCAACCCAAAACAGCCCCGGTTGCACTCCGACGACGTAGATTCAGTTTTTAAGATGTTCTTTGTAAAACCAAGTTATATCTTGTTAGGTTAGCATATCATTATGATATATTACAGGTCTTGAAGTGTTTTAAAAGTCAAGTTAGAAGGATCTATTTAGTTTGCGAACAAGTTTGAAATCATTCAAACTATGTTCTTGTTGTTAAAATTTTATACCACAAAATAAGATAGCTATATGAATATGAATTGAATAAGATTATGAACAAGGTTACTACCTCAAGTTACTTGGACAAAGTTACTGCAAAATATAAGAAATAATCTTGGAATTAAAGAGTGGTGGAGTTAGATCAAAAGGTTGGAAGTAAACTTCTTCAAATGGGTGGTTATTTTGATATGTTCTTGAAAGAGTTTTCTTATGGTGTTTAAGGCTTGTAATTGAAGCTAAATGATGGGGAAAATGCTTGGAGATGATCAAGTATGAAGTTAGGAGTATTTTGAGAGAGAAATGAGGGTGTAGGTATGAGAAAATGGAGTGAAGAAATGGTGTTCATTTATAAAAACGTTTTTAGTTTATAAAGAAAGAAAAGGATTCCTAATTTTGTTTTCTTACTAATAATTCATACTACTTGACAAATTCTAGTTACCTCATATCTAGGGCAGTAATAATGTTGATTAGGATGTTGATTTGATGTGTATATACCAATAGTAAATACGTATAGAAGCTGGGTATGATACGGGTACATATACCCTAGATATACGTATAGAAATCTTGAGGAAACGGAACGAGAATTCAAATATAGCTATCTTTTGTTAATATACTTATATTGTTTTATGTATTTAAGTCCTTAAAAAGTGATTAAATACATTATATATACGATACATGTATAAGCATTATAGATTATAAGTATATATATCAAAGAATGTTACGTATAGTTATCGTTTAGAAAACTTAAGTTAGTAGTTTCAAAATATACTTATAGCTCATTGTCATTAGTACACAATGAGATGTTAAACCATCCTTAGATCATGTTAAATATATATAAATACATATATATACACAAACGTATAATTATCGTATGTTATATAGTTCGTGATATCATCGGTCATATTGGACGGTCAAACGTTGTGTAAAACTCTTTTCAAAAACACAAGTCTCAACAATTTGGATTGCTTATCATGTTGGTATGGTTTAATTTATGTAAATATTAATCTCATAAGTATAATTTGGTCGGAAAATTCTGGGTCATTACAAACACGCCAGAAACCAAGTGAACCTGATTTATGTGCTAATGAACGTTACGCCTGACGACATGGTACACGAATTTAACATTCTGGAAAGGCTGAAAATATGATCAAAAACTTGTACGCTGGAATGAAAGGCATAAATGTCAAACCTTCATTTGAAACTGCCTCCGCCGGGGAAAAGTTTGCTGCTCACATACTAAGCCATGTTTCCGCTTTGTTACCAGTAATCCCACTTACGTTGGGGTACGATGATTGTTTTTCTGACCCTGATGCTTTCCTGCTGAAGTATAAGGCATTTCCCGCAACCAGCGATGGTCCGATGAGACCAAATTTCTGGAATTTCCCTCGCTCCTTGAGGGGGTAGCAAGGCAATTGTTTAACAACCTTCCAGCGCCTACCATCAACTGTTATGATGATCTTAGGACACGTTTCCTAGCTCAACTTACACAACATGCATGGGTTCCAAAGGACCCACATAGAATGTCATGACATCAAGCACGAGCGTGGCGAGTCCTTGGGACAGTTCATCGACAGGTACTTTCAAGAATATGCCAGAATTCCAAACTCGGCAGAATCTCAAAAAGTGTCGGGGTTCATCCACAGAATCTGTAGGGAGCCCCATCTGACGTTATGGCAGAGACTTAGGAAGCATCTCCCCGAGACGCTTGCGAAGGCCATCTGAGAAGCGCACAAGCATATGCGCGCAGAAGAAGACACTACCAGATATATCTGCTTCGGAAACCCAAATCACGAGCATTGTGATGGGTATGGCTCCCCTCGAGGCGGCCTTAAATTAGGAAGTTTCGGCAGGAGCCAATATGAATCAAGCCCATACCGCCATCACCATAACAGTAGCCATAATGATAGAAGGCACCAAACGATGGTCAGAATCCTAACCAAGTGCCACAAGGAATTCTATGTGATTGAACCCATTTCCAAGACGTTTGAGAAACCAACACGCATGTCAGAATACGCGCAGAGAGACAAGTTAAAGTTATGTGATTTCCATGACGATTTAGGACATGAGACCAATCGATGGAAGGCTCTAGTTGACAAAGTGATTGGCTGCCTGAAGCGTGGGGAACTGAAGCACTTGAAACCACAAAAGGACAGACAGAACGATTACAAGAAAGACGGTGATATAAAAGGAGGTGACAAGGTGATTTACATGTCCTCATGGGAAAGATGGGAGAAATTTGAGAACCAACCGATCCTGCATTGGGGATCGATTCAATCTGTGTTCCCCAATGAGACATACAAGGGAAGGAAATGCTTGCAGCTGGTGGTGGAAGGTTACTTACCTTAATGTAGACATTACATAAACAATCTTCTTATTGACACTGAGAGCTGCGACAACATCATGTTCCAACACTGCTTTGAAAAACTGTCGTACAGGATGAAAAGCAACATGAAGGAACCTAAACCGAAATTCAGAGCGTTGACAGGAAGGCCTACCTGGTCCTTAGGGTCTTTGAAGTGGAGATAACGTTAAGAGATGACAAAGAGGCGCAAACACTACTAGTTTAGCATGATACGCGCTTCTTTAGAATATGACGCTCTCCTATGACAGCCAGCGATGTCCCAGTTCCACATTACACCCTCTATTAATCATGGCATCATAGTATTTCCAACACCAGAAGGACTCGCCACCATGGCATCGGAAACAACGGAGAGAAATCTCGAAGCTGATAAGGTATATGCCATGTTTTATATAAAACTACAGGTTTCGCGCCAAGTAACTGCAGAACAAAAACCCTGGCTTGATAATCCAATGTTAACAAGATGAATACGCGGAACTAATTTGCGCGCTTACCACATTTAATGAGCACTATCTTGTATAATCCGAAACATAAGACACATATAAAAATTCATTTAGCGCATAAACTCGCGCATTCGTTGATTTTACAAACCTACTAATTTGTGTTAAAACGTCCCTAGTACTCAAGTCGTAGGAAAGGTGAAGGTAGATGAGGGCGGCTCTTCGAAGCTCGCAATAGTCGAGGGAGACGAAATCTACGTTATGTACTATGAGTTCGAGGAGTACAAGGACGAGAAGCTAAGGGAAAGGGCATAACGCCAATGAATTGGTGGCATAACGCCAACGAATTGGTGATAACACCGTTACTATTAAGTAACTTTATGTTTCAAATAAGCGCAACTGTCTAGCGCAGGCGCTAGGCCATGAGCTCAAGCATTTTGTTTAATTTGTGCGCTAAAACTACTTTGGCTATGCTTTTTTTTTATTATATATCAAGCTACTCGTTACCATAATCCTTGTAACATGTATAAATGCAAAATAGTTATGTAACTTGGTAAATGGTGCGGACAATCGAGCACCTAGCTCACTTCTACCTTTGAAGGGATGTTTTCTCCAACTCTCGTGCGGCAGAAGCTTGTTTGGCGACATGCTAGTTTATTATAACCCGGCGGTTAAGAGTCATTGGGTTGACCTAACCCACCTGAGCAAAACTTGAGGTCTGAAAGTCATGACTATAAACGACGGCGTTGGTCGCACCTGACCTCAATCCTAAGTGTTGGCGCACTTACACAGGCGCATAATTAAGCATATATTGTGTGCATAACAATATATGTGATAAGTTACGCGTTGTCATGCCTTGAGTATAATTATGATTAAACATCATATTTATCTAAGACAAAGAAGGAAGCCCATTCTTAAGAGTTTTAAATTACTTCAATGCTGCAACACGTTCATCCTCACAAGTAGCGAACATGGCGGCATGAACCTCACATTTCTTTGCAAGCGCCTCCTTATTAGACTGTAAGGAACTTGCCTTCACCATAAGATCTTCAACATTTTCCTTTGCGGCATCCAAATCTGCCGCCAACGACACTTTCTCAGAAGCAGCAGTCGCAGCGGTAGCACTAGCCTCTTCTCGCGCTTTCTCAGTATTTTCGAGCTGATCCTTCAACTCAAGCATGCGATCGTGCGCCTCTTTAGCGCTCAACGCCTCGGGCGTAGAGCCGCTCGCTCCATCTAAACGATCTTTCATTTCCTTTAGATGATCAATCGAATGCATTAAGTTCAGCATTGTCATCTGAACGTCCACACGAAAGTTAGCCTCGAGCAACAAGTTAGAGAAATACTCTAGAAGTCGAATGTTCCCCAAAAAACCAATTTGAGAAGCCGCTACTTCCTCCGGAACCGCCAGCAAATCGTTCAGACCATGGAACGTCAGTCTGTTATCTATCGATAAACACACAAAAAAGAAAGTTAGCTGCAATAAAACGGAGGCAAAATAAGATGAACATACACGGTAAATAAAACAAGGTTACCTCTTAGCCTCTTTTCAGGCTTCAACTTGGTGGCCGCTTGCGTTTGCGCCCATCCTCAATATCAAACACCCGTGGGTGCTCATCCTGATCACCAGAGGGGGGACGTGTCGTGGGTTTCGGCGCCACCAAGCACACCAGTCTGACCGTTCCCTTCATGTCCAAAATCGTGAGAGCCACCACCAGTATGGCCCTCGCAAGGATCAACACTACGCCCATAATTAACTCCACTAGAACCCCTGCCCTCAACAGAAAGTTCAGCGTCAGGGTGGCCCTCAGCCTCGTTCTCAACATCCTCCGTCTCCGAATATATACCCTTGATATTGCGTCTCTCCAAAATTCTATCAAGCAACATAACTACAATAAACAAAGTGATAAAGAGTTAGCACGAGAAAAATGAAGAAAAAACATAATTATATTAGGATATTAGCACCTATCCACTGCCTATCATGATCGTTAGAATCCTTGATAACTGGCAGAGCAGTTGGATAAGGGTACATGTTTGCAAACCATATAACCTCATGGCTATAATTGCGTATGCGAAGCTGACGGTTCTTAAATCGAGCAAACATCCACTCCTCATCTTTCATCAGAATCAGTTTATCATTCAAATGGGAAAGGGTAGCTTGCTTATGCCACACGAGCGTCCTAGCGCAAGTGGCAGTGATAAAATAATTAATGTAAAAGAAAGTGTTCTTGCACTTCGCGCGGACACCAGCCTTCACTGGCACCACAAAATTAACTCTATCGTTAAACGAATACCAACTTTCTGTCTCCTTTGGTATGAGAACATGTTTTTGAACAAATATAAAGTGGGCGCGAACTGAAAATTGTTACACCACATCTCAAAATATGCGATGCGTAAAGAGCTGTACGGATGCAACTGTCTGATGTAGATACTAAAATGAAGAAGAACGTACATGAAAAAGGGAGTAGGAGGGTAGCGCAATTTCCCTTGCTGCATAACCTCACGGTAAATGGTAACCTTCTTTGGAACCGAATGGTTAGCGCGCTGACCAGGCAAAGGCGCAACAGGATTTAGCACCCGTATCGGAGGATACCAATCTAGAATTTCCCTAATGTCATGCCTTGTAATAATCGATCGAATATCTTCGGAATTATCAGGCTCAGCGGTGGAGGTAGAAGCCATCTTTACAAAAGAATCAAAATACTTAACAAACAATAATCGGACTTTTGTGATTTTCAATTCCAAATTATTTTATTTATGATATTTTTATATCATATGAGTATATATAGTATTTCTATATTTTATTTTCCACGTGTGCGTGTTTCTTCCGAAAATTTAATCGCGTAACAGTGTTTTCGCGAATTGGGCTTCGTTTGAACTTTCGGGCCAAATCAGAAGATCAATTAATAAAGTTTGAGAAGTGGGGCCACTCCCCATGGCAAAATAAGCTGAATTACTCCCCATGGCCTATCCTTTTCAAAAATATGCACCAACATTTCATTTTGCATCTCATTTGGTCATTTTTCATTTTTCAAAACCAAGCAAAAAGCTCTCTATTCTTCTCCTCCCTACTAGGCTGACTTCTACCTCTCCCTAATCAGTATTTTGGCCATCTAAAATCATCATACAAATATTCATCATCTCTCAAAATTAATTGCATAAACGGATTCTCCTTTTCGCGATCTAGAAGCTTCATCATCTTAGTTCTTGATTAGGGTATAATCACAAACCCTAGCTTTTTCATTTTAATCTATTTTTACTGATTATGATCTTATTTTGATGCTATAGTAATTGTATGTTGTTGTGTTGTTGATTTGATGCTTAGAAATGCTCGATTTCATATGTTTTCGGTTTGATCAAAAGCGAACAGCAGCTATTTGTTTAAAATAAGTATACTTAACAGATGTTTTTTGGTTAATTAAAGTGTATATATGAGTTTCTCTCATTAAGACAATAATTTTAGGCTTTGGATTCATGTTGTTTTGAGTTTCGGATCAAAAGTTATGCCCGATTTAGGGTTTTGATGAAATTAAAATATGAAAGCTTTTATGATCAGTTGGGGTCCGAATTTGTGGCCATTTTTAGAGCCTTTAGGGGTACAATTTGGTTAGGATTGATGATTGGATGAACATTCATTTTATGATCATCGAAATTCGAGCCACGGATCACCCGGAATGGCTAAAACAAGTTTTAAAACGGATTAAAGAAAAGTTTGGTTCACGGCTGTTCTTCATGACCCATTAACTGATTTTAGGGTGTTCTTGAGTGTTCTAAGGTGTCGGTTGGTTGGTAGACGAGGATACATATATATAAGATTCGTCAAAAACCGACACCCGAGGCTCAAGTTATGACCCGACGAACTTTTAATTAAACTTATGATTATGAAATTGAAACTTAGGTTTTAAATAATGATTTTCATTATAATTAAATTACTTATGTTATAAAATTAATTATTTTTAATTAATACTTATGATATACATTTATTATATCAATTAACAATTACATTATGATTTAATTATTCTTATTATTAAACTTATGATTAATAATACATTTTTATAAATAAAAATACTTATGATAAGTATCAAACTTATGTTATGAGATTATTATGTCAAGACTTATAATGAAGATTATTTATTTATTTATTATAAGACTTAGTTATTATTTAATTATAATACAATTTAATTATTAAATACTTATGGTTTAATAATTATGTTAAAAATACTTATGATATGTGTAACATTTCATAATTAACTCAAGATACTTATATTATGATTAATAATTCATTATTAATTAATAATACTTATGATATGATTAATATTTAATTAATTAATTAATTAAATACTTATGTTATATCTGTTATATCATTTAAACTTATATTAACTTTATAATTCGATTTAATTCAATTAAACTTATGATATGACATGATTATACAAATATTATTTTTAATAATATTATAACATATATTATTAATATAATTTACACTTTAAATTTCAATGTTGACTAGGTTTGACCAAGGTTAACTTTTGGGTTGACTTTCGGTTGACTTTGACTTTCAGTTGACTTTTGTTGACTTTTCTAATTAAGTAAACTTTCCTATGATAAAAATTTCTAAAAATAGAAAATTACCTAAAATAGAAACTTTCTAAAAATAGAAACTTTCTAAAAATGGAAAGTTGCTAAAAATAGAAACTTTCTAAAAATAGAAAGTATGTGTTATACGTTGTCCTGATCATACCGAATCATACCGAGTGATGTTCTATGCTTACTTACAACAAGTACTATAGCTATCATAATAAGACTAGACCTAAGTTAGTTATTTATATCGACCTGCTTTATTTATAGGTTGGCGTTGTGGTCATTCTTGATCACTTTACCTTTTGCTGTTCGCATTTCTGTGTTGTTGCTTCATTTGCTTTAAGGTAAGTTATAGTCCCGTTTTTCATACTATTTTAAAGTATTTTTGGGATGAGATTACATGCAACTTTTGTTTTACACTTTAGACGCAAGTGGAAATTAATTTAAATTATTCATTGTGAGTTGAACAAAAATATTTCCTAATCTGATAATTGTAATCACTGGTTTCTACTGGTGAACGCGAATCCTATGGATAGATCTATCGGGTTTGACAGCCCTATCTCGTGCTTGTCGCACTAGCAATTTATAATCGAAATGTGTTAGCACTTCGTATTTTGGAAGATACACCTGTTCAGTGTATATTGTTATATTGATTTTTGTTAAGGGTAAGGAGTTGTTAAGTGATTACCAGGTGGCTCACGGGTTAATGGAATAATGTTTTTATATGTTTTCGAGCATATAATTTTGTGGTCTAAAATGAGTTTTTATGTTTTCAAACATAAATTTTTATGGTTTAAATTAATTATTGTTTGCAATATTAAACCTATAATTCACTCAACATTTTTGTTGACAGTTTACTCGCATGTTTTATTCTCAGGTTCATGATTGATTGCTTCCGCTGTGCTTAGAGAGTCTGCATTGTCTGTAGCAGATTTTGATTTAAACATTAAACATTGCATTCTACTTTAAATACTGTTACATTGTGGGTAGTTGTTGACTTGTTTTGGTCAACCCTTTTTATACATTTGGGTTGATTTTTCTAAACTTACAAATGATTAGATTTTTCCTTTTGAGGTAATCAATTTTATTAAATGAATGCAATGTTATTTATTAAATTCATATAGAGTTATGATCAAGTTGTGGGACCAAGTGACGGAGCCGTTAAGGGTACTTGATGGTTCGTCTCAGTTGGTATCAGAGCCTTGGTTGTAGGGAACTAGGCGGTCATAATGTGGTCAACCCTTGGTTTTTAGGGTGCATTAGAGTCTAGTCTACAGCCCGACCTATAGTGTATTATTATATGTGGTTACTTGTATCCTATAACTATGTATATTGTTGTCATACATACACCTCTTTTATCTTCTGATTCCGAGAGGAACTCCCATTCCGATTAAATGTATTATCCGAATCTTATGAGATTATGTTTTTACAAGACCACCTCGGTTAGTGAAACCGAGGGATGTCATTCATGACTTCTGAGATTCTCGACATTTCTATGTCATCGATTATGGTTAGGTATATAACGTCTAAGTTATATTACGCGAGATGTCATTCTAGACTTCTAAAATGCTGGGCATTTCAATGTCAGCAATTATGATTATGTATATAACATACATTCTTGTTATATTACATGCCTTTGTGCCTTTGTGCTTTGGTTTTCGAACTGGAAAACGTCATTATTGACTTTTAAAAATTCTTGATACTTCAAAGATATTTTTATGTCATCGTTACTCTTATTCATTACTTTTGATGTTTTTGTCTCTTTGTGCTATCCTTAGCACACTGTTTAAGAAATCGTTTTAGAGAAATCTGTGTAGAAATTAGAGGTTGATCACGTGTCCTGACCTTATGCAGTGCTATTGGAATGAAACTATGAATTAGTGAAATATAATGGCGTCTGGCCAACGGGATTATATTACGGTAATTCATATAGAAATTTCAATATTGTGACATGAGGAATAGGAAGCGAGTCAAAGAAAATTTTTACACCACTCATTCAGAAATTCCAATCTTACTACATGAGTAAGAAAACTACTTATTATCCTATTTGGTGATATACGAGAAACTCGTTTTAACCAAACTACATATCTCATGCTCTCTATCCTTCATACCTCACTTGCTAGCAACAGCTTCGCACGTGAACAGTTTTGGCCCAATGACTTATGTCCTGATAATAGTCAAAACAACATTTAATTCATTGATTTTCATGACCTCGTAACATTTGTTGATCAAATATCGCACGGCGGTTCAAGACCTTCATTCGATCTTCCACGATCTTACTTCAACTCCTAACCTCTGAAATATGAATACTCTGTTATCATTAGGATTTTTACACATTTGTTTAATGGTGCGGTCCTCACGAGATTTATGGACGAATAGAAGTATTAAGATTTTCTGTCACGTATGCAATTTATAAAATCATATATGTACGTATAAAATCAAATAAATAAATTTACCTTAACCTATTTTGGTTAGTACATACTAAATTATACCCTCAAAATTATTTTAAAACCACTCCTTTATTGAGTTGTTTAACTAAGTCAAATTATTTTATGTAAAATGGTACACGTTGTACATACTTCTAAATTTACTAAGAAATTTGTTCCGTTTATGTTGTCACATCAAACGTTTAGAGCTTTTTCAAAAATTCATTGATTGATTAAATTCAAATTTTCGCAATTACTCTACAATGTGTTTGGGTCACAGTTCTTCTCGTCCTGTGTTTAAGGATGAAACTTACCATCAAGTTATTTGACAAAAACTCTTACGTCACTTTGGATGGACAAAAACTCTTACATCATAAAAATTTTCCCTCTTACGGTTGGACATGGCCGAAACGCGGACCGTTAAATCAGTTTTCTGATGTACACTCGATGGTCGCCCTATTGTAGGAAAGGCACTGGGTGGGTTTCTACCCCAACTGTTGTTATAGTTGGTATCATGGATAGATATTACATTAGACCGTTTGATAAGTTTCTACTCTCGATATTCACGGCTAACCGCAACACCCCCATAAACATAAATCCTACGATTCAATTCTTTGAGGTGCACGAAATCATTTTTGGATATTCATCTCACCTAGAGTAGACTATTCTTTATAACCCACGATTCACATTTCTTTTCATCCGCACATAAATTTAAGAATAAGGATGAATCCTAGATTGACTCGCTCATTGTATGAGAAAGTTCACTCTCGTTGAAAGATTACACCTTTCATACGTTTTCCTTTCAGAAATGTAATGAAAGGTTACTTTAAAATCTATGATCCTCGTTATCCCCCTTTGAAGGAATTGCCTTAAACATCTATACCACTGATATGGCTACTCTATATATTCCTTCCTTCGTTGGTTGCAACTATATCTCATTCGTCCTAGTTCGTCCCCTTGGGGAGCTCCTGTTTTGTTTGTTAAGAAGAAAGATGGTCCGTTCTGATTGTGTATTGATTATAGCAAGTTGAACAAGCTTACTGTTAAGAATCGTTATCCTCTTCCGAGAATTGATGATCTGTTCAGCTCCAAGGTTCATCCGTTTATTCTAAGATTGATCTCCGTTCTGGTTATCACCAATTGCGCGTTAAAGAAACTGATATTCCAAAAACCGCTTTCCGAACCCATTATGGTCACTACGAATTTCTGGTTATGCCGTTCGGATTGACTAACGCACCTGCAGTGTTCATGGACCTCATGAACCGTGTGTGTAGTCCTTATCTGGACAAGTTCATTATCGTTTTCATCGATGATATTCTTATCTATTCTAAGGGTGATCAAGAGCACGAAGAGCATTTGAGATTAGTGCTTGATTTGTTAAGAAAAGAAGAGATGTATGCTAAATTTTCTAAATGTGCGTTATGGTTAAGAGAAGTTCAATTCCTTGGGTACGCTGTTAGTAAAAAGGGAATTCAAGTTGATCCTGCTAAGATTGAGGCAATTGAAAAGTGGGATATTCCGAAGACTCCTACTCAGGTTCATCAGTTCCTAGGTTTGGCAGGCTATTATAGAAGGTTCATCCAAGATTTTTCACGAGTAGCGAAACCTCTGACTGCTTTAACGCATAAGGGGAAGAAGTATGAGTGGAAGAGTTAACAAGAGTCTGCTTTCCAAACTCTGAAGGAGAAGTTAACTTCTGCGCCGATATTATCACTACCTGAAGGTAATGATGATTTTGTTATCTATTGAGACGCTTCGCGTCGGGGCTTTGGTTGTGTTTTGATGCAACAAAAGAAAGTCATTGCTTACGCGTCACGTCAATTGAAGATTCATGAACATAATTATACGACCCATGATTTAGAATTGGGAGTTTTTGTGTTCACACTCAAGTTTTTGAGTTGACTTTCGATTGACTTTGACTTTCAGTTGAGTTTTGTTGACTTTTCTAATTAAGGAAACTTTCCTAAGATAAAAACTTTCTAAAAATATAAACTTACCTAAAATAGAAACTTTCTAAATATAGAAACTTTCCAAAAATGAAAACTTGCTAAAAATAGAAACTTTCTAAAAATAGAAAGTACATGTTATACGCTGTCCTGATCATACCGAGTGATGTTCTATGCTTACTTACAACAAGTACTATCATACTAAGACTTGACCTAAGTTAATTATTTATATCGACCTGCTTTATTTATAGGCTGGCGTTGTGGTCATTCTTGATCACTTTACCTTTTGCTGTTCGTATTTCTGTGTTGTTGCTTCATTTGCTTTAAGGTGAGTTATAGTCCCGTTTTTCATACTATTTTAAAGTATTTTTGGGATGAGATTACATGCAACTTTTGTTTTACATTTTAGACACAAGTGGAAATTAATTTAAATTATTCATTGTGAGTTGAACAAAAATATTTTCAAATCTGGTAATTGTAATCACTGGTTTCTACTGGTTAACGCGAATCCTATGGATAGATCTATCGGGCTTGACAACCCTATTTTATGCTAGTCGCGCTAGCAATTTATAATCGGAATGTATTAGTACTTCGTATTTTGGAAGATACACCTGTTCAGTGTATATTGTTATATTGGTTTTTGTTAAGGGTAAGGAGTTGTTAAGTGATTACTAGGTGGTTCACGGGTTAATGGAATAATATTTTTATATGTTTTCGAGCATATAATTTTGTGGTCCAAAATGAGTCTTTATGTTTTCAAACATAAATTTTTATGGTTTAAATTAATTATTGTTTGCAATATTAAACCTATAATTCACTCAACATTTTTGTTGACAGTTTACTCGCATGTTTTATTCTCAAGTTCATGATTGATTGCTTCCGCTGTGCTTAGAGAGTCTGCATTGTCTGTCGCTGATTTTGATTTAAACATTAAACATTGCATTCTACTTTAAATACTGTTACATTGTGGGTAGTTGTTGACTTGTTTTGGTCAACCCTTTTTATACATTTGGATTGGTTTTTCGAAACTTACAAATGATTTAGATTTTTCCTTTTGAGGTAATCAATTTTATTAAATGAATGCAATGTTATTTATTAAATTCATATAGAGTTATGATCAAACTGTGGGACCAAGAGACGAAGCCGTTAAGGGTACTTGACGGGTCGTGTCAGTACTCACCTGAATGCTCAAAGACAAAGCGTGAAGCACTAAACGAAGCAGAGGAAATTTGTGTTGGATCAAGGAAAGCAGAGAAGGTTAAAAACTTTTAGAAGAAGTTATGAGCTATTTATAAGGAATTAAAAAATCAAAGCGTCTCAAAGAAGTTGAAAAAAGGGATGTTAAAAATAAATGGCCAAGAAAGAAACACGTGCACGCATCGTGTAAAGGAAAAAGGAGTAACAAACAGTGATGTGACAAGAAACGCCTGAAATGACTAGTTGACCTGTGTAGCAGAGTGACAGCCACCGACAAAATCTTCACGCATTAAGTTCACCCTATCAACCGTTGTCATTTTTTACACAATTCAAACCTTTGAAAAATATAAAAAACAAATTATTTCGACGCATGAAAGAAGGTGATTGACAGGTAGAATTCAACACCATGCGCAATCCTTGGGCATAATATTGAACTGGGAGGACTTAATGATACGCATACCCGATTAGCTCGTATAGCGCATCACACGTGATCCTCACGTGCCGCATAAATAAGCGCGCCACAATGCTAAAGCGCACAGGACAAGGCTGAGCGCGCAATGACAAAAAGCCTGCAAAAGAACCATACATGGTCGATGTACAATTTGTCAGAAGGCGCTGTAGCTTGAATGGAATATGTGGCAGACAAGAACCAGGACTGACATGATGCTTTTTGCTTTTGTCGGCCTCTCATGCAAGGTAGTATTGTTAGTACAGATCACGATCCCTGGCCATATTACGTGGCACTAATGGACAAAGGAGGATTACACTATAAATAAGAGGTCCAAGCCACGAGGTGGGGGAAGAATTCACCTGGACTTGCACATATACTATTTTTAGTATAAAAGCATAACAGACAGACCATTCGCGCTACTCTCATAGCGCAACCCTTACCTGCGCTACCGGATTTGCATCATATCACTCGACTTACTTATGGTTACATGTAACGTTGCATGAACATAAACCCAAAATACCTGTTCCAAGCCATCAGTTACCAGTTACCCCGTTGATGGTGGGCCGACGTTTAACCACCCATGTCGAGATCCTCATCTCACAAGGGGTTATTCACGGTACGCAGAACCGAAGAGTTAAACTCGAATTACCCTTAAATCCCCTTAGTTGTTGTCAAGTATGGACCGAACCCGATACATCTATTTTATGCTTGACCATGAATCACGTTCTTCATAATCCCGGTGGTTATTCAATTTCAGTTATGCGATTCTTCATTGTAATCAATCCATTTCAACATATGGAACATCAACATCTCTTTCAGCGAGTCGGTGATGACTACCTTGTTCCTAATCTTCGTGATAACGGTGTTCAACCTTCCCTGAAATTTGATGCCAATTAATGCTAAGATCCACGAATTGCTAAACAAAAACTCATAGCTTGTTTTATTAACTCATGATAATAATAAAAAATATATCAAAACAAATCTGCTGAAAATAATAACAGCGCGTCTTTTTATAATAGCCAATGGACACAGTCTTACTGGATTAAAATAGCTAAACATAAGGAAAGTTAAATATTAGTAAAACAATTAGAATTCTTCCAGGACTCTAATTGCATCTGCCTTGCCTTCTGTTTCACGTCCAGGTATCCAAAAGCCCACAAGCAGGCCGATCCTTGTTGTCTTCAAAATAATCTTGAAGGCCCAGTTGTTTCTTGGATCGCCTTTGGTACAACTGAGCCCATTTCTGTGCAGGCCAATCAACACTTGAAGGTTCATTAGCAACCACACCTGCATCACTATATTATACTACGTAACACTAATAACGAAAAATAGGTAAACTTGTGAAACATACAGCTTCGTACAAGTATTACAAGTAAAATTTTTTTAAGTATAATGCAGTGTAACTATATGTTATGATGATCTCTTTGCTATGAAAAGTCAATTTAGTTCGTTGGTTCTACACATTTGGACATTTCAAAACTCTTTCGAATTAAATTTTCAATGGGATCAAACGATAATCTATTATATGTACTACAACTTTTCGTTTGGTGAGTGTTGATAAGTTAATTAAACTACCCTTGGAGTATTATTTTTCATAAATCATATCATACTTATATAATATAAGATTACTTGGTGGTTAAAATAATACTCCGTAAAATGTCATGATATGTTTATTTTGGGCACAATCATCATATTACTATTATTAACGTGATGTTCAATCAATCAATTAAGACAAACATGCTTCGACTATGATTGAATCAAATAACTATGAGAAAACTATATATATAGATTTAATCAAGAGGGAAATACTTTTCTGAAAAAGGGAAGAGTAAATTTTTTCGTTTTTTTTTTTTTTAAATTAGGCATTAAATGAAAATATGAATATTTAAAAAAGCCATTTCGTGATAACACTATTATTTTGGCATGAATACACTCGAAGAAATAAATGATAACATTCATTGTAATGAATGTTTTGCTTCTGAGTTTTTTTAGGGTTTTGAAAATTAGGGTTTAGAAATTAAGGGTAAAAAATTAGGGTTTAGAAATTAGTGTTTTGGGTTTAGAAATTAGGATTTAGATTTTAATTTAAATTATTAACATGAACGATTTAGAGTTTAGGGTTTAGGGTTTAGGGTTGTGGGTTTTAGGTTTAGTCCTAAACTCTAAACTCTAAATCGGGCTAAATCTTGGAAAAAAATTCACATATGATGGAAAAAAACACTCGAAGAATAACATTTAGGAATAACATTACGCATGATGCATGTTATTCGTTTTTTCTTCGAGCGTTTTTCCGTCAAAATAATAACATTAATCGTCAAGTGTCTTTTTTAAATGTTCATATTTTTGTATTCTTTTAATGTTGGAAAAAAAATATTACGAAAAAAATGAAAAAATAAAAAAATATATCTACTTCCCCTTCCCCCAAAAAAGTGTTTCCCTTCTAATTAGCTATATATATACATACTAGATTTATGAGCCCGTGCGTTGCACGGGGACTCATCCGTAAACATTATTGGTTTTTAAACTTATATATGAAAGAACGATATTATAGGAAAAGTGTCAAAAGTACTTTTGTGGTTGAATTAGTAAAATATGTTTTTGTTAACAACACACATTAGTATCAAACAAACTTGAAACTTACAGTGGTATATCAATTAACGAAATGATAAAAACAGTATCACAAGTATTATGTTGGGTGAACTGTAGACATCAGACTCACGACCAGGTCCTTTCCCTCTCTAAATCCATTCTTAAGCTGCCATTCACACATTAGTTTAAAGTCATAAGCAGTAACAAAAGAATACGAATACGCAGATAATTCATAGTAAAAAAGTATCACTATATATGTCTATATTTTTGACAAAAAGCCTTCTCGAATGACTAATTTTCATTTATTGCATACTTGCATAAAGTGGACTGATAATACTTCAACTAAAACTAAGAGATTATTTAGGTGTTTAATTGTTACCCATCATATGCCACTTCAAGAATTACATACATCCTTTAGGTTCATACGTCACAAGAGAGTTATAATCAAATATACAAAGCAAATGGTGTCAAAATGTGTGAAGTTCATGTATAATGTATAACCTGCTCAATAGTGGTGCATCCACCGAGTAGCTTATCAGCAATGTTATCATTCATTTATGGTAATTCTCTATAGAATAGTTCTTTACAGTCAACCTACCAATAATTCACAAAGGAAATAAGTTTTCCAGTACATCTTAAATTGAATTAAAAAAAAAAAAAAAGAAAAAGAAACAACTTACAGTAAACTGACAAGGAAGACCACGGAGATCTTATTGCTTCCAAGTATTTGGAAATACAAGTGGAAAAGATTTTGTTTCACCTCCTTTCATTCCGATTATTGCGTCGAGAAAACTGGGAATAACTCTATCTCCCGTCATTTGTATCAATATGGAAACCTGCAAATCCAAAAAACACATACTTTCTTTTAAGGAAATGGTCGAAGAAATGAAGGTTGACTTAGGTTGGTAGAAAAATACCTTTACTCTCTGCAGTCGGAACATTTTTTGATTCTGATCCGTCTTGTTCCACTGTTATTGCTGATATATCCAGGATGGCAACATCACCAATCTATGGAATTTTTCTTTAGCTAAATTTATATTTGAAAATTAAAAATATATATTGTGTGCAGAGATGGCAAAGTGAGTGGGTAGTGTGATGGGTCAACACTTTAAATTTGTGGGGGTGACATAGACCAGGACCAAAACACCAAAAAAGTCACAATAAATTTATTTAGTGTGCTAATATGTCATATATGATATATGATTGCATATTATAATATTTCAATCTCACAATGTTGGAGATCTTATACATTCGGGACAACTTTTAACCCACACATGATTTTGAAGCTTATTTTACTATACCCATTACTCCATTAGAGATTAATGACCCAAATCACTCCTTTGCATGTGTCTTACAATTGCCATCTCTAAATTTGAGGATTCTACTCTTACGATTTTAAAATACATACAAAAGCTGATGTATATATAATGGAATACTAAATACTTTTTACAAGAAGATATATTAGTTGAAAAACAGATTGAGGGGGCTTCTAAAACATTAAGTACCTGTAGTCCTCTATTTGTAACAATTCGCATCGTACTAAAGACTTATAATGACGTGTAAATTCTTGATCAGCCGCTGTTTTAGCATCTATTTCACTGTCAAGCTCAACTACTATCTTCAAATTCTTGTAACCGTCATCTGGGACCCATTTCACTTCCGGTGCTACATCCACAATAATATCATATCTATCCCACAAGACAAGTTGAATTAATATCAAAATTAACAAAAGGCCTGTAATTATCCAACTGAAAAGTTAAAACATTTGACATACTCTAGTATCAAAGAAGAGTAAGTTGCTTCCATGTCAGGAAATGTTGTTGCAATGCGGATTGAGTCCTATAGAGCCCGTCCATCTACCTTCAAATTTGATCACTTTTTTATTATTTCAGATTTTAATAAGTTAATATTAAAAAAACAAAACAAAACAATGCATACAGATGACATGGTGTACGGAAGAGTTCTTTTTAGAATGGATTCAACAACTGATTTTCTGATTTTCTGAAACCATCCTTCCCTATATAACTTATTAAAATACTTTCTGAAACTTTCTTCCCAGGACAAAATCCAGGAACCTGAAGAAACGTTGTGTATTCCACCATTAGTATTTCACTGATGCAAAACTTAACAAAAGAACACAAACGTGAAGTCTACAAAATAAAATTAAGAAGCAGATGATGGGATCTAAGTGTACCTTTGCCTTCTTCATAAACTGATTAATGACCCTCTTGTAACTATCATCACATACTATAGACGGAACTTTTATGCTCAGCTGAATCTGCAGACTGCAAATATTAACTTGCAGAAATGTTGAATATTGATTCGAAAGACGAAATTTTGTTTCTTTAACATATATAGAAGAATCACAGGTAAGAATGGTACCGTCCACCACTTCATATGGCCATAAAAGCTTGCAACATTCACTAAAAAAAAACCACATACAGTTGTATAATTATATGCAGTTTTTTTTAATTATAAATATCTAAGCATGACGCAAAAAACATGGAGTGTTATATCACAAACCTAAACTCAAGCGTTGACATGAGAGGCAGAGGTGGAAGCAGTTGAGTTCTGAAGTACATGGGTAGTCTTCCCAATCCAAACACTCATCTTTCTTTTTGTTGCTCCTAATTCGTTGATATTCTACCTATAATAACCACAAAATTACATTATTATATTGTATTCATGAACAAACAAAATTATATGACTTACTTTAGGTAGTGAACTGACTAAATTAAGGCTTTAAAATTGACACACTTTTTAAGGTTTAATTAGAACATAAAGAAGGAATACCAAATACATCACAAATCGTGTTCAAACCTTTTCTTCATTCAGTTTAAAATAAAAAACAAATCTAAAACCTAAAATTAGTCAGGGACTGGTAAACCCCAAAATATCGTGGTTGCAAAAAGGGTTAACCGCTTCAAAGCTTATTTAATCGATTGAACCCCGAATTTGCTTACAAAACTTCAGTCGGTTTAAACAAATCTATCAGAAACCCTAATTTTGAACCCAGATCTTAAGTCGATCGCATAAAATTGAAGAAAACAAACCTTAATGATGAAGATGAATCGATACATATGATCATGAAGATGAACGATGATGATGGTTGAAAGTAAACCTAAAGTTTGGGACAGTTGATTGATTGAAAGAATGGATGAACTGATGAAAGAATCAATTGCATAAAAGTGAAGATAATAAAACCGATTCAAATATTGGATTTATTAAAGATGAAATAAGACGAATGTTGATGAATTTGATTGTGCACATTTGTCACTAACATTCACACTGTGATGTGAAGTAATCTCTCAACAGTCAATGCATAAGGAATTTGGACAAAAAGAAAATTCCATATAATCATACTATAATATTATTAGGAAACTCTTGACAAACGTAAGTGTTGAATTCCATAAGAAATTTGGATTAAAAAAATTTTTTTGGTTTACCCCAACTACACATCTTAAACTTCATCTAACCTTTATAAAGATCCATGTATTAGCACTAATATCTATGAGCAAAAACATCCAAATCAAGCAAGAGAGTTGGTATGTACTAACCTGCTTGCTTGCGATTCAAAATCCACACAGACTTGTTGTAACCATCCTACAAATAGAACGTTCCAAATTCAAAAAGACCTGCAATTCAACCAAGAATTCAAGCATGCATGTTATTTATAGCAAGCATATATATCAGGTTTTGTAGCAATATCATAAAGTCTAGAATAACCTTCAAACAACTAACAGATACAAATACAATACAAATACAAATAGTTATTAATAAAAATAATCTTATTATAAAATTATTTTGAAAAAAGACAGAAAAGATGAAAGAATACATATAAGTAACATATATAAATACATAACGATGAATATGCCATACAAAAATACAAAGAATTGAACAAATAAACAAAACCCAAAATTCATGTGTACCTGATGATAAAACTCTTGTAACGAACAGAACCCTAAATTCTTGTGTATCAACAACAGTAATTTAGGGTTTGGTTTTTTCCGATAGAATCAATTGTGTTTGGTTTTTTCGATATAATCAATTGCGATTTAGGGTTTCAATCGAATGGGTGAAAGAGACGACGAAGATAGGCATTTAGGGTTCGAGTTTGGTTTCGGTTCAACAGACGATGAAGGAGAGCTCTGGGTGAGGAACGTTTTTTTCTCTTTTGTTTGTGCAGCGTCATTTTTTTTTCTTTTGTTTGTACATCGTGGCATACTTAGTTGTTAATGATAATTAGCCTAGTGATTAACATGTCAGCATCTTAGATTAGGATTAACTTAATGATTGCCACATAGGATGTTTTTTCAAGATTTATAAGATGTAATAGATATAGATATATATAGTGGTAGGATCAAGAGGGAAGTAACCAATCGGGGGGAAGCGGGGGGAAGCAAATTTTTTTTTTTTTGTTTTTTTGGTTTTGGTAAAAACTTTGTTCACGAACATTATAGATTGGATGAAAACATGAACATTTAATAAAGACACTTTGTGATAAAAGTTTTTATTTTGGCAGGAAAACGCTCGAAGAAGTAATATATAACAATTATCGTGTTTTTCGAGCGTATGTTGAGGTTTTAGATATTAGGGTTTGGATATTAGGGTTTATAGGGTTTAGATATTAGGGTTTAGAAATTTAGGGTTTAGGGTTTAGATTTAGGGTTTAGATTTAGGATTTAGATTGAGTTTTTAACACGAACGGTTTAGAGTTTAGGGTTTAGGGTTTAGGGTTTGGTGTTTTGGGTTTACGGAATAAACCCAAAAAACCAAACCCTAAACCCTAAACTCTAAACTCTAAATCGGGCTAAATTTTACTTCACAAAACATGAAAATAAAACGTTAACATTCTTCACGAACAATATTATCTTGAATGTTATTTTTGTCGATCGTTTTCCCGCCAAAATAATAACAATCATCACGAAGTGTCTTTTCTAAATGTTCTTATTTTCATCCAATCTATAATGTTTGTGAACAAAGTTTTTTCAAAAAACGAAAAAAAAAATTTGCTTCCCCCGATTGGTTACTTCCCCATTGATTCTGCCCATATATATATATATATATATATATATATATATATATATATATATATATATATATATATATATATATATATATATATATATATATATATATATATATATATAAACCAATTTTTTTTTGTGAATTGTGGTTGAAAGTTATTTTAGGATGTTTGTATCTATATATTATATCTATATATCTATATCATATATATTATTAAATTAATTACAAATTAATTACGGAGTAACAAGAAGGTAATATATTCCTAAAATCTCCGGTGCCGGATTTTAATTCTCAGTCACCGGAATATGAAATGGAAGATGGAGAGATTAATGTTACTGTTGAAGATTCAAGTACCACACTCCTGTAAAGTCAAACTTAGCAGAAAAAGTTAACACCCAAAAGGAAATTCACAATTCAATGGAAAAAGTTACCAAGGCTTTATTATTACAAAAGGAAAAAGATGTACTAGAAATCAAACAAACCTTATTTGTCTCCAAAAGTAAGGAGAAAGTACTCTGCAACAAGTCAAATGAGGATGGCATGCCTTCGGCCACTCCTTCCACTTCCCAAAATTTGCTTTTTAACCTCAATGTAAAAGACTATCCTACCCTTGTCCAACTTTCAACAAATAACAAGTCTCTCTCTTCTCTTTCTGCTGGTCAAAACTTTACTTCAATTAACAACAACAAAGATTCTTTTGCTTCTTTTGCTTCTAATCTCACTGATAATATCCAAGTTGACATAAGTGACTAATGTTTCAACAACAAATGTCAATCTTCATGTGAGAAGATAAGAGAAAGACGTATTCAAGAAGAAAAAAAAAAGGTTCCTTTCATTCAACCAAAGACTAAAGTAGGCAAGAAGAAAGCAAATTCTAAAGATAAAAGTTGGATTGATGATGTTCCTGACATTTCGGACATGTTCGATACTACTAGTGAGATCATTCATGTTGTTGGCCAAGAAACATCTCTAAAATCTTCAAAACTTAATCGACAACAATTTGGGGGTAAAAACTTACATACAAAGAAGAGTTGCAAAATTTTGATGCCCTTATGAAAGATATGGCGGACGATGAACCAATTACCAACACTTCAAAACCATGAGGATCGCATTGTGGAATTTCCGTGTTCTCTAGCCAATTCTCACTGTAGAAAACATCTTGATCTGTCATATGTTCTTTGTTTTTGTCACCTACCATTCTCAATCAGCCTCCTTTCCAATTAGAACACAATTTGGTTCAAAGAAATTACTTACAACATCCTTTTTGTTTCGATCAACTTCTCATAGCTCAATCGTCTCGCTCTATCCCGCAACTTTCCTTCTTTTTCTCTTTTTAACCTTTCCTTTCTGCCTGCCCTCGTTCAAGTCGTATGCTTCAATTGCCCGGATTCAATCCGTTTTAATCGTAATTGAAATTAATTTCATGGATCGAGATTTTATTGATTTCTCTCATGTTTCTTGTCGTCATCTACTCAATTTGGGGATGATGTTTCTTCTTAATCATATCCTACTGGTACGCCTCAATTCTTTGTGTTTTTTGGGTTCATGAGCCCAGTTATGGGTGGGCTGCTTTGAAGATTTATAATGTGGGCTTTCCAGTGGGCTTCAATTCAACTTGTGGTGTTTAAATCCAAAGAACTTGGGAGCCCATTTCGAGTGGGTTCCAAAGCCCAATCAATAGTGAGTTTTGTTTTTCAATTAGGTGTGTCGTTTTGTAATTTGATGCTTTCTTCTTTCAATTTTTGTCATTTTATAGGCTCAAAAGCCTATCGCAATGTAATGTTTATTAATCTTCATCGTTCTGATGAAGTTTAATTAATTTAATATAATTCTTTTTTCGCCTTAAGAAAAAAATATATATATTCCTAAAATCTAATATATGTTTTAGCATTGCATCATATTATATCTATATGATCCCGCAGCTTTGGCTCAGTGGACATGTGGTGGTGCCTAGCACCCCCGCCGGGCTAGAGGTCTCAGGTTCGAGCCTCGTCACCTACAAAGGATATTATTTGAAAAAAATTCCTTGAGGGTGGCCCAAAGGGAAGGTTTTACCGACCCGCTCCGGGACTAAGGTCCGGCCCGCCTGCCCCGTATGGGATGGTTTAAGGGTCAGATCCCCTGAGTGTGGTTCGGGTTTCCTGCCCGAACGCGTGTGTGTGTGTGCAAATGATTACTAGGCTTCGGTCCGGACTGATGCAAGCTTGCCGTTCAAAAAAATAATAATTTATACATACAACATATATACATATATTATCGGCTATATATAAGGAACATATACGGTACACATAATATTTGACGGTTTAACCATTGCATCATCTAACTTTTAGGAATTCCATGTTTCATGTGTGTTATCTCTAAATGAAGTTATCACTATTTATATATATGAACTAGTGAAATGACCCATGGAACCACGAGTTTGTTTAAACGAAACAGTTTAATGATATATTTTAGGTATTAAGTGAACGTAAGTGCTAAAGTTATTTAGTTTAATGACCCGTGGAACCACATAGTCCGACTAAGAAACTCGTCAGCTGAACATTTCATCAAACACTTAAAATACATATTAAACAATCCACATTTAATCATAAGAGATAATATTAGTTGTCATTTTATTTTAAATAAAAGTGTAAATTAAAATATAAATTTAGAACTGGTTTTCTTCTGCCTAGCTTTTATACCTTTTCATACTCAATTCAAAAAAATTAATTAAAATAATTTAAAATTTCACCAATTTTAATAATTAAAATAATTATTAATAAGATTTATTAATAATAATTAATTAATAAGATTTAATTTTAATTCAAAATTATTTAGATTAATGACATCACCCACCATGCTTAGATTTTTTTCTTTTATTTTTTGATTTTTTTAACAAAAGAATTAGCCTAATAATGACATTATCATTATAGGATTTTAATAGAAACTATAGATATGATCCATGACTGTAAGTTTTATTTACATCTATTTTATATTATATTTTAATTTAATTTTAATATTGAAATTAAATTTATTTCATTAACACAACCGAATTAGTGTTTTATTCTTTTCTAAATTGATGTTGTTATTTTAACTAACTATGGATGCAATCAAACATGCGTTACTACTAACGGAGAATTTTTTAGCAATAAATATGGAAGTTATTTAAAGTTACAGTTTAAGTCTTTAAAATATTTATGAACACGCAAAAATAACTTTTATAATATTAATTATACATGATGATTCCACCGAGTACCATTATTTTGCTGAAATGATTAACAACTTTTCTAAAATTAAACTCGCGGGTTACACTTTTATTCAAAACATAATTGTATATAATAATTCCAAAATAATATAACTTATACTTTACTAATTTTACGTTCCATGACAAATTTTCAATGTACTCTAAATATTACGTAGTATATAATTTAAGTAAAAAGATATTAATGGTGAGAAAAAAAAAATTATAGCCGTTAAGTTACTAACACAACTCAATACCACTTTTAAAAATTGTCAACACCATGGGCTCTTAAACTCAAAAGAACTTTTAAAATTCGTCAACACCACGAGCTTTTAAACTCAAAAGAAATTTTTAATATTTGTCAACACCGCCACAGGCTCTTAAACTCAAAAGAATTTTTAAAATTTATCAACACCACGGGCTCTTAAATAATTCTTATACTTTTCCTTTTTTTAGTATCACTACCTACATACCAATATGAACTGTAAATTATATTTTTTGTACGGTTTTTTACACACCCGTGCAACGCAGGGGCTCAAAAACCTAGTATATATACACATATATATATATATATATATATATACATATATATATATATACATATATATATATATATACACATATATATACATATATATATATACATGTATATATATGTACATATATATATATATATACATGTATATATATATATATATGTATATATATGTATATATATATATATATATATATATATATATATATATATATATATATATATATATATATAATTGTAAGACCCGTTTATTCATATGATGTATATATGAAGAGCACGTACGAGAGTGATCGAAGGGTTGTTATACATGTTCTAGAGAGTATATACGTATAGTGTATGAAGGGTACGAGACGTGTTCGTGTGTTGGGGTTCAAGTACGCGAAAAGTGGACAAAACCCACACAAGGTCGCGTCGCGGCCTAGTTGGTCGCGGCACGGTATTGAACACAAATCAAGATCAGACAGCATGCAAACAAGACCACCAGACCACGCTGTTGGTCGCGGCGTGAAGGAAGAAGGTCGCGGCGCGGCTCTTCTGGGAGTCTGGTTCCGGATTTTACAATTTTAATGGGAAAGCGAGGGCGTTTTGGTCTTTTCACGTATGAGGCAGATTTAAGCCCCAATTCTAGTCCACTCATTCATTTATATCATTTTCTTTTCTCTTTTCTTTCTAATTTCTCTCCCAAAACATAAAACCTTCCTAGATTTAAAGTGTAAATCGGGTGTGAAGATTCGTGATCCGATCTTTGGAGCAAGAAGAAACGTTATTCTCCTCATTCTTAGCTACAAGTTGATACTAGCGGTAAGCTCTAACTCCGAATTATGTTTTCATGTTCATCATCTAATTTAGGGCTTTTGATTGTGAGTTCATAAATGAAACCCCATTAGTTGTTAATGGAAGATTAACACCAAGATTCGGGTTTAAAGGTGTTGAAGGCGGGTTTTGGTTTGGTAAACTAATTAACCAAGTTTAATGCTTTTAAACGAGTGAAATCACAAGTATTGAGTGATTATTGAGGTATTGGAAGCCATTTGTGTTCATTTGTTTGACTAATTTTGAATAGGGTCAAAATTAGGGTTTGTTGGTGATTTCGGTTCGATTGTCAATCGAGTAAGTTTATAAACTTAAAATGAGTTAAGTTAAAGTATAAACTTGAGTTAATGGCATTTTGAAGTCAAAACTAGCAAATGGTGAGATGTTGACTTTTTAAGGGTCAAAATGGGTTTTCGAGCGAAACTCGAGTTAAAATGCGTTCGAGTGCTTTAGTTGGTACACTTAGGTATTTCGGGTACGCTATAATTGGTCTTGTTGGATTCGGACCTTCGAGTAGCGTTAAAGTGCAAAAGGGTGTGATTTGCACTTGTTGTTCATTTGGGCGGTTCGAGAGTCCAAATGAGTTTGTATTGATGATTATGTGATAAATGGAATAGGTACGTTCCATTTGCGAGTTGTGGGTTTGGATTGCACTTCATCAAGGAGTTTAAGGTAAGTGTAAATTTACTATACGTGTATGTATGCATAGGATGGGTGCGTGTGTGTAGAGTGACCCTTGCTCGGGTTTACTCTATGTTTGTGTGGGAGAATGGACTCCTCTTATGCTTTAGGTCCATGTGATACTCTTATGCATTTTGGGTTACTACCATTGATGTTGTGATTGGCTAGCGTGTTTGATAAACCCCTTTGGCGATGGGTTTTGCTAGCATTTGTCGTGGAGATGATTCGGGTAATGAGTCGCGTGATGTTCGGATTCACTAAGGCGCGTGAAGTTCGGCCAACCCTATTGTGATGTTTGACTAAGGTATGAGTCGCGTGATGTAAGGATTCATAAAGGCACGTGAAGTTCGGCCATTCTTAATAGTCAAGTTGTTTGAAGGTAGTGAGTCGCGTGAAGTTCGGATTCACTAAGGCGCGTGAAGTTCGGCCAACCTTCATGTGGTTTAGGTTAAGGGGTTAATCTTATTGATGTTGTTGATTATGTTTATTGTATATGCGTATATACTTATTGTTGTGTTGCAGCTAATCTTGTGGCGTTACCTTGGTGTTTACGTAGCATGTAGCTACATTGTGTATGAGCTCATTATTAGCTTGCTTACTATGTGGAGGTGGTATGTGTTTACTTTTGTGCTTGGTGATGCGTAGTCATTTTATGTATATGTATGTGTATAGTACCTTTATGTGACGACCCGAAAATTTCCGAACAAATTTAAACATTATCTTTATATCATTACATAAATATTTCAAACATATATATTACGTACAAATTTACGATTCTAAATAAAAATATATATATATATTAACTTAGTCATAAAACGTCCTGATTTAAAATAATATATTTTGACAAACAACGAGTCCCTGATTTATAGAAGCAAATGACTACAACGCTCAATTTTATAAGTTACATTTATTATAAGGTAATTTTTTTTTGATAAGTAAGTCAAATTATTGATAAGGGTACACGTCGCATAACGTAAAAGGCTAGTTATCTAAACGTACGAACGAGCGCTCAAAAAACCGAAAGTGGTACATGAGTCGAGTGACAACGTACGAGTCATTTGAACAAAAATTACAAATCAACTATGCACGAGAATATAATATAATATTTAATTAATTCTAAAGATTAAATACATATATAATTATTTATATTAAATAAATGGATGTCAGTAGCCTAAAATGATTGAATGTAAGTTGAATGTGTGTCTCATGCACTCGCATGAGCTCTCCACACAATTCTCATGCAAGTGCATGAGGTGGTTTGATGGGTTATTTAACGGCCGGTCCTAATCCTCCCGGACGAAGTCATCAACAGTTGGTCCCATTGCGATGATCGACTCCAAGTAATGTCCTTAACATGAGCAAATGCACAGCGGAAGACTTAATTCGTACCTGAGAATAACATGCTTTAAAATGTCAACATAAAGTTGGTGAGATATATAGGTTTGATGCTAGCAGCGTTATAACTATGGACCACAAGATTTAAAGTTTATACATAATACACTCCTCGTGTATGGAAAAGACATTGAGCACTTGGTAACCATACTTAACTAAAAGTCACAGCAGCATACTCTTATATAAACACTACACCATACCAAGTGTAGTAACGAGAACGAAGTACTGTGCAACCGTTAAAAACTGGTCGTCCAGCCCGGTTGGGGATGTCAGCCCGATAGATCTATCAACAGGATTCGCGTTTACGCTCCTCACGTAATTAGCAGTTACCAAGTATAAAGAGATATGCCATGGTACAACTCAACGTAGAATTTATTTTTGATCACTTGTATCCATAACGTAAATCATTCATAAAAACAGCGCATGTATTCTCAGCCCAAAATATTTATAGTTTAAAAGGGACTATATACTCACCAGACTGTATTTTGTAGTAAAAATACATATAACATCATTTAGCAAGTGTAGGATTGGCCTTGGATTCACGAACCTATATCATTCGTATGTATATATTAACACATATAATGGTAGCCAAATAATTACATTTATTAGTTATATAATATTTATATATTTAGTGTTGTAGTTTATATAAAATTTGTATTACATTTTGTCTATATATAATATCCTAAAGTTTATACTATATATATATATGTTGTATATATATATTTATTTATTAAAATGATAATTTTTAATAATAACAATAATAATAATAATAATAGTAATAATAATAAGTTATTTTATCTTTATAATAAAAATAATAATATTGATAATAATATATAATACTAATAATGAGTAATAATAATACTAATTATGATAATAATAATAAAATTAATAATTTTTCTAATAATGTTAATCTAAATAATGTGAAAATTTTTAATCAATAAGAATGTTATTAATAATACTTATAAAGTTAATAACGATAATAATAATAATTTCATTACTTATAGTTATGCTAATAATAATAATAATAATTATCATAATAATAATAATAATAATAATAATAATAATGATAATAATATCAAATTATACCTCTTATAATATTAAAAAGAGTGAAACTGCCCTACACGGGACTCGAACCCGCAACCTCTCGCTTATATGCGAACACTCAAGACCACGGCTCTAGCGCCTCTTTTCTGTTTTATTACGTGACCCATTTAGTTTTAATCTCTCTTTCTGCTATCTCTATTTGTTCTCCTTCATCATCAAAACTTAATCCACCGGTGTTCATTTTCAAGTCTAACCACTAAATCCTTTCATTGGCTTTAATATTTTTAAAACGTATCATAAATCAATAGTTGTGTTTCTGAATTAACACAAAAAAAAAAAAAAAAAAAAGAACTGCAGTAGCAGCAGCATGTTCGTGACCCAAAAAAAAAAATATATGAACTCCAAATCGATTTTTGAATTTAAGGTCGTTTTAGACAAAATTTCCTACATGAAAAAGATTAGAAATCGATTATGTAAACTATCTGATTCATCGTTTTGATCTAAAACTTTAAAACAAATTCCAATTTTCCTCAAGAACATACCAGTTGACTTTTGAGATTAAGGTTTGACTTGCAAATTGAAACTCGATAGCTAAATTCGAGATCTGGAATTCTCCAGTTAGTTTAAATAAAGTATTTCTAACATGATAGCATTTCTGGATTTTAAAATATGTTAAGAAACCGAATTCTTTGAAAAATCAATCAACAACAGGGCCGTCGGCCTGTTCTTTCTTATTTATCTCTTTTTTTTTTTTTTTTTTTTTTTCGATTTGCAGAGGTCCCTAAACTTCTAAATAAGCATTCTCCAATAATAGATTTTAACTGATTGTTTCCCTTTTATGCTATAATCAATCCGACAGAGGACTCACGAGTAAACAGGAATAGAAGAAAAAGATACACAAAAAATTTGGTTTTATTCAAAACAGATAATGATAATGATCAGAGAAAAGATACGCATAAATATATATATCTATTTTTTTTTATTTATTTGACCATAACGATTTATTTCTTACTTTTATATGTTCTTATTTATAAATCTTGTAAATATAATAGTAATACTCTTAAAAAAAACAATTATAATGGTAATAATAATATATTTTTTTACTAATAATTTTGTTATTTGTTATAAAATATATAACAATAATATTATTAAAATATCAATAATGATAATAATATCAATAATACAAATAATAATAATTATTGTATTAATAATAACGATATAAATATTCGAAATAAATAATGATGTTTTAAAAAAAAATGATAATAATAATATTATCGATGGTAATAATAACACAAATCATGACAGATTATATGTATCATATTTCACATCTATATCCTTATATTACAAATAATAATATTAATAACACAGATATTAATTTTAAAGAAAGTAATAATAATAATATTAATATAACAATTAGATTTTAAGTTGTAATTTTATTTAATTTATTAATATTACGTACGCCATTTCTTTTCTATATTTTAATATACATACAACATTAGTTTTATATAGAGTCATATATGTTGAAACAAATATGTTCATGTAAAGTATTATATATCAAATACTTTGTTAACGTTTTCAATTAATATAACTAGATCTGATATATACATATCTATTCATATAACTGTTCGTGAATCGTCGAGCACAGTCAAAAGGTAATTGATTAACCGAATAAAGACTTCAAATTTTCTAGACTCAAAATTACAGATTTTGCTTATCGTGTCGGAAACATATAGAGATTAGGGTTTAAATTTGGTCAGAAATTTCCGGGTCATTACAGTACCCACCCGTTAAAGAAATTTCGTCCCCGAAATTTGGTAGAGGTTGTCATAGATAACAATAGGAATGTTTTCATGACGAATATGAGGTAATAATAGAGTTTTATCATTATTGGAAGATATGGATAAAACGATTCGATCATGTGAAGCGCACGAGTGAAGCTATCACAAAAGAATGTAATGAGTGAGTATGGAATTGTTTCAATCGATGACGTGACTAGAATTGATTTTCAGAATTTAAGGGATTTAAAGAAAATCTTATGTAATAAGATTTGGTTCTTCGACGATTTAGGAAACAGGATCTCCTTTGATTTAATGTGGCAAATCTGTTTTGATTTCTTTGTCGGATATTTCACTATAAATCTACCCCCTTCGTTTCCTTATTTCCATATCCTATATCTTTTACTTTTTCTCCTTAATTCCTACTTTAAAATATTCGCCGATATGCTCCACCCAATCCTGATTCTTATTATACTTCTAACTTTCATATCCTTTATTCTTCTTTTTCATCTGTCGCCAGAAAAATCTATTCACTTTTATGATTTTCTTGGAATTATATTGTTTTTAATTCTCCCGTGTCTTTACGTTGCAATACGTATTGATATACACGGTTTGTAGTTTCTGGGTGGTTGTTGGGTTTGATATCTTCCCGTCCTTGAGTCAAGCGAGCAATGGTCCGGAATTCGTAGGTATGAAATTTGGAATGAATATAGCTAATGGTTCATAGAAAGAAATGGTAATGGAATGGTTTCGAATTGTCAAATTACCAGGATATTCTGGAAAGATAGAACTATCAAAGTGATATGTTCCTAATGTGTTTGGAGATTGGATAGAATGTAAGAGCCGTGTAACATGGCACATGATGACGGTACTGCGAATCATCACATTCCATTAGGAACTTAACATGACTTACTGTAATATATTGAAGTTGATCAAGTTTCATTATATTATACTAATTCATGCATCAGTTCCCAACACTGCTTCAGAACATTCCTATTTTAAACTCGAAGGTTTTAGAATTTAGAAACTAACACAGTTTCTTTTATATTGTAACGCAGATATTACGGAGGAATAAATGATTTCAGATAAGGATAGCTGTGAGGACATTTTCAGAAATATTGAGAATATTTATAATGAAAGATTTGATAATATCTTGGAATTTCTAATGTCGAAGGGTGATAATGAAGATTGACCCGTAAGGGTTTAAATTCAGAAGCAAGGTGTTTGCTACAGAATCGTCATGATTCTTTATGTACAATTTTAGTCCTTGTAACTTGTTCAGAGTCTCCTTCACGGTTTGCTCAATCCGATTTTCAGTACCAAATTTTCTATCAAGCGTTCCTAACACTTCCTTCTTTTATCATCAACTTTTGGTCATTAAGACCATCTACAACATACTGCTTCGTCAGCATTTCAAGAACTACTTCATAGTTCAAGACGTTTTTCAGAAACTTCACATTCGGGGTATGAAATTCTTAGAGATAAACGTCATAAGTATAGCTGGAGAAGTTCTACCAGATTTCAAAATACGACTTGCGGATTCCGTCAAAAGGATGCTGAGCTGCTGGTACATGATGTCGTGAAAGGTTCTCCAGTAACGACGGCGAAAGGACAACATATTTATATCGAGATGATAATAAGACTAGTTTTACTGAAAAGTCAAAGTGGAGCTGTGATAAAAGTGGCTAATTTGGAAAGAAATTGCAATGTTATTTTGGGTAATAATAACACTAAAGGAATTTACACTGCTACATGTTGACTCAGTTTCCGAGAGTTTTCAGGTGCATAACCATATGCATGAATCTTTCTTCCGTAGACGAGGTGCGACTGGTTCAACTTCTCGATCGAGGCGTTTCAAGAATCATGAAAAGTTGTGAATGCGAATTGTAATCGTCAAGATACGAATGAGGTTTAAAATGGAATCAAGTGGCAAACTTGAAGATTAGTTTCGTTTCATATGTTATAATCAGTATTTTAACTCATTTTAATTGTCCAACATTAGCAGTCCAATAGTTCAATCGTTCAATAGTTCAATATATTCGTATATAAATTAGATATATATAATATTCGAATTACTTAATACGTATCGTGACCCGTGTACCGGTCTCGGTGTCGATCACAACTCAAAGTATATACATATTTTGGAATCAACTCCGACCCTGTATAGCCAACTCCCACCTTCACATATAGAGTGTCTACGGTTGTTCTGAAATATATATATAGATGGGTCGATATGATAAGTCGAAACCTTGCATACGTGTCCCATTATTTAAAGTGCGTAAAATAAATAAATGTATATCATGACCCAATATACAACGTGTTGTCTCAGAATTAATCCGATGTATTGTTGTACATGTATCCCGACAGTATGTACAGTGCAGAAATTTAAAATTGCGAGAATGTAAATTGCGATAATTTAAATGTTAATCAGTTAGCTGGGAACAGTTAGCCGGAACAGTTAGCGTGGAATCCTTAACAGATTTTTAATTAGGTAATTCGTGTGTTTCTAACAATTTTTAATTTGTCCAATGTTTCTTCTTTATGCCACTTGTTGGATTTGGGTAGGTAAAATCCAAATATAAAATTTAAATGGAAATGATTAATCTGGAATGAACGGATACGTATATCGGTGATTGCAAGTAGAATAGCAAATGACCGTTGAATCAGATTCGAAATATGTACAGTGTAACTTATTAATGTGAAATCCAAATATTCCTGGGGTACTACCCACCCGTTAAAATATTTTCATCATTAACAGTTTGTACGAGAGAATTTTTAATTACAATCTTTATGAAAATATACTTGCATATATATTTTTATCGGATGTAATCTTGGATTTAATGAGTCAATAAGATATTAAACTTATTTGTTTTATCGTTAATACTGGATTACATGATCTCTAAAATATTAGAGATTTCATAATCACCATGTTGAACGAAGATATATGAGGTAGAACGTTACGTAAAGCGAAGGTAATCGATGTAGAACGATATGTAGAACAAAGATCATACTCGAAGTACAGATGGGGTTATTGAGACATGTGAGGTTGATATCCGAGGTACAGATTTTGATGTTGAGGTTTATGACGCGGTTGTGGTTGGGGTGTTAAGTGTATTGTCGGCGTTGATGATGGTAGTACGGATTATGCTGCTAGTGCTGCTGCTGCTGGTGTTTGTAATCCTCCGCACCATATTCTCCAAAACCATTACTCGAGCACGTAGTTCGTTAACTTCTGATATTATGTCGGAATGATTGACGATTGAAATGAGCAGGTGAGTAAGATTCGAAATATAGGATAATATATAATCGTAATGGGATTTTCTGGAAATGAGAGGGTAAATGGTTTCTCGAACAGGTTCACCGGTAAGCGTTTCAGGTTCATCGCCAAAAGGACAATTTGGTGGATGGAAAGAATTCTTGATGTGAAATGATTTTCAGATATCGGATGATACTTTAACTATATAGAATATCGATATATATGGTCCTAAAGATTTCGTAGACTACGGAGGAATTTGCGGCATTTGTCAGGCAGGTCTACAGATGCGCTAAGATATGAATTATCAGATACGCTAAAATATGAATTTCGTCTATACACTATCGATGCACTGAATGCAGTAGAACGTGTCTAGACTTGAGAATGATAGGCAAGCAATTTCCTAAGGATGATAAGCAGATGGTTTCCGACTAAAAATGATAAGCAAAACATTTTGACAGATAGACACGGTCAAAGTCCAGACTCACTAATGTATTCTAACAACTACCAGTTAGACACACTAATGCAAGGCCTGGTTCGCTAAGACCAACGCTCTGATACCAACTTTAACGATCGGTCCTAATCCTCCCGGACGAAGTCATCAACAGTTGGTCCCATTGCGATGATCGACTCCAAATAATGTCCTTAACATGAGCAAATGCACAGCGGAAGACTTAATTCGTACCTGAGAATAACATGCTTTAAAATGTCAACATAAAGTTGGTGAGATATATAGGTTTGATGCTAGCAGCGTTATAACTATGGACCACAAGATTTAAAGTTTATACATAATACACTCCTCGTGTATGGAAAAGACGTTGAGCACTTGGTAACCATACTTAACTAAAAGTCACAGCAGCATACTCTTATATAAACACTACACCGTACCAAGTGTAGTAACGAGAACGAAGTACTGTGCAACCGTTAAAAACTGGTCGTCCAGCCCGGTTGGGGATGTCAGCCCGATAGATCTATCAACAGGATTCGCGTTTACGCTTCTCACGTAATTAGCAGTTACCAAGTATAAAGAGATATGCCATGGTACAACTCAACGTAGAATTTATTTTTGATCACTTGTGTCCATAACGTAAATCATTCATAAAAACAGCGCATGTATTCTCAGCCCAAAATATTTATAGTTTAAAAGGGACTATATACTCACCAGACTGTATTTTGTAGTAAAAATACATATAACATCATTTAGCAAGTGTAGGATTGGCTTTGGATTCACGAACCTATATCATTCGTATGTATATATTAACACATATAATGGTAGCCAAATAATTACATTTATTAGTTATATAATATTTATATATTTAGTGTTGTAGTTTATATAAAATTTGTATTACATTTTGTCTATATATAATATCCTAAAGTTTATACTATATATATATATGTTGTATATATATATTTATTTATTAAAATGATAATTTTTAATAATAACAATAATAATAATAATAGTAATAATAATAAGTTATTTTATCTTTATAATAAAAATAATAATATTGATAATAATATATAATACTAATAATGAGTAATAATAATACTAATTATGATAATAATAATAAAATTAATAATTTTTCTAATAATGTTAATCTAAATAATGTGAAAATTTTTAATCAATAAGAATGTTATTAATAATACTTATAAAGTTAATAACGATAATAATAATAATTTCATTACTTATAGTTATGCTAATAATAATAATAATAATAATTATCATAATAATAATAATAATGATAATAATATCAAATTATACCTCTTATAATATTAAAAAGAGTGAAACTGTCCTACACGGGACTCGAACCCGCAACCTCTCGCTTATATGCGAACACTCAAGACCACGGCTCTAGCGCCTCTTTTCTGTTTTATTACGTGACCCATTTAGTTTTAATCTCTCTTTCTGCTATCTCTATTTGTTCTCATTCATCATCAAAACTTAATCCACCGGTGTTCATTTTCAAGTCTAACCACTAAATCCTTTCATTGGCTTTAATATTTTTAAAACGTATCATAAATCTATAGTTGTGTTTCTGAATTAACACAAAAAAAAAAAAAAAAAAAAAAGAACTGCAGTAGCAGCAGCATGTTCGTGACCCAAAAAAAAAAATATATGAACTCCAAATCGATTTTTGAATTTAAGGTCGTTTTAGACAAAATTTCCTACATGAAAAAGATTAGAAATCGATTATGTAAACTATCTGATTCATCGTTTTGATCTAAAACTTTAAAACAAATTCCAATTTTCCTCAAGAACATACCAGTTGACTTTTGAGATTAAGGTTTAACTTGCAAATTGAAACTCGATAGCTAAATTCGAGATCTGGAATTCTCCAGTTAGTTTAAATAAAGTATTTCTAACATGATAGCATTTCTGGATTTTAAAATATGTTAAGAAACCGAATTCTTTGAAAAATCAATCAACAACAGGGCCGTCGGCCTGTTCTTTCTTATTTATCTCTTTTTTTTTTATTTTCGATTTGCAGAGGTCCCTAAACTTCTAAATAAGCATTCTCCAATAATAGATTTTAACTGATTGTTTCCCTTTTATGCTATAATCAATCCGACAGAGGACTCACGAGTAAACAGGAATAGAAGAAAAAGATACACAAAAAATTTGGTTTTATTCAAAACAGATAATGATAATGATCAGAGAAAAGATACGCATAAATATATATATCTGTTTTTTTTTATTTGACCATAACGATTTATTTCTTACTTTTATATGTTCTTATTTATAAATCTTGTAAATATAATAGTAATACTCTTAAAAAAAAACAATTATAATGGTAATAATAATATATTTTTTTTTACTAATAATTTTGTTATTTGTTATAAAATATATAACAATAATATTATTAAAATATCAATAATGATAATAATATCAATAATACAAATAATAATAATTATTGTATTAATAATAACGATATAAATATTCGAAATAAATAATGATGTTTTAAAAAAAAATGATAATAATAATATTATCGATGGTAATAATAACACAAATCATGACAGATTATATGTATCATATTTCACATCTATATCCTTATATTACAAATAATAATATTAATAACACAGATATTAATTTTAAAGAAAGTAATAATAATAATATTAATATAACAATTAGATTTTAACTTGTAATTTTATTTAATTTATTAATATTACGTACGCCATTTCTTTTCTATATTTTAATATACATACAACATTAGTTTTATATAGAGTCATATATGTTGAAACAAATATGTTCATGTAAAGTATTATATATCAAATACTTTGTTAACGTTTTCAATTAATATAACTAGATCTGATATATACATATCTATACATATAACTGTTCGTGAATCATCGAGCACAGTCAAAAGGTAATTGATTAACCGAATAAAGACTTCAAATTTTCTAGACTCAAAATTACAGATTTTGCTTATCGTGTCAGAAACATATAGAGATTAGGGTTTAAATTTGGTCGGAAATTTCCGGGTCATTACAGGTTAGGTGCTATAAAACGAGTTCGAGCTGTGTTTTGTGTTTCATTCATTCTCAATCTCTCATTCTCCATATTTACTTCGTATTATATATCTAATTTACATTATTATTATTATTATTATTATTATTATTATTATTATTATTATTAATATTATTATTATTAAGATTAATATTAGTATTAATCTTATTATTAATGGTATTATTATTAATTATTATACATAAAATACTACGACGGAGTGCTGCTCGAGTGATCTAAAATGAGTTTTCAAAACTGGTTTTCGAGTAGGATAGAGCTAAGGAAATTATGGGTTATGGCTATGGAAGCTATGGGTATGGACCAGGGGTATGCTCGTGAGGTCAAACTAGTGTTTATCATCTCCGTTGCGTCTACGTACTTTCCTACAATGATGAATCACAATATTGATACGTGAGCATTCATATCTTATCTTTTATATATTAATTGTGTATCCATGTCTAGTGCTCGAGTATATATATTTATACAGGCTTGTATGCTAAATTTCATCGTTAAACAGTTTATAATGAATCACGAATTAAATACATATATTATTGGTAAAAGCTATATGATATACATGTTTTTGGAAAGCTGGCGAAAAATCAATAACTTTTCATTTAGAAATCACGTAATTTCGATGAAAGAATCAAAAGATATGGTCAACTGAATTATAATTGACGTTAATTAGAATTGCTTTTGAATCTGCAATTAATATTTAAATAACTTGTTGGTAAGATTGATAAATTGAATTTTTGAATATTACCAACCGAGTAAATGAATCCTTATATAAGATACGTCTTGTTTTGTTGAACTATTGCCAAAATTGACTTTTTGAAACGACTTTGGATAACTTTTGTATGTCGATCTCGAGTATTAAGATTGTGATACACTATGACCTGACCTAGCTTGATAGACATTTATTGACCAACATATGTTCTCTAGGTTGAGATCTACGGTTATTTGGTAATCCGAGTTTCGGTCACATTTTGATGAACGACTTTAGCAAATTGATTAAAGAACTCCATGATATACGGAGTAGTGTGATACTAAACAAACAAGTGGGGGGACAAAATAAGATGTCATAACCAACCAACATGGGTAGTAAATATTGACATTCGTTATTTTTTTTTTTTTTTTTAGTGTCGAACAAAACCCCAAAAGTGGGGGACCCACCTACGTTGCCAATAGCCTCAAGGTTGCTATCCTCCAAAAACTTACCTTTTTTTTTCTCAGATAATACAATTGTACTTATATTAATTATTAAACAAGCTACAATAACAACTACACTAAATAATTGCTTCAATAGTTTGTTCTAAATACTTACGTAATTGTTCTAACTAAATAATTGATCAACAACTAACACTAAATAATTGTTCTATATAGTCGTAACATACCAAATAACTATTATTAGAGAATCTATTAGCATTAATTTTTTTTTACAAATATAAATTAAAAATATAAAGCGCTCCCCGGCAGCGGCGTCAAAAATACTTGATGTTATGCGAGGTGTATATAAAATAGCTTATATTTTACAAGGAAATACTATTAAATATGATACAATTTTACACAAGATATTTATTTATTTATAGAATGGATATACTTAAACCTTGCTACAACACTTATAGGCAGTGTACCTAATCGTACAGTAGTGTAGTTTTTAGTAAGTCCGGTTCGTTCCACAGGGAATCTTTTTCACAAAGCTTAACGCTATATTAGTTTAAATTTATAAAAATACAAATATATATAAGTAATATTATTATTATAAAGGGAAGGTTTTTACCGTTTAATGACCGGTTTGTCGATTTTAAAAACTTTAGTCGCAGTTAAAACCAAATGTAAAATATTAAAAATAAATAAAAGACTTAATTTAAAGCGTAAAGTAAATAACGATAATGAAATTGCGATAAATAAAAGTGCCATAATTAAAAAGTACGATAATTAAAAGTGCAATTAAATACAATAACAATAAATAAAAGTGCGATAATTAGAAGTGCAATTAAATATAAAATAAAGGAAATTAAATATGAAATAAAAGAATTATGCTTATTTAAACTTCCGTAATCATGATGTTTGACGTGTTGATTTTAGTTTCATGCCCATGGGTTAATTGTCCTTTATCCTGGATTATTAAATATGTCCGTCTGGTTTTTGTCCATAACAGTCCATCAGTCATGAATATAAAGTGCGAGTGTCCTCGTCAAATTATCCTTATACCCGAAGTCAAATATTCCAACTAATTGGGGACTTAAACTGTAACAAGATTTTAATACTTTGTTTAATAATTACACCAGGATGTCGACTGAGTGTAACCCAAGGTTTTAATACTTTGTTATCAATTATGCCAAGTGTCCTTGTACATAATTTCACCCCTGTTTTAATAATTCTAGTGGCTATTAATCCATTCCCGTGTCCGGTTAAATGAACGATTATTCGTACATATAAATACCCCGCCCATCGTGTCCGATTGAGTGTATATGGTTATTTATAGGGACGCCCAATTGTAAATCTTTATATTAACATTAACAAACTATCATTTAGTTAAACAAATATAAAGCCCATTAATAGCCCATAGTCTAATTTCCACAGGTGTCGTTCTTTTGTCCAAACCCCAATTATGGTACAAAGCCCAATTACCCAATTTTAATATTTAGTCCAACATCATGATTACTTCGGATTAAATAAGCATAATAATAACTTAGCTACGAGACATTAATGTAAAAAGGTTGAACATAACTTACAATGACTAAAAATAGCGTAGCGTTACACGGACAGAATTTCGACTTACACCCTTACAACATTCGCTAACATACCCTTATTATTAGAATTAAAATTAAAATTAAAATTAAAATATAAATATATATATATACTACGTATGAATGAGGTGAAGAAAAGGTGTGTTTGAAAGACTCCGAATGCCTTTCTTTTATAGGCAAATATTGATTTCAAATTTTCATTTATGACCCCTTAACTATGCTCAATTAACAACTTTTTATTATTTATTATTATTCTTATTATGAATTATTTAAATATTATATTATATTCTTGTGCATAGTTGACTTGTACTTTCAGCCCCGTTGCGTCGAGCGTTGAAAGTTGGTTCATGTCTCGGTTCCGGATTTTCGAACGCCTTTTCGTATAATTTAATATCTTGTACTTTGCATTTTGCGGCTTGTACTTTTGTAATTTTGAGACGTTTCTCATCAATAAATTGAAACCTCTTTGATTGTATTTTGTACTTTTGAGCTTTTTGGCCGTTTGCGTCTTCAATTCGTAGAATCTGTCTTTTGTCTTCACCTTTTATTATTTAAACGAAAATTACTTGTAAATAGGACAACTGCAACTAAAAGCTTGTCTTTCTTGAGGAATAATGCTATGAAATATATGTTCGTTTTTAGCATTATCAAATATTTCCACACTTGAGCGTTGCTTGTCCTCAAGCAATATAGTCTTGAAATACAAGAATCACTTCTTTATTCTTCACACTTTGTACATCAGTGATTTCTATACGGCGGTATAAACAATGGTAGTAACGATGTGGTTTACAGTCCCACATGACTATAAAATTTAGATCCATTAAGGAAATTGGATCTTTATGAAAACATTTGATCTTTTGAAAATAAAATCTAGTTTTTACCCTAGATAAGTTTTCAGGAATAACCCTTCACCGGTGTTTGCAAAATATTTTTGTGGGTTTGGTGGGTTTCAGATTTGAAAATTTTAGCTCAAAACTTATGGTTTTGTGTCACCCACTTGCTAACCTTGTATTAGGAAAGCAACACGTCCAGTTTACTTGCTCCGTATATTACCTTTCGATAAAATACCGTCTGGTTGTAAAAGAAAGCGTTGAACAAACAACTGTTAAGGCAATGTCCCCTGACATGCTTTTAATTATGTTCTATAATGTGTCGGACGCAATTACTATCCTTGGTAGGAGCAATAGTAAAGATCACCCTTATAATTTTCTGGTCTAGCACAAGGTCCTGTTTTCGACCATGCTATGCAACCACCGTTCTTACGGTTGACACCCGATTTGGTTCAGGTGACCTAATGAATTCCGTTGAATTTCTAGGATTTTACATTCAATGGTAATGAACGCATTAAAAATAGGGTTTTCAGAAAACAAATCGGTTTGTAATTTTGATCAAAATATTTTCTCGTTCAAGCTCGAGTTTAGATATCATTGAATTCCATGAGTTTGTAATTCTCAATCTTTAAGGTCAATCTCAAGGATTGAGTAATATCAGTCTTAAAAGCTGATTTTTAATCTTTAAGGAGATTATTCTTTCTGGGGGTCTGATTCATTAGTCTTATCAAGGTAATTTGCACGGCGTCCTCCCGATTTTACAAGATAAATCCTTCTCATGGCTAGGATAAATCTGACCACTTGGCGACCCTGTTTTATGCTGAGGTCCGTGGATTTCCTGCTGATTTTAGAGATGACTTTTCTAGATTTTTCGTCAACCTACAGCTGGTCTGGACGACAACTTCATGACCTAAATCAAGAAGCGCGTTTCTTTTTCGGAAGACTTTACTTCCTTTTAATGATGGAATTGATTCATCGTGTAGATCCATCTTTCTTTCAAATATATTATAATAAATCGGGTAAAACTGTTTAGATTAGTCCAAAGCAAAAGTATCTTAAATTATTTGTTACAGAAATATGTTACATATGTTTAAAATAACTTGGTAAATTTTCCCACACTTGGCTTTTATTTTCTTTTATTTGCCTTTTTGTTCTCCTCTATTCCATTCTTAAATGAATTCTAACATTTTGGTTTGTTTCTCAATTTATGTCCTTTCCTAGGTAACAATAATTTTGGTGTTAACACCTAGTTTTATCGTTCATAAATATGTATAAACATGATTTTGAATTCATTTAATTGGAAATTTTGAAAATTTTACTAGAATTGGGTAGTCAGTATATAAGACTATGGCTGTTCTTTATTATCAGAGAGCACTAGATTCTAATACAACTACTGCTTTACTAGTATTTTTAATGGTAACCAAGTATTTAAAGTAAAAATTTTAAAAATCCGAAAGAATTTAACCCCTTCCCACACTTAAGATCTTGCAATGCCCTCATTTGCAAGAAATCAGTAACAATTTAAATTATTGAGGGTGATTAGCGTAGAAATGATTAAATTTTACCAAAGTTTCCAAACATATTGGTTTTTTTTTTATATATAAAAAGGTTATAATTTCTAAAACATATATTAATAAAATTTTAAAATTTTTTTTTTTTTAGCAGCGAGGGCGTTTCGGATCGTTGTCCTAGTCCGTCCCTCGACAAAATTTTAAAATTCGTCAATTCAAAGCGTGATTTTTAAAAGTAAAGATTTTTTTTAGGTTTTTTTAATGTTTTTGGCATACTTTAATTCAATAAGATTAAAAATAATGATAATAAAAGTTCTCGCCCCTCCCTCGGGTAAAGCAATTTCTGCTCAACGACCTAGTCTTCAACTTACGACGAATTTTTTAAAAATCATATTTTTAACTTAATGAGATAAAGTAAATTTTTGTTTTTAAATTCACACCAAACTTAAATTTAAAATGCATAAAATTAAAAATTCATATTTTAAAAATTAAAAATTCACACCAAACTTATATTATATTTTTGTTTTCATACAAACTTATATTAAAAATATTAAGTTTTCAAATATTGACAAACTTAAATATATTGATTTTACAAAGTGCACCATATTAATTTAATATTTATATATTAATTTTAAAAACATAGTAAAAAATAAAATTAAAAATCTTTTTTGACTTTTATCCCACTTTAATCAATTAAATATTATCAAAAATATACGCCCCTCTTTTCGATAAAGTAATTTCAGTTCCATGACCTAATCTTCAACTTACGACGAATTTTTTAAAAATCATATTTTTAACTTAATGAGATAAAGTAAATTTTTGTTTTTAAATTCACACCAAACTTAAATTTAAAATGCATAAAATTAAAAATTCATATTTTAAAAATTAAAAATTCACACCAAACTTATATTATATTTTTGTTTTCATACAAACTTATATTAAAAATATTAATTTTTCAAATATTGACAACCTTAAATATATTGATTTTACAAAGTGCACCATATTAATTTAATATTTATATATTAATTTTAAAAACATGGTAAAAAAATAAAATTAAAAATCTTTTTTGGCTTTTATCCCACTTTAATCAATCAAATATTATCAAAAATATACGCCCCTCTTTTTGGTAAAGTAATTTCGGTTCCATGACCTAATTTAACTCATGACGAATTTTTGAAATATTTTGGGTTGATTGATTAAAGATATTTATACCTTAAGAATAAACGTTAAATTTCGCAGTGATGTAATAAATTTTTGAATGATATCAATAATTTCGGTCGCCAAACCTAATTTTATTCAATACCAATTTAATACTTTATAGCGAACAAATTAGCGTTTATTATCAAAAGGTTAAAAATAAAAATAAAAAATAAATAAAACCTGTACAGACCTACCTGTGAGATAGTATTCTTAGTTATATGATCTATCCCATTCATAAGATAGTCGGTTTAATTGATTTTCCATAGCTACATAGGCGTAACCTCGAGCATTCAGTGTTTTTTCTTCTAAACATATGAACGGTCCGTCTCTGCATAAAGTAACAAATTCGGTATTTGAATAGGTTTGATTATTTGAACATTTACCTCCATGTGACCATTTTCCACATTTGTGACATCTTTCAAGGTGTCGTGCTCTTCTTTTCGCTGCGGATTTTGATTTTCCTTTACCAAATTGTAACTTATTGTCTTCGTTTCTGGATTCTTTTCTTACTCTGTCCAATTTTTCTCTGATTAATGATACTATTTCACTTGGAAGGACGTCATTATTACGTTCTTTGATCAAAGCGTGTAGCATTAGACCATGGTTTAGTTTACATGAAGTCTTCATTTCGTAAAAACCTAAAAAAAATAAAAATTCAGAATGGGGGGAGAAGACTAGTTCTTTAGGGTCTGCTAGGGAAAGACCATTCAGGTTCCATTTTCGAGAACTACACAAAAACAGACAATCTAACTCTAACAGAAATACATATTATCCTTTAAAGACTTGATTCTCCCCACACTTAGTTAGCTGTGGTATCGAAATTGTGATTAACTTCGTTGTCGACTTTCATCATACTATCTATGTAGTGTTTAACTCTGTGACAATTAACCTTAAATTCAATCCCATTTGAATTTATTAATTCTATCGTTCCGTATGGGAAAACTCTTTTGACTATGAATGGTCCAGACCATCTTGATTTCAATTTTTCAGGAAATAGCTTGAATCGTGAATTGAAAAGAAGAACTCTGTCTCCTTCTTTGAATTCTTTTGAACTTCTGATTCTTTTATCATGCCATTTCTTCGTTCTTTCTTTATAGATTAACGAATTTTTGTATGCTTCATGTCTTAATTCTTCTAATTCGTTTAATTGACTTAACCGTAGACGTCCAGCTTCATGTAAATCAAGATTACATGTCTTTAAAGCCCAAAATGCTTTGTGTTCAATTTCTACTGGAAGATGACATGCTTTTCCGTAAACGAGTCTAAAAGGTGTGGTTCCAATTGGAGTTTTGTAGGCTGTTCTAAAAGCCCAGAGTGCATCCTCCAACTTAATGGACCATTCCTTCGGATTTGATCCTACGGTTTTCTCTAGAATACGTTTTAAAGCTCGGTTGGTATTTTCAACTTGTCCACTTGTTTGTGGATGATAAGCAGTGGAGATTTTATGAGTTACTCCATATCTTTTAAGAACTTTCTCAAGTTGATTATTACAGAAATGAGTTCCCCGATCACTTATTAAAGCTTTCGGTGTTCCAAACCTTGCAAAAAGACGTTTTAAAAAGTTGACTACAGCTCGTGCATCGTTAGTTGGGAGAGCTTGTGCTTCCGCCCATTTAGATACATAATCAATGGCTACGAGAATATAGAGATTTTTATGAGATTTTGGAAATGGACCCATAAAGTCAATACCCCAAATGTCAAATACTTCACATACTTGAATGACATTTCGTGGCATTTCATCACGTTGACTTATTTTTTCGGCTCTTTGATAAGCATCACATTATTTGCAAAGAAGGTGTGCGTCTTTGTAAATTGCAGGCCAATAGAATCCAGCATCATAAACTTTTCTTGCTGTCAGTTGAGGCCCATAATGCCCTCCTGTTGGTCCTGTGTGACAATGGTTTAAAATTTTACTAGCTTCATCTCCGAATACACATCAGCGTATTATTCCATCGGGACAACTTTTAAACAAATGTGGATCTTCCCAGAAATAGTGTTTTATATCACTGAAGAATTTCTTTCGTTTTTGGTATGACAATCCTTTTTCAAGGAATCTACAAACTAAGTAGTTTGCATAGTCTGCAAACCATGGAATTTCATTATAATCTATCTTCAATAGATATTCATCAGGAAAGTTGTCTTGTATGGCCGATTCATTTAGAACTTCTAATTCGGGATTTTCAAGACGAGAAAGATGATCAGCGGCGAGATTTTCTGCTCCTCTTTTATCTCGAATTTCAATATCAAACTCTTGTAAGAGTAAGATCCAACGGATTAATCTTGGTTTGGCATCTTGTTTCGAAAATAGGTATCTAAGAGCAGAATGGTCGGTATAGACCACCGTTTTTGCTAGAACGAGATATGAACGAAATTTGTCAAAAGCAAAGACAATAGCAAGGAGTTCTTTTTTAGTAGTTGTGTAATTCGTTTGTGCTCCTTGTAACGTCTTACTAGCATAATATATAGGTTGAAATCGTTTTTCAATCCTTTGTCCTAAAACGGCTCCCATTGCAAAATCACTTGCATCGCACATTAGTTCGAACGGTAGATTCCAATTTGGTGTTATCATAATCGGTGCATTAGTAAGTTTCTCTTTAAGAATATTAAAAGATTTGATGCATTCATCTGAAAAGATGAATGGAGCATCCTTTTCTAGGAGTTTATTCATAGGAGTGGTAATTTTAGAAAAATCTTTTATGAAACGTCGGTAAAAACTGGCATGCCCTAGAAAACTCCTAACTCCTCTAACATTGGTGGGATGTGGAAGTTTAGTAATTACATCTACTTTAGCTCTATCCACTTCAATTCCTTCCTTTGAAATTTTATGACCAAGAACGATGCCTTCTTTAACCATGAAATGGTATTTCTCCCAATTAAGTACTAGATTTGACTGTTCGCATCTAATAAGCATTCGTTCAAGATTAGCTAGACATGATTCAAATGTATCACCGAAGACTGACAAGTCATTCATGAAAACTTCCATGCATTCTTCTATCATGTCGTGAAAAATCGCCATCATGCACCTTTGAAAGGTTGTAGGGGCGTTGCAAAGTCCAAATGGCATGCGTTTGTAAGCAAAAGTACCATAAGGGCACGTGAACGTGGTTTTCTCTTGATCTTCGGGTGCTATTGGAATTTGAAAATATCCGAAAAAACCATCTAGAAAACAATAGTAACTATTTTCGGCTAATCTTTCCAACATTTGATCAATGAAAGGTAAGGGAAAGTGATCTTTTCTGGTGGCATCATTTAATTTTCTATAATCAATACATATACGCCATCCTGTTACAGTCCTAGTAGGAATAAGCTCATTTTTTCTCATTTGTAATGACAGTCATGCCACCCTTCTTAGGCACGCATTGAACTGGGCTTACCCATGGACTATCAGAAATTGGATAAATTAAACATGCATCTAGCAGTTTAATAATTTATTTTTTTACTACATCTTGCATATTCGGATTTAGTCTTCGTTGGCGTTGCACATACGTTTTATGACCTTCTTCCATAAGGATTTTATGTGTGCAATACGAAGGACTTATTCCTTTAATATCATGAATCTTCCATGCAATGGCTGGTTTATGAGCTTTCAATACAGAAATGAGTTGTGATTTCTCATTTTTAGTAAGAGAAGACGATATTATTACATGTAATTCAGATTCACCATGTAAATAAGCGTATTCTAAATGGTTTGGAAGTGGCTTTAACTCTACTGTCGGTGGTTCTTCTATCGATGATTTATATCGATATCTGTCTTCTTCTTTTAGCATTTGAATTTCTTCTGTTGTTGGTTCATATCCATTAGCTATTAGTGTAGCTAACATTTCAGCTTCATCAATTGGTTCATTACCTTCTCCTAAAGAACATTCTCCTGTTCCTTGTAATTCTGGAAATTCTTCTAACAATTCTGCATGCGAATCTATAGTTTGAATATAATAACATGTATCATCTGCAGATTGCGGTTGTTGCATTTCTCTATCAACTGAAAAGGTAACACTCTCGTCCTCTATACTTAGGGTCAATTTCTTACCGAACACGTCTATCATTGCTTTAGCCGTGTTTAAGAATGGTCTTCCTAATATGAGAGGAACTTGAGAATCTTCTTCCATGTCCAGAACAACAAAATCTACTGGAAATACTAAAGTACCAACTTTAACTAGCATGTTATCCATTATCCCTCTAGGATATTTTATTGATCGATCGGATAGCTGTATGCTTATTCATGTTGGTTTCAATTTTCCAAGGTCTAGTTTAGCGTATAATGAATATGGCATTAAATTTATACTAGCACCTAAGTCTGCTAATGCTTCTATTGAACTAAGACTACTCAGAAAAAATGGAATTGTGAAACTTCCTGGATCAGATAATTTTTTTGGTATCTTATTCAACAGCACTGCTGAACAATTAGCATTCATAGTAACAGCCGAGAGTTCTTCCATTTTCTTTCTATTCGTGATCAGATCTTTCAAGAATTTAGCATATCTAGGCATTCCTGAAATCACATCAATGAAAGGAAGATTGACATTTATTTGTTTAAACATATCCAAGAATTTAGATTGCTCGGCTTCAAGTTTCTCTTTCTTCATTTTACTCGGGTAAGGAAGTGGTGGTTGGTATGGTTTAACATAAGGTTTAGCCTTAACTGTGTTATCTTCATTAACCTTTTCAACTACCGGTTCTTTTTCCTTATCTTGTTCAGGTTTTGGTTCTTGTGGAGTAGGAATAGTTTCATCAGAAGTTACAGGTATTTCAGGTGGTTTAAGTGTTGTACCACTTCTTGTGGTAATGGCTTTAGCTGTTTTATTCCGGGGGTTAGCATTTGTATCACTAGGTAAACTTCCCGGTTTTCTTTCACCTATTAACCTTGCTAGGTTACTTACTTCTTGTTCTAAGTTTTGAATAGAAGCTTGTTGATTTCTAAATGCTTGAGCATTTTGTTCATTAGTTTGTTTTTGAGATGTGAAAAACTGCGTTTGAGTTTCAACTAGCTTCGTCATCATATCTTCTAAATTTGGCTTTTTATCATCGGTTTGTGGTGGTTTGTTTTGAAAATTAGGTCTTTGCTGATTGTAAGTATTATTGGATACTTGTTGATTGCTAGGACCTTGTTGGTTGTTGTATGGAATATTTCGATTATAATTCTGGTTTTGATTGTAGATCGGTCTTGGCGGTTGATAATTATTCTGATAATTATTTCCAGGCCTTTGGTTTAGATATAAAACATTCTCTCTTTGTTCCATTGTTAGTTCAATACTGAGACAATCTTTTGTCAAATGTGGTCCTCCACACTGCTCACAACTAATTCGTATTGAGTGTATATCCTTAGTCATCTTTTCCATTCGTCTCTCGACAACATCTATCTTTGCGGAAATGGAATCTAAGTCATGGCTAGAATCGGCTCTAGCTGCTTTAGATGATCTAACGATATCTTTTTCTTGGTGCCACTCATGTGAGTGGAAAGTAGTGTTATCAATAATTTTATAAGCATCAGTTTTGGTTTTCTTCATAATGGAACCACCAGCTGCAATATCTATGTCTTTCCTTGTAGTGATGTCGCATCCTTGGTAGAATATTTGTACTATTTGACAGGTGTCTAAACCATGTTGCGGACATCCTCTTAATAACTTTCCAAATCTTGTCCACGCCTCATATAGAGTTTCATTTGGCTTCTGTGTGAACTTAACAATTTCTCCTTGAAGTCTTACGGCTTTAGATGCCGGAAAGAATTGTTTAAGAAAATTTTCAACTAAAACGTCCCATGTATCAATCGCCCCTTCAGGTAACGATTCCAACCAATTTTTGGCTTCTCCCTTTAAAGTCCAGGGAAATAACATGAGATATATCTGTTCATCTTCAACTTCTCTTATTTTAAATAGTGTGCAGATCCTATTAAAGGTACGAAGATGTTCGTTTGGATCTTCCTTCGGCGCACAACTAAATTGGCATTGATTAGTCACCATGTGTAGAATTTGTCCTTTGATTTCATAATCTGACGCATTAATGTCAGGATGAGTAATTGCGTGATCTTGGCCAGTGCGTTTAGCTCTCATTCGGTTTTCCATACTTAAAGGTTTCAGATTCTCCATAATTGAATTTGTTGAATCGGAATCACTAGAGGATTCTGATTTAATGGTTCGTTCCTCAACAATCTCTGTTTGAATGATTGGTGGTTCCGGAGGAAAATTTAATGGTTCAGGATCTATGAATCGTCCCTGAATATTCTCCGGATTCTCAATTGTGAGGTCGGGTTCAAAAAATGGATTATCGGAAATTTGAACTGGAGTACTTGGTCGACTGGATGACGATTCTAAAGGAAAATCAACGGCGATAATATTTGCTAAATGTCTTGATCTAGTTACAGGTGGTGAACGTACAAAAGGTGGTGAACGTCTTGCTCGGTGCATTCACTGAATATCCTATTAGTTTTTAAAAGGAAAGAAAAATTATATAAGTTATCCAATTAATAGACTTTTCTGATTTTGCCTACGTTTCGAATAGCCAAAAGATGTAGCAGAGGGGCAGGATTCGTTTGGTCTCAATATAATTGAGGACTGTTTGGCTCCAATAACCCGGTCCACGTACAAATCCAACTATTACTACGAACCAGAAAATTTTGATGTCTATCAATTTAATCACTTAAAATAAATTTTCGTAATTTTAAGAAGTATAGATAAGAAGTAGAAAAAAAATCTATGTCCTAAAACTAGAATAGCGAGAAATAAGAAAGAAAAAGAGCGCGTCGAAAAAGGTCGAAAAAGAAAAAGGCGTCGAAAAATAAGAAAGAAAAAGAGTGACTTATAAAATTTTAAAACACTCGACTAACCCAACCTTATTATTATCACTAACTTAAAATTTAAATTGCAAATTGAGATTACTAATTGGAGTGATAATTGATACATAGGTAAAAGGCGTCGAAAAATTAAAAATAAGAAAGTAGCGCGTTGAAACTTAAAAGGAACTAAAAATTAAGAATTAAAAGTTGCGTCTAAAAATATTAAGGCTTAAAAGTAAAACTATATTCCAAATGGCAATAACTTAAAAAGGTACTAAAACTTAGATAGGCGTCGCAAAATTCTAAAGCACCTAGATCTTAGTCAAAAGAAAAAGCACTTAAAGGATTTTACGGCAAAGCCTAAAAATCTAGAAGTAAAAAAAAAATAACTATGACAAAAACAAACTTAATACTAAAATTTGCGACTATAGTCTAAAATCTAAAGGTAATAAAACTAAAAATAATTTTTTTTATTTTTTATTTATTTTATTTTTTATATGAAAACGTTTTGTTTAAACAAGCCAAACCCAAATACTTGCTACTTGAATTATTACTGTTAATGTGTCATTTGATAATCACCAAACAACAACTTCAAACCGAAACCACACATCAAATTATTTTAGCTATGATATTTTACTTTCAATTGGGTCATGGGAATTAAATTAATAATAGTGATTGATTAGTTTATGCTTGTGGGACAAACTCTAAATCATAATCAACCCACTTTAGCAAATTGATTAAAGAACTCCATGATATACGGATTAGTGTGATACTAAACAAACAAGTGGGGGACAAAATAAGATGTCATAACCAACCAACATGGGTAGTAAATATTGACATTCGTTATTTTTTTTTTTTTTTTTTTTTAGTGTCGAACAAAACCCCAAAAGTGGGGGACCCACCTACGTTACCAATAGCCTCAAGGTTGCTATCCTCCAAAAACTTACCTTTTTTTTTTCTCAGATAATACAATTGTACTTATATTAATTATTAAACAAGCTACAATAACAACTACACTAAATAATTGCTTCAATAGTTTGTTCTAAATACTTACGTAATTGTTCTAACTAAATAATTGATCAACAACTAACACTAAATAATTGTTCTATATAGTCGTGACATACCAAATAACTATTATTAGAGAATCTATTAGCATTAAATTTTTTTTACAAATATAAATTAAAAATATAAAGCGCTCCCCGGCAGCGGCGCCAAAAATACTTGATGTTATGCGAGGTGTATATAAAATAGCTTATATTTTACAAGGAAATACTATTAAATATGATACAATTTTACACAAGATATTTATTTATTTATAGAATGGATATACTTAAACCTTGCTACAACACTTATAGGCAGTGTACCTAATCGTACGGTAGTGTAGTTTTTAGTAAGTCCGGTTCGTTCCACAGGGAATCTTTTTCACAAAGCTTAACGCTATATTAGTTTAAATTTATAAAAATACAAATATATATATAAGTAATATTATTATTATAAAGGGGGGTTTTTACCGTTTAATGACCGGTTTGTCGATTTTAAAAACTTTAGTCGCAGTTAAAACCAAATGTAAATTCTTAAAAATAAATAAAAGACTTAATTTAAAGCGTAAAGTAAATAACGATAATGAAATTGCGATAAATAAAAGTGCCATAATTAAAAAGTACGATAATTAAAAGTGCAATTAAATACAATAATAATAAATAAAAGTGCGATAATTAGAAGTGCAATTAAATATAAAATAAAGGAAATTAAATATGAAATAAAAGAATTATGCTTATTTAAACTTCCGTAATCATGATGTTTGACGTGTTGATTTTAGTTTTATGCCCATGGGTTAATTGTCCTTTGTCCTGGATTATTTAATATGTCCGTCTGGTTTTTGTCCATAACAGTCCATCAGTCATAAATATAAAGTACGAGTGTCCTCGTCAAATTATCCTTATACCCGAAGTCAAATATTCCAACTAATTGGGGACTTAAACTGTAACAAGATTTTAATACTTTGTTTAATAATTACACCAGGATGTCGACTGAGTGTAACCCAAGGTTTTAATACTTTGTTATCAATTATGCCAAGTGTCCTTGTACATAATTTCACCCCTGTTTTAATAATTCTAGTGGCTATTAATCCATTCCCGTGTCCGGTTAAATGAACGATTATTCGTACATATAAATACCCCGCCTATCGTGTCCGATTGAGTGTATATGGTTATTTATAGGGACGCCCAATTGTAAATCTTTATATTAACATTAACAAACTATCATTTAGTTAAACAAATATAAAGCCCATTAATAGCCCATAGTCTAATTTCCACAGGTGTCATTCTTTTGTCCAAACCCCAATTATGGTACAAAGCCCAATTACTCAATTTTAATATTTAGTCCAACATCATGATTACTTCGGATTAAATAAGCATAATAATAACTTAGCTACGAGACATTAATGTAAAAAAGTTGAACATAACTTACAATGATTAAAAATAGCGTAGCGTTACACGGACAGAATTTCGACTTACACCCTTACAACATTCGCTAACATACCCTTATTATTAGAATTAAAATTAAAATTAAAATTAAAATATAAATATATATATATATATATACTACGTATGAATGAGGAGAAGAAAAGGTGTGTTTTGAAAGACTCCGAATGCCTTTCTTTTATAGGCAAATATTGATTTCAAATTTTCATTTATGACCCCTTAACTATGCTCAATTAACAACTTTTTATTATTTATTATTATTCTTATTATGAATTATTTAAATATTATATTTTATTCTTGTGCATAGTTGACTTGTACTTTCAGCCCCGTTGAGTCGAGCGTTGAAAGTTGGTTCATGTCTCGGTTCCGGATTTTCGAACGCCTTTTCGTATAATTTAATATCTTGTACTTTCGTTTTGCGGCTTGTACTTTTATAATTTTGAGACGTTTCTCATCAAAAAATTGAAACCTCTTTGATTGTATTTTGTACTTTTGAGCTTTTTGGCCGTTTGCGTCTTCAATTCGTCGAATCTGTCTTTTATCTTCACCTTTTATTATTTAAACGAAAATTACTTGTAAATAGGACAACTGCAACTAAAAGCTTGTCTTTCTTGAGGAATAATGCTATGAAATATATGTTAGTTTTTAGCATTAACACTGAACTATAAAACAGACGTATGCTATTTGAGTTTAGTACACGTTGGTTTGCATGTATTGTACATGTTGGTTGCATGTATGTTAAAACATGGGTACTTATTATATATACGTTAAAGTTTAGTTACCAGGGTGTTCAATCTTGTAGAATATTTTGATAAACATTTCTGGATGAAACAACTGAAATCTTGTGATCCACCTTTATATACAGATTATACGAAACATTAAAACTATGAACTCACCAACCTTTGTGTTGACACTTGTTAGCATGTTTATTCTCAGGTTCCCTAGAAGTCTTCCGCTGTTTGCTTATATGTTATACAAGATATGTGCATGGAGTCATACATGCTTTATTCAAGAAAATGTTGCATCCACAAAACCATTTATCTTATTATTATTATTATTATTATTATTATTATTATTATTATTATTATTATTATTATTATTATTATTATTATTATTATTATTATTATTATTATTAATATTATTATTATTATTATTAAGATTAATATTAGTATTAATCTTATTATTAATGGTATTATTATTAATTATTATACATAAAATACTACGACGGAGTGCTGCTCGAGTGATCTAAAATGAGTTTTCAAAATTGGTTTTCGAGTAGGATAGAGCTAAGGAAATTATGGGTTATGGCTATGGAGGCTATGGGTATGGACCAGGGGTATGCTCGCGAGGTTAAACTAGTGTTTATCATCTCCATTGCGTCTACGTACTTTCCTACAATATTGAATCACAATATTGATACGTGAGCATTCATATCTTATCACAATAATGATACGTGAGCATTCATATCTTATCTTTTATATATTAATTGTGTATCCATGTCTAGTGCTCGAATATATATATTTATACAGGCTTGTATGCTAAATTTCATCGTTAAACAGTTTATAATGAATCACAAATTAAATACATATATTATTGGTAAAAGGTATATGATATACATGTTTTTGGAAAGCTGGCGAAAAATCAATAACTTTTCATTTAGAAATCACGTAATTTCGATGAACGAATCAAAAGATATGGTCAACTGAATTATAATTGACGTTAATTAGAATTGCTTTTGAATCTGCAATTAATATTTTAACAACTTGTTGGTAAGATTGATAAATTGAATTTTTGAATATTACCAACCGAGTAAATGAATCCTTATATAAGATACGTCTTGTTTTGTTGAACTATTACCAAAATTGACTTTTTGAAACGACTTTGGATAACTTTTGTATGTCGATCTCGATTATTAAGATTGTGATACACTATGACCTGACCTAGCTTGATAGACATTTATTGACCAACATATGTTCTCTAGGTTGAGATCTACGGTTATTTGGTAATCCGAGTTTCGGTCACATTTTGGTGAACGACTTTATATGCTGCTAAAGTGAGTTTCATTTGCTCCCTTTTTAATTGCTTTTGCAATCTATATTTTTAGGCTGAGAATACATGCACTTTATTTTAAACGCAATGGATATAAGTACATATTTAATTCTACACTAAATTTGAACCGAAAATCCCTTAGCTTTGGTAACTAGTAGCTGCCGGTTATAAGAACTGGTGGGCGCGAATAGTTGTATATGGATCCATAGGGCTTGACATCCCCGTCTGTTCCAGGTATAGAAACCCTAGCCTGAACTATAAAACAGACGTATGCTATTTGAGTTTAGTACACGTTGGTTTGCGGGTATTGTACATGTTGGTTGCATGTATGTTAAAACAGGGGTACTTATTATATATACGTTAAAGTTTAGTTACCAGGGTGCTCAATCTTGTAGAATATTTTGATAAACGTTTCTGGATGAAACAACTGAAATCTTGTGATTCACCTTTATATACAGATTATACGAAACATTAAAACTATGAACTCACCAACCTTTATGTTGACACTTGTTAGCATGTTTATTCTCAGGTTCCCTAGAAGTCTTCCGCTGTTTGCTTATATGTTATACAAGATATGTGCATGGAGTCATACATGCTTTATTCAAGAAAACGTTGCATCCACAAAACCATCATCATGTATTTATTTTGACTGCATTGTCAACGGAAGTACTATTGTAAACTATTATATTACGGTGATTGTCTATATGTAGAAATCATCAGACATTGAAAACCTTTGATTTAAATATTCATTTATGGTGTGCCTTTTCAAAAGAATGCAATGTTTACAAAACGTATCATATAGAGGTCAAATACCTCGCAATGAAATCAATAAATGACGTGTTCGTCCATATGGATTTGGAGCGATCGTCACAGTTGGTATCAGAGTGTTGGTCCTAGCGAACCAGGGCATGAGTGTGTCTAACTGATATTGGTTAGGATGCATTAGTAAGTCTGGACTTCGACCGTGTCTGCATGTTAATAGTTTTGCTTATCATTTTTATCGGAAATTACCTGTCTATCATCTTAAGTCTAAACGCGTCATATTGCATTGATTGCATAGATAGTGTATAGACAAAATTCATATCTTAGCGGAACTGTTACTGTAAACTTTGCCTGACAGCTTTCGAAAGATCCTCCGTAATTTGCGGATCCCTTATACTATATATAGGTATTCTATGTAATTAGAATATCATCCGATATCCAAAAATTATTTCATATCAAAAACCCTTTATTCAAACCGTGTAAGATGAATTCCGCATCTAGTTCAAATTCCTCAGAATCTGACAGCTATTCCGATATGGATTTCCACTTGAGCTCCGAAAGCAGTGTGACTGGAATGGATCAACCAATTAGCCATCATCTACTCTGGATGAATTGGGGATGGGTTCGTAATCTACTTAATTATTGGAGACATGAAGAATGTGATCCCTTCCATACACCACATTCACCTCTTGGCAAAGAACCCGAAGCACTTATCGGCAAACCAGTCCGAACACTATTTTGACCCTCATTTCCAGAACAGCTCGCAACGACTACGTAATATCCAATATTCTAAATCTTATTCATCCGTTTGTCCGAACCACCAATCATCCGGGGTAATAGAAGAAGTCAACGAGCTTCGCGCTCGAGTAGTGACTTTAGAGAACATGATGCGAAACTTGTAGGCATCACAGGCACCACCAGCATCGGCAGAAACAGTACCACCGACAGCAACACCAACAGTACCATTACCACCACCAATAACAACATCCCCATCACACGCCTCAACATCACAATCTGTACCTCAGATATTAACATCATACGCACCATAGGTACCAAGTAGTACCAACAACAATAAACGATGAAGTATCGATTTATAACTTCATCGGAGAAATATTCTACGGCGATTATGTAATCTTTTAGAGATTATTTATCCCGATTCTAATCATAAATCAGATGAGTAGAGAGGAGAATAGAAACTCCGACAGGAATGGTGTGTAAGGTACAAGCTAGACTTGTTTTACCAACAGCATCAATAGTACCCTTAGCCTCACCAGTACAGTCATTGCTTTCAACATCGCCTCTAACATCACAAGCTCCGCCAGTTCAAGAAAGCACCGTGGACATCATTACGAGTCAACAACAAGTATATTGTATCAATGAGTTATGAAGTAATAACTCAATTCCTCTAAAGAAATTATATGTATATGTAATATATATAAATTTTAAAACTATCATAAATCTTTTCGTACTAAGCTATTATGTATGAATTGAAAAAGGGTAAATACTACTCGTTTATTTCATATTACTAATATGCTATGATGTACATCCTTCGTTAACGACTTAACCATCGTTAACTGCAATCTCTGTTTCAACCCAATGAATTCCATTTCATAATAAACTAAGTGTATTAATCAATTACATAATTGATTTTACATTTTCAATTTCAATATACTCGAAACTTTCCAGAAAACATCATCTGTGCCTTGTAAGGTTCACAAAAATTCCACGAGCACCAACATCCTTCACCGAGGAATATCAATAAGAATAAATAATGAAGTATTGATTTCATTAGTGAAAAACTCCACAAAGATTATGTAATCTTTAATGTTTTAAAGATTAATCATTTCTAAGTCAAGCCGAAAATCAAATGAGCTTAATATGATATTAACTCATTAAATCCGTATTATATCTGAAGAAATATAAATACATAAAGACTGTAATGAAAATTCTATTATACAAAATATTACTTGTGAAATCTTTAACGGGTAGGTAATTCCCGAGAAATATATAAGTTCACAATTAATATGTTATACTGTACATTCTTCAACTTTGATTCAAAAATTATTAACTATGCTCACAACAATATACAGTCATTTCCATACAAATTTAATTACATATTCTGATATTGACGGATCAGAATCCAAGTCAAGATTTAATGGGTGACATCATTCTTAGATCTCTACATCTTTCAAAGCTATACTTTGACTTCAAAAATGTGAAAGATCCTTTAGTATTGTTATTACCGAAAATAATCTTGCAATCCCTTTTCAAAGTATCCAGTTTTACCACACTTTCAACCAGTCAACTTTGACTTTTCAGATTAGCCTTATTATAACCTTGACATAAACGTTCTTGTTACTGGGGAACCTTTCATGTTCCACCAAATTAGCAGTAAATTTACCAACAACTTCATTGATCTGTGACCTTCCGAAAAATCATTATACTCATTGAAACCCCATCATGTACTCACCTACATCTTGTATGAAAGGACCCGTCCTAATTCACCTGGACGAAGTCATTAACATTTGGTCCCATTGCGATGATCGGCTCCAAGTAATGTCCTTATATTGAGCAAATGCACAGCGGAAGACTTAATTCGTACCTGAGAATAAACATGCTTTAAAGTGTCAACCAAAAGGTTGGTGAGTTCATAGGTTTATCATAACAATCATTTCAATATGTTAATAGACCACAAGATTTCATAATCATAAACATAATACACTTGCAAGTGTATGTAAAGCATTCTAAGTGGTTGAGCACTTGGTAACCATACTTAACATTTAATCAACGTCGCATATTCCCTTTATTATGAAATCTCACTACACCGTACCAAGTGTAGTCACCAAAATGAAGTACTGTGCAACCATTGAATACTGGTCGTCCAGTCCGATTGGGGTTGTCAGGCCCGATAGATCTATCAACAGGATTCGCGTTTACAATACCCATGCAAATAGTAGTTACCAAGCTACAAGGAAGTATGCCAGTGGTACAACTCAACGTAGAATGTATTTTAAGTACTTGTGTCTATTTCGTAAATATTTATAAAATCAGCGCATGCATTCTCAGCCCAAAAATATATATTACAAAAGCAATTAAAAAGGGAGCAAATGAAACTCACTTTTGCCTTGAAGGTATTTAATTCGACTTGGTCTCCGATAGATATCACGAACCTAACCATATATATATAATATATCAACATATTTTCTTTTTAAGTAATCGTTGCATATATATATATACATTTAATATTTTCTTAGTCCGTAGTTAGCAGTCCGATGTTAGTGGTTCACAATTAGTTGCTTAAATAAAATAAATAAAGACCCCATCGTATTCGTATTGATCAGAATTAATCTCAACCCATGGTACCATGTTGTCAAATGACGTGTTGCGTACATAAAGTACCGTGTTGACAAATGACGTGTTGCGTACAATCATGAGGTCTTATGATTAATCTTCTCGTGTTGTTTACGGGTGGTCCTGAAATATATAAAATTAAATCATAAGTAATTATATATAAAATATCATATTAATTAGAAAAGATATGATTAATTTACTTTTTCTCCAAATATTTTCGTAGCTAAACTAGCTTCGGATACCCAATCTTGTTTTAGTCGTACTTTCTTCATTACAACTCCGTTTTTGTTGGTTCAACTTGCCACTTCCTTGGATCGAGTCAAATTTTAAGAATATGAACTGAAAATACCTTAGTTTGTATTCGAAGTCATAGGTTATAGGTTAAACTTTGGTGAAACTTATGAAAGTGATCATTTTCCATCATAAAAACAACATTTAATGATCATTTTTCTAAAAATACTTACACTTTGAGTTAAACTATGAAATTTTTATGTGTTAACATATTCATAAGAAATATCATTTTTCCAGAACATGAACTTCCAATTCAAAGTTGAAGATGGTTTTTAATTATCCAACCCAAAACAGCCCCCGGTTGCACTCCGACGACGTAGATTCAGTTTTTAAGATGTTCTTTGTAAACCCAAGTTATATCTTGTTAGGTTAGCATATCATTATGATATATTACAGGTCTTTAAGTGTTTTAAAATTCAAGTTAGAAGGATCTATTTAGTTTACGAACAAGTTTGAAATCATTCAAACTATGTTCTTGTTGTTAAAATTTTATACCACAAAATAAGATAGCTATATGAATATGAATTGAATAAGATTATGAACAAGGTTACTACCTCAAGTTACTTGGACAAAGTTATTGCAAAAGATAAGAAATAATCTTGAAATCAAAGAGTGGTGGAGTTAGATCAAAAGGTTGGAAGTAAACTTCTTCAAATGGGTGGTTATTTTGATATGTTCTTGAAAGAGTTTTCTTATGGTGTTTAAGGCTTGTAATTGAAGCTAAATGATGGGAAAAATGCTTGGAGATGATCAAGTATGAAGTTAGGAGTGTTTTGAGAGAGAAATGAGGGTGTAGGTATGAGAAAATGGAGTGAAGAAATGGTGTTCATTTATAAAAACGTTTTTAGTTTATAAAGAAAGAAAAGGATTCCTAATTTTGTTTTTTTACTAATAATTCATACTACTTGATAAATTCTAATTATCTCATATCTAGGGCAGTAATAATGTTGATTAGGATGTTGATTTGATGTGTATATACCAATAGTAAATACATATAGAAGCTGGGTATGATACGGGTACATATACCCTAGATATACGTATAGAAATCTTGAGGAAACGGAATGAGAATTCAAATATAGCTATCTTTTGTGAATATACTTATATTTTTTTATGTATTTAAGTCCTTAAAAAGTGATTAAATACATTATATATACGATACATGTATAGGCATTATAGATTATAAGTATATATATCAAAGAATGTTACGTATAGTTATCGTTTTGAAAACTTAAGTTAGTAGTTTCAAAATATACTTATAACTCATTGTCATTAGTACACAATGAGATGTTAAACCATCCTTAGATCATGTTAAATATATATAAATACATATATATACACAAACGTATAATTATCGTATGTTATATAGTTCGTGATATCATCGGTCATATTGGACGGTCAAACGTTGTGTAAAACTCTTTTCAAAAACACAAGTCTCAACAATTTGGATTGCTTATCATGTTGGTATGGTTTAATTTATGTAAATATTAATCTCATAAGTATAATTTGGTCAGAAAATTCCGGGTCGTCACAGTACCTACCCGTTAAAGAAATTTCATCCCGAAATTTGATCGAGGTCGTCATGGGTAACTATAAAAATGTTTTCATGACAAATATGAGTTGATAAATAGAGTTTTATCATCATTGAGTAATATAGATAAAACAATTTGATTACGCGAAGAGTATAAGTGAAGCTATCACAAGAGAGTGAAATGAGTAAATGTATATTCGTTTTAACCGATGTCGTAGTTATGATTGATTTCCGAAACTCATGGGATTTAAAGAAAATCTTTGTAATAAGATTTAATTTTTCGGCGATTAAGGAAATCAGGATCTTCTTTGATTAAATACAATAATCTGATTCGATTGCTCTGTCGGATATTTTACTATAAAGCCACCCCCTTCGTTTCCTTACAACTCACACCTTCTATTCTTTCTCCCTCAACTCATACTTTAAAGCATCCATTAATATGCTCCATCCAGTACTGATTCTGGATATACTCCTAACTTTCATATCTGTCATTCTTCTTTTTCATCTACCGCCGGAGGAAGTAATTTTCTTCTACCATTACCTTGGGGTTATTGTGTTTTTCATTCTCCCGTGTCTTTATATTGCTATACGCATTGATATACACGGTTGGTAATTTCGGAGTTGTTATCGGGCTTTATATTCTCCATTATATTTCGGAGCTTCATGCTTTCATTTTCTCTTCCCGACCTTAAGTCAATCGGATAATGATCCAGAATTCGTAGGTATGAAGTTTTTGATAAACATAGTTAATGTTCTAAGAAGGAAATAGTAATGACACGATCCAGATTTGTCAAATTACCAGAATATCCGGAAAGATAGAACTATCAAGAATATATGTTCTTAATATGTTTGGAGATGGGTTAGAATGTAAGAGTCGTGTAACATGGCTCATGATGACGGTATGGTCTGTGAATCATCATGTTTCATTAGAAACTCAGCATGACCTACTGTAATATAATCACGTTGATTAAGTGTCATTATATTATACTAACTCATGCTTCAGCTCCCCAACATTACTTCAAAACATTCATATTTTAAATTCGAATTTTTTTCTTCAGAATTTAGAAACTAACACAGTTTCTTTCATGTTGTAACGCAGGTATTGCGAAGAGATAAATGATTTCGGATAAGAATGGTTGTGAAAATATCTTCAGGAATATCGAAGATATTTATAATAAAAGATACGGTAATATCTTAGTATTTCTAATATCGATGGATGATGAAAAAGATTTGTCTATGAAGGTTTAGAATAAGAAGTAAGGTGTTTACTAAATATTTCAGCAGACACTAAATTATTTGGATCCTTTGAAGGCAGGTTTAGTTTTTGTGATTTGTCCACAGCCTCCTTCATGGTCTGCTCAATCCGTTTTCCAGTTCCAAACCTTCTCTTTTTCTCAACTTTGCCACCATACTATTTTTTATCATCAAACTTTTGACTGTTAAAGTCGTTTACAGTTTTTGCTGCTTCATCAGCATTTTTCCAATTTCGGAGAATTAGTTCATAGTTTGGGATGTTTTTCAGAAACTTCACATTCGAAGTGTGTAAGTCTTGGAGGTAGACGTTATACGTAGACATATAACTGTTGGCGTAAAATTGCTGCTAAATTCAAAATACTGATTGCTGATTCCGAGTAATTGGTATGACAATTATTGTTGCAGGATGTAGGTGTGTACATGATGGGGTTTCAATGAATAAGTATAGTGACATTTCGGAGAGGCTTAAGTTGAAGGTTAATGAAGTTGTTGATAAGTTTAATGCTAATGTGGCGAGATATGAAAGGTTCCCCGGTAACAATGATGAAGGGGTAATTGTTATAATAAGGCTTATTCGTATGAACAAATGAAGATGATTTGTTGGAGCTGTGATAAAACTGTCTGTTTTGAAAAGAAATTAGAAAGTTATTTTAGCTAACAGTTGCCAAAGGGTTTGACACGGATACGTGTTAAACTGTGACTTTGGTTTCGAGGGTTTTTCAGGTACAATACTGCGGGTAACATGTGATTGGATCATCATCTCGAGCGTCTTCAGGAATTTCGAAGGGTTTGAACACAGATTGTAATTGTTAATATACATATGATGTTCTAGGATTTTGAATGATACCAATATTTTTCTGGGTTCCATGAATAGAAGTGATGTTCTAGTACAGTTTTGAAGTCAAAGTATAGCTTTGAAAGATGTAAGGATTTAAGAGTGATGATTAGTTATATCTCAAGTTGGATTCTGAGATTTCAAAATCGGAATATGTAATTATATTTTGAATGAGTATGTTTGTTTTAATTTCTATAAAAGAATGTATATTGTTATAAAAGTATGGAGCATAATGGATGATTTGCTGAATCAGATTCGAAGAATGTAACATATTAACTGTGAATTTATATATATCTCGGGTATTACCTACATGTTAAAAAAAATTCATAATTAATATTTTGTACAAAAGAATTTTATTTCAGTCTTTATGGAAATATATATGTGTATATTTCTTCAGTTGTAATATAGATTTAATGAGTTAATATTAGATTAAACTCATTTGATTTATGGTTAAGGCTATGATAGATAATTTCTAAACTTTAGAAATTACATAATTGTCATAGAATATTTTCCTCAATGAAGTTACGAATCAATACTTCATCGTTGTGGTATTCCTTGGTATCTACGGGGCGTATGACGTCGATGCTCGTGGGACAGATTGTGAAGTTGAGGTTTACAACACGGTTGTGGTTGTGGGTGGTAATGGTACTGTTGGCGTTGATGATGGTGGTACCGGTTATGCTGCTGGTGCTGCTGCTGGTGTTTGTAACCTTTGCACCATATTATCCAAAGCCACTACCCGAGCGTGAAGCTCGTTGACTTCTTCTATTACACCGGGGTGATTGTCGGTTCGGACGAGTGGATAAATAAGATCTAGAATTTGGTATAGTATATAATCGTGACGAGATACTCTGGAAATGAGAGAGAAAATGGTGTTTCGGACAGGTTCGCCGGTAAGTGGTTCAGGTTCTTCGCCAAGAGGGCAATGTGGTGGATGGAAATGATCACCTTCTTCTTGTCTCCAATGATTAAGGAGGCTACGAACCCATCCCTAATTCATCCAGAATAGGTGATGGCTGATTGGTTGATCCATTCCAGTCACACTGCTTTCGGAGCTTGAGTGGAAATCCATATCGGCATAACTGTCGAAATCTGAAGAATTCGAACTAGATGCGGAATCCATCTTGTATAATGGGGAAAATGAATTTTTGGTATGGAATAGATTATAGGAGTTAGATTTGGTACTCTTCAATACATAATTTACATATGTATATATAATACCAAAATCCCGTAAATTACGGAGAATCTTTGAAAAGATATCAGTCAAAGTTCGCAATAATAGATATGCTAAGATAAGAATTCGTCTATACACTATCAATGTGTTGGGTTTTAACAAGTTTCATAATACTTAGAACATTTTAAGAAACAAATTAAAGCGGAAGCATGTAAGTATTACCATTTAAAACTCGTAAACCTTTAACCAATTAAAGTTAAAACCCAATTAGGATCAAGTTATGAAACATGCTTACAAACTACAAGCAAGAATAAGATGTTATACCTATTCCAAGCTAGTTGAAAGTGATGAAGATGATGATGTTGAATGGAGCTTCAAATGGATGAAACCTCAAGAGATTATACCCCAAACTTTTAACCAACACCTTGTACTTTGGTTAGGATTTGATAACACTTGAATATAGCTTGCAAAATCAAATTTGAGAACCCTTTCTCCTTGCTTAAACCCACGGCAGCAGCAGCAGCTGAATGGAGTTTTTGGGCAGTTTTTTTTTGCTTAGTATTTGATGTATTTGCATGTGTATTTGGTCTCTCAAAAGCCTTGGTACATATGCACTTTTGAATATGGAATCAACCACTCTAAATGGCTAGTCAAAGCATGCTTACTTCACTTCCAATGCCACTCATGTTATTATAAAATGATTTTATAAACTAGACACATTTTTATAAACATGCACATTTTATAAACTTGTTTTTATAAAATTAGATTTTATAAAACATATTTTATAAACTTGCATTTTATAAATTATGTATACTTATTTATAAAACTCATTTTATGAATTCCATATTATAAGTTATGTTTACTTTATTTTATAAAACCAATTTTATAAAATGTAACATAACTTTATTAATTATTTAACCTATAAATAATTAAATCCATACTATATAAATTATTCTATAATTTATACATACACATCAAGTAATATTTAAGAAAACCATTTTTCTTAAAGTTCAAGTGTCGCGTACTTGATCAATGAACCAATCGTTAAAATCAAATACGAATAAGGTGTCGGTAAGCTTGTTATTGGGTATGACCCGACTTGGATCAAAACATATTAGCCACGTTAATTTAATATGTCTCTCGGGCATATGAAATACCTTCAATCTCCCACTTGCACGAGAAACATAAGAAATTAATGTAAGTGATGGATACAGCCTAACACACCGTCCATCACCCCTAATATGTTATGACTTTGTGCCATTCAATAACATCATCCCTTTCGAGTTCCCGTCTCGAACATGAATAGGTGAATCTTTCATTATATCCTTTCGTCCTAGATGTCATGTTAAATCCAAGAGATACAGAGTGATCACTCTCTTATAGATTTAACTTTTCAGGCCTTAGACATCTGACTCTCAACGAATAAGAGGGACAAATTCCATCTTGACTACATACGTCCTAGATATACACTTTGTAATATACCTGAGTTCTTCCTTATGTACTACCATGTTTCAGAATAGCGAAGGAAAGAATCAAGGCACAGTACTTGGTGAATATCCGAACCCAATATGTATCTCAGGTCAGAGGATACAATGATATTCGCCTTTACTCAAGATTACATGTGATCAACCACAAAGGCTCTATACAGTAATTCTTGAGAGCGGGTCTTCCAATATTTGTTTCCCACAAATATCTATGAACCTTGGTTGCAACCTTGCCCCACATTCAATCCTATGAATGTATACCAATCCGAGTTCATAATAGTCTAAACCTCACACTTGTTCCCACAAATGTGATCGACTACGGAAATTTAGAATAATTGCTTATTCATGGATGAAATATGCAAAATAGGAACATAACTCAAATAAATTAACACCATAGTTATATTAATGAGTTTGAATAATTTCGTTCCGGTACAATACATAAAATAGATCATATCCAATCACTAGAATATCGAAGCCCTAATGCACAAACATGTCCCTCATGTTTTGGCCCATGTAAAAGCTTCGTGAGTGGATCCGCAACATTATGATCTGTATGAACTTTGCAAATACATATCTTTCCTTTTTCAACCTCATCCCTGATGTAGTTGAATCTCCGCTCAATGTGACGGGTCTTTTGATGAGCACGAGGTTCCTTGATTTGAGCAATCGCACCCTCGTTGTCACAAAAGATCTCAAGAGGGTCCTGAATGGAAGGGACCACTCCTAAGTCGTCGATGAATTTCTTCATCCATGAAGCTTCCTGAGCTGCCAGTGAGGCGGCAATGTACTCCGACTCTGTAGTGGATAACGCAACAACCTCCTGTTTCGAACTCTTCCAAGAGACCGCACCACCATTTAACATGAAGACATAACCGGATTGTGATCGAGAGTCATCTCGATCAGTTTGGAAACTCGCGTCCACGTAACCTTTCACAGCGAGTTCCTCCTCACCAGACCCATATATTAGAAACATATCCTTAGTTCTCCTAAGGTATTTCAATATACTTTTAACAGCAATCCAATGACTGTTTCCTGGGTTGTTCTGGTATCTACTTGTCAAGCTTAGAGCGCATGACACATCCGGTCTAGTACATATCATTGCATACATGATAGACCCAATAGCAGATGCGTATGGGACTTTCTTCATTCTCTCTTGTTCATCTTTCGTGGTAGGACACTGAGATGAACTGAGAACGGTTCCCTTTTGAATAGGTACCAAACCTCTCTTAGAGTTTTCCATCTTGAACCTTTTCAAGATTTTATCAATGTATGTACTTTGACTTAAACCTATCAATCTCTTGGATCTATTCCTATAGATCCCTATCCCCAATATGTATTGTGCATCTCCAAGATCCTTAATGGAGAAGCAACTCTTTAGCCAAGTTTTGACTCCTTGCATTGTGGTAATATCATTCCCAAATAATAATATATCATCCACATATAGTACAAGGAATATGATAGTGCTCCCACTAGCTTTCTTATATATACAAGCTTCATCACCATTTTTAATGAAGCCAAATTTCTTGGCTTCCTCATTAAAACGATGATTCCACATTCTAGATGCTTGTTTCAATCCGTAGATTGACTTCTTTAACTTGCATACCCTTTTAGGATATTTTGGATCAACAAAACCTTCAGGCTGAACCATATACACATCTTCCATAAGATATCCATTTAGGAAAGCGGTTTTGACATCCATTTGCCATATTTCATAGTCGTAGTGAGCAGCAATGGCAAATAATATCCTAATAGACTTTAGCATTGCCACTGGCGAGAAAGTTTCATCATAATCAACCCCTTGAGTTTGAGTGAAACCTTTTGCTATAAGTCTAGCTTTATATGTATCCAAGTTTCCATGTATGTCGGTTTTCTTCTTGAAAAGCCATTTGCAATCAACTAGCTTAGAGCTAGGAGGTTGCTCAACAAGTTCCCACACTTGGTTTTCATACATGGATTGCATCTCGGCGTTCATGGCATCCTGCCATTTATCTTTATCAATCCTTGATAAAGCATCTTCGTAGTTTGTCGGTTCATCCAAATCAATCGTATAGCAACCATCCACGAGAAACCCATATCTCTCAGGAGGATTACTAATCCTACTAGATCTTCGAACGTCTTGTGTACCTTGATCATCCACTTGATCATTTTCAACATCCTCATGTTGAGTACTAGTGCCAACCAATTGTGTATCATCGGCTTGATCTTGTACCTCTACAAGATCTATCTTCCTTTCACCATCACCTTCCATAAGGAACTTGGTTTCCAGGAATTCCGCTTTCCGAGCAACAAATACCGTTTGCTCGGATGGATCATAGAAGTAATATCCCATGTCATCTTTGGGATATCCTATGAAGATACACTTTGTGGATCGAGCATGTAGCTTATTTGCTACATAACGCTTAGGATAAGCTTCACATCCCCATACTTTTAAGTATGATAGAGAAGGAGGTTTTCCAAACCACATCTCGTGAGGAGTTCGTTCCACTTTCTTGGTTGGGGCCATATTTAAAATACGAGCCGCGGAGCTTAGACAATAACCCCAAAATGATAGAGGCAACGAGCTTCTTGCCATCATAGATCGAACCATATCCATTAGGGTTCGGTTCCTCCTTTCGGAAACTCCATTAAGTTGGGGTGTTCCGGGTGGAGTAAGTTGTGAGATAATCCCACAACTCCTAAGATGATCTTGGAAGGTATCGCTTAGGTATTCACCTCCTCTATCGGTACGAAGTACCTTAATTGTCCTATTGAGTTGATTTTGTACTTCGTTTTGATATTCTTTGAATGCTTCAAACGTTTCGTCCTTGTGTCTTAATAAGTAGACATATCCGAAACGACTAAAGTCATCAATGAAAGTAACAAAGTATCTTTCACCATTCCTAGTCATGGGTTTAAAGGGTCCACATACATCCGAATGTATTAATCCCAATAAATCTTTAGCCCTTTCATAAGTCCCTTTGAAAGGTGCTTTAGTCATCTTGCCTTGTAAACAAGATTTGCATACATCAAATGAATCCATTTCATTTGATTTCAAAAGTCCATTCCTTTGAAGTGTATGCATTCGGTTCTTGTTTATGTGACCAAGGCGACAATGCCATAAATAGGAATCACTCAAATCCCTTTTGAGTTTCTTGGTGCTTGTATGGTACATTGAGCTACTAGATGATGTGTCATCATGAACCAATTCATAAATTCCATTTGAAGGTGAAGCCTTGAAATAGAATACATTATCTAAATAAATATGGATATCATCATTAACAAAATTAAGATTAAAACCACATTGTTTCAAACGGGAAATGGAAATAATGTTTCGACATAAATCGGGTGCATACAAAACATCTTTCAAAATAAGTTCCAAACCACTTGGAAGCTTTAACACAAAGTCTCCTTGAGCCTTCACTTGCACTTTGGCTCCATTACCCATGTAGAGACTTGATGTTCCCGTTTGCTTGCTACTTCTTTTGAACCCCTGCAATGAATTGCAAATGTGAGTTCCACATCCAGTATCTAATACCCATGTATTAGAAGAAGTAATACTAAGCTCTATATATACCATATATATATTACCTGAGGTTTGCCCTGCATCCCTCTTGTCCTTCAACTCCTTAAGATAAACCGGACAGTTTCGTTTCCAATGACCCATCTCACCGCAACCGAAACATGGGTCTTCCTTGGGGTTTGCCTTCTCGGCTACCTTTTGCTTCTTAGCCTTGTTGATGGTTGGGGTAACCATCTTCCCTTTCCCTTTGCCTTGATAGGCGGGTCCTTTTCTCTTAGCCACCTTTGGCTTAGAGGTCTTACCTTTGGACCCACCTTGATCGATTGCTAACACGGGTAAAGCCCTTTTACCCATGCTAGTTTCCGCCGTTCTAAGCATCCCGTGAAGCTCACCTATGCTCTTATCCATCCCATTCATATTGTAATTAATTACAAATTGATCAAACCTTTTTGATAGGGAGTTAAGGATAAGATCGGTGGCTAACTCATTGGAAATGTTTAGGTTAAGACGGTTAGCACGATCGATAAGGCTTTTCATCTTAAGTACATAAGATGAAACCGATTGGGTATCGTCCATACGACAAGCATGTAGCGCCCGAACCGTTTCGAATCGCTCGACACGCGCTTGTTGAAGGAACATCTCCTTCAATTGCGTTATCATGTCGTATGCACTATGATGCTCGAAATCCTTTTGGAGTTCGGGAATCATAGTCCCAAGCATTAGGCATGAGACTTGAAGGGAGTCGCGGCAATACTTATCGTAAAAGGCCATTGCCTCCTCATCATCCTCATCCGGTTGATCGGGAATGGGGTCCTCAAGTACATACGCTTTATCCTCTTGTTTGAGGACAATCCGAAGATTGCGGAACCAATCCATAAAGTTGGTATGGTTGAGTTTGTCTTTCTCTAAGAGAGACCTTAATGATAGGTGGTTTAGGTTAAGTGGTGCGTTTGGAATGTTGTTGTTGTTATTGGCGGCCATCTACAAAATTAACAAAGTTCGTTTAAGTATCGATTTTAATTTAACATTCAATACCCTTTAAATCAAATTGAATTATTAAATTCTAGAATCCAACGGTAAACCAAATTTCGGTTAGGTGACCTTTATCCCGCAATTTGATTTAGCTAGGTAGTCAATAAATGACAATTGCAATCCATTTGCAACTTCTAGAGTATGGGATCATGCAATCCTTTTGCATGGCATATTTATCCCATCAACGCCTATTTGTTCCTCATGCTTCGGTGACCCTAAGTTCATGATTCCCAAATCAAGTCGTCCTACTTGTATAGACTTGTAAATTTAACATACATGTGGTTAGGTGACCTTTATCCCACAAGCATGCGAAATTTACCTTAATCATATTAGTTTGCTCATAATGGTTAGGTGACCTTTATCCCATCATGAGTTCCCTAATACTTTTAAGTGTCACACAATAGGATGGCGTTTAACTTGTTTACCTTGTTAGTGAAAGGGATTTTGAGTTTTCGTTAATTCTAGTTTGAGAAAACTTTTATACCATACACCAACATGCATTTAGTGTATGGTTTATTTGAAAATCCATTTTTCATATCTTGTAATTAAGCCAATTACTTAATATAAACCATTTTATATGTATGATCCTTATTATGTCCTTAATAACCGTTTATTAATGTCCTTTACCATTTTAATTTAACCATTTAAATTTTTGTTTTGCATGTTGTTAATAACGTCTAATTTAACCAATTAAATTTTAGTTTTGTTTGTTGTTAACTTGTGTGATTAACTTGTAGCATACAAACATACAATCCACAATCATACAATAAACAACCAAGCATGCAAAACAACATGTTCACAATCTAGCCATTTTGGTAGACATTTGTTTAGCCGAAAACAAATGTCACCGGTTAAGGGGTTAAAATACAAAGTAGGAGATTTCAAATCTCCCACTAAATCTTGCATCCAAATGCTCCTTCTTGTGTTCTTCCAAGTCTTCATCTTGTATCTTCATTTTATTACAAAATATATCCTAATACATTTGTCTAGAAAATGAAAATACAACCTAATCTATTTTACATACCAAATATAAAATAAATTACATAACCAAAATAATATTATTACAAACCAATTGAATAAATATTATTACAAACCATAAGAATGAATTAAATCAACCAAACATACATGCAACCATACACAAGGTCAAGGCTAAGATTGTGAACAACATGCAACCAAAATTTGACCAAAATGGAGCAACCCAAAACCCATTTTTGGGGTCCAAGATTTCGGCCAACATCACAAACCCACCCGAACATATAATTTTTGCATTTTACTTTCATGCATGTACATAAAATGCAAAATATATTGTGAGTTTAATAACCATCTCGAAGCATATTTCAACAACTTCGGCTCTAGATACCATTGTTGGGTTTTAACAAGTTTCATAATACTTAGAACATTTTAAGAAACAAATTAAAGCGGAAGCATGTAAGTATTACCATTTAAAACTCGTAAACCTTTAACCAATTAAAGTTAAAACCCAATTAGGATCAAGTTATGAAACATGCTTACAAACTACAAGCAAGAATAAGATGTTATACCTATTCCAAGCTAGTTGAAAGTGATGAAGATGATGATGTTGAATGGAGCTTCAAATGGATGAAACCTCAAGAGATTATACCCCAAACTTGTAACCAACACCTTGTACTTTGGTTAGGATTTGATAACACTTGAATATAGCTTGCAAAATCAAATTTGAGAACCCTTTCTCCTTGCTTAAACCCACGGCAGCAGCAGCAGCTGAATGGAGTTTTTGGGCAGTTTTTTTTTGCTTAGTATTTGATGTATTTGCATGTGTATTTGGTCTCTCAAAAGCCTTGGTACATATGCACTTTTGAATATGGAATCAACCACTCTAAATGGCTAGTCAAAGCATGCTTACTTCACTTCCAATGCCACTCATGTTATTATAAAATGATTTTATAAACTAGACACATTTTTGTAAACATGCACATTTTATAAACTTGTTTTTATAAAATTAGATTTTATAAAACATATTTTATAAACTTGCATTTTATAAATTATGTATACTTATTTATAAAACTCATTTTATGAATTCCATATTATAAGTTATGTTTACTTTATTTTATAAAACCAATTTTATAAAATGTAACATAACTTTATTAATTATTTAACCTATAAATAATTAAATCCATACTATATAAATTATTCTATAATTTATACATACACATCAAGTAATATTTAAGAAAACTATTTTTCTTAAAGTTCAAGTGTCGCGTACTTGATCAATGAACCAATCGTTAAAATCAAATACGAATAAGGTGTCGGTAAGCTTGTTATTGGGTATGACCCGACTTGGATCAAAACATATTAGCCACGTTAATTTAATATGTCTCTCGGGCATATGAAATACCTTCACAATGCAGTAAATGCAGTAAAACGTGTCTAGACTTATGAATGATAAGCAGGTAATTTCCTATGAATGATAAGCAGATGATTTCCGACTAGAAATGATAAGCAAAACTTTTGACATGTAGACACGGTCGAAGTCCAGACTCATTAATGCATCCTAACAACTACTAGTTATACACACTAATGCAAGACCTTGTTCGCTACGACCATCGCTCTGATACCAACTGAAAGGACCCGTCCTAATTCACCTGGACGAAGTCATCAACATTTGGTCCCATTGCGATGATCGGCTCCAAGTAATGTCCTTATATTGAGCAAATGCAAAGCGGAAGACTTAATTCGTACCTGAGAATAAACATGCTTTAAAGTGTCAACCAAAAGGTTGGTGAGTTCATAGGTTTATCATAACTATCATTTCAATATGTTAATAGACCACAAGATTTCATAATCATAAACATAATACACTCGCAAGTGTATGTAAAGCATTCTAAGTGGTTGAGCACTTGGTAACCATACTTAACATTTAATCAACGTCGCATATTCCCTTTATTATGAAATCTCACTACACCGTACTAAGTGTAGTCACCAAAACGAAGTACTGTGCAACCGTTGAATACTGGTCGTCCAGTCCGGTTGGGGTTGTCAGGCCCGATAGATCTATCAACAGGATTCACGTTTACAATACCCATGCAAATAGTAGTTACCAAGCTACAGGGAAGTATGCCATGGTACAACTCAACGTAGAATGTATTTTAAGTACTTGTGTCTATTTCGTAAATATTTATAAAATCAGCGCATGTATTCTCAGCCCAAATATATATATTGCAAAAGCAATTAAAAAGGGAGCAAATGAAACTCACTTTTGCCTTGAAGGTATTTAATTCGACTTAGTCTCTGATAGATATCACGAACCTAACCATATATATAATATATCAACATATATTCTTTTTAAGTAATCGTTACATATATATATACTTTTAATACTTTTAATATTTTCTTAGTCAGTAGTTAGCAGTCCGATGTTAGTGGTTCACAATTAGTTGCTTAAATAAAATAAATAAAGACCCCATCATATTCGTATTGATCAGAATTAATCTCGACCCATGGTACCATGTTGTCAAATGACGTGTTGCGTACATAAAGTACCGTGTTGTCAAATGACGTGTTGCGTACAATCATGAGGTCTTATGATTAATCTTCTAGTGTTGTTTACGGGTGGTCCTGAAATATATAAAATCAAATCATAAGTAATTATATATAAAATATCATATTAATTAGAAAAGATATGATTAATTTACTTTTTCTCCAAATATTTTCGTAGCTAAACTAGCTTCGGATACCCAATCTTGTTTTAGTCGTAGTTTCTTCATTACAACTCCGTTTTTGTTGGTTCAACTTGCCATTTCCTTGGATCGAGTCAAAATTTAAGAATATGAACTGACAATACCTTAGTTTGTATTCAAAATCATAGGTTATAGGTTAAACTTTGGTGAAACTTATGAAAGTGATCATTTTCCATCATAAAAACAACGTTTAATGATCATTTTTCTAAAAATACTTACACTTTGAGTTAAACCATGAAATTTTTATGTGTTAACATATTCATAAGAAATATCATTTTTCCAGAATATGAACTTCCAATTCAAAGTTCAAGATGTTTTTTAATTATCCAACCCAAAACAGCCCCCGGTTGCACTCCGACGACGTAGATTCAGTTTTTAAGATGTTCTTTGTAAAACCAAGTTATATCTTGTTAGGTTAGCATATCATTATGATATATTACAGGTCTTGAAGTGTTTTAAAATTCAAGTTAGAAGGATCTATTTAGTTTGCGAACAAGTTTGAAATCATTCAAACTATGTTATTGTTGTTAAAATTTTATACCACAAAATAAGATAGCTATATGAATATGAATTGAATAAGATTATGAACAAGGTTACTACCTCAAGTTACTTGGACAAAGTTATTGCAAAAGATAAGAAATAATCTTGAAATCAAAGAGTGGTGAAGTTAGATCAAAAGGTTGGAAGTAAACTTCTTTAAATGGGTGGTTATTTTGATATGTTCTTGAAAGAGTTTTCTTATGGTGTTTAAGGCTTGTAATTGAAGCTAAATGATGGGGAAAATGCTTGGAGATGATCAAGTATGAAGTTAGGAGTGTTTTGAGAGAGAAATAAGGGTGTAGGTATGAGAAAATAGAGTGAAGAAATGGTGTTCATTTATAAAAACGTTTTTAGTTTATAAAGAAAGAAAAGGATTCCTAATTTTGTTTTTTTACTAATAATTCATACTACTTGACAAATCCTAGTTACCTCATATCTAGGGCAGTAATAATGTTGATTAGGATGTTGATTTGATGTGTATATACCAATAGTAAATATGTATAGAAGCTGGGTATGATACGGGTACATATACCCTAGATGTACGTATAGAAATCTTGAGGAAACGGAACGAGAATTCAAATATAGCTATCTTTTGTGAATATACTTATATTGTTTTATGTATTTAAGTCCTTAAAAAGTTATTAAATACATTATATATACGATACATGTATAAGCATTATAGATTATAAGTATATATATCAAAGAATGTTACGTATAGTTATCGTTTTGAAAACTTAAGTTAGTAGTTTCAAAATATACTTATAACTCATTGTCATTAGTACACAATGAGATGTTAAACCATCCTTAGATCATGTTAAATATATATAAATACATATATATATACACAAACATATAATTATCGTATGTTATATAGTTCGTGATATCATCGGTCATATTGGATGGTCAAACGTTGTGTAAAACTCTTTTCAAAAACACAAGTCTCAACAATTTGGATTGCTTATCATGTTGGTATGGTTTAATTTATATAAATATTAATCTCATAAGTATAATTTGGTCGGAAAATTTCGGGTCGTCACATTGTAACAATAATTGCCATACCAACTACAAGGAATTAGCAATCAGTATTTCGAATTTCGCAGCAATTCTACGCTAACAGTTATATATACACATATAATGTCTATCTTTTTGACTTACATACTTCGAATGTGAAGTTTCTGAAAAACACCCCAAACTACGAAACTAGTTCTCCGAATTTCAAAAAAATGCCGAAGAAGCAGCAAAAACTGTAAACGACCTTAACAGTCAAAAGTTTGGTGATAAAGAATAGTATGGTGGTAAAGCTGAGAAAAGAGAAGGTTTGAAACTGGAAAACGGATTAAGCAGACCATGAAGGAGGCTGTGGACAAATCACAAAGACAAAATCTACCTTCAAAGAATACAAATGATTCAGTATCTGCTGAAATCCTTAGCAAATACCTTGCTCCTTACTCTAAAACCCTTACGATTAATATTATTCATCATTATCTTATCTTAAATATTCTATGATATCATCGTATCTTCCATTTTAAATATCCTCCATATTTTTGAAGATATTTTCATAATTATTCTTATCTGAAACCATTCATCTCTTCGCGCTATCTGTGTTACATCATAAAAGAAACAATTTTAGTTTCAAAAATCTGAAAAATTCGAAAAATGGATGTTTTGAAGTAATATTGGGAATTGAAGCATGAGTTAGTATAATATAATGACACTTGATCAACGTGATTATATTACAGTAAGTCATGCTGAGTTTTCAAATGAAACATGATGATTCACAGATCATAACATTATCATGTGCCATGTTATACGACTTTTGTATTCTATTTAATCTCTAAAATATCAAGAAAATATTTCTTGATGATTCGGTCTTTTCCAGGGAATTTTGGTAATTTAACAAATCAAAATCGTGCCATTACCATTTCCTTCCTAGAACATTAACAATGTTCATTCCGAAATTTGTATATGCGAATTCTGGATCATTACAAGAGATGCTTAATCGTAAGAAGAAGAAACGAAGTGACAAAGCTTCGAAATAGAAATTGGAGTATAAATCGCAGCAAATAGGAGGGAGTATTAACTATGGATGACAATGATTATAGAAGACAGAAGTAGGGACATTGAAATATAAGGGGAGATATAAAACCCGATAACAACGTATAAATTACAAACCGTGAATATCAATGTTTATCGCAACATAAAGACACGGGAGAATTAAAAGCACTATAACCCTAAGAGCAAAGTAGAAGTAAGCAGATTCCTCTGGTGGAAGTTGGAAAAGGAGAATGATTGTTGCGACAGTAAGGATAAGGACAAGGATCAGAACTGGATTAAGCATTTTCACAATCTTTTGAATTTGAGAATTAAGTATAGGAATGGTAAAAGTGACAAACCGGAAGAACTTAATTTATAGTGAAATATTTGATAGAGAAATCAAGGCAGATCTCCGTATTTAATTAGAGAGATCCTAATTTCCTTATTCGCTGAAGAATCAAATCTTTTAGATTTAGAAGATTTTCTTTAAATCCCTTGAATTCCGGAATCCAACCAAGACAACGTCAAAAGTTAAGACAAAACTTTAGTTCTCATTTCATTCCTTTTAGGATAGCTTCACTCGTACTCTTCAAGTAATCGAATCGTTTTATCTATATTACTCAATAGTGATAAAACTCTATATACCAACTCATATTCGTCATAAAAACATTTTTATGATTAGCCATGACGACCACAATCAAATTTTGGGACAAAATTTTCTTTAACGGGTAGGTACTGTGACGACCCGAAAATTTCCGAACAAATTTAAACTTTATCTTTATATCATTAGATAAATATTTCAAACATATATATTACGTACAAATTTAAAATTCTAAATAAAAATATATATATATTTTAACTTAGTCATAAAACGTCCTGATTTAAAATAATATATTTTGACAAACAACGAGTCACTGATTTATAAAAGCAAATGACCACAACGCTCAATTTTATAAGTTACATTAATTATAAGGTAATTTTTTTGATAAGTAAGTCAAATTATTGATAAGGGTACACGTCGCATAACGTAAAAGGCTAGTTATCTAAACGTACGAACGAGCGCTCAAAAAACTGAAAGTGGTACATGATTCAAGTGACAACGTACGAGTCATTTGAACAAAAATTACAAATCAACTATGCACGAGAATATAATATAATATTTAATTAATTCTAAAGATTAAATATATATATAATTATTTATATTAAATAAATGGATGTCGGTAGCCTAAAATGATTGAATGTAAGTTGAATGTGTGTCTCATGCACTCGCATGAGCTCTCCACACAATTCTCATGCAAGTGCATGAGGTGGTTTGATGGGTTAGGTGCTATAAAATGAGTTCGAGCTGTGTTTTGTGTTTCATTCATTCTCAATCTCTCATTCTCCATATTTACTCCGTATTATATATCTAATTTATATTATTATTATTAAGATTAATATTAGTATTAATCTTAGTATTAACAACTTGTTGGTAAGATTGATAAATTGAATTTTTGAATATTATCAACATCGTAAATGAATCCTTATATAAGATACGTCTCGTTTTGTTGAACTATTGCCAAAATTGACTTTTTGAAACGACTTTGGATAACTTTTGTATGTCGATCTCGAGCATTAAGATTGTGATACACTATGACCTGACCTAGCTTGATAGACATTTATTGACCAACATATGTTCTCTAGGTTGAGATCTACGGTTATTTGGTAATCCGAGTTTCGGTCACATTTTGGTGAACAACTTTATATGCTGCTAAAGTGAGTTTCATTTGCTCCCTTTTTAATTGCTTTTGCAATCTATATTTTTAGGCTGAGAATACATGTACTTTATTTTAAACGCAATGGATATAAGTACATACTTAATTCTACACTGAGTTTGAACCGAAAATCCCTTATCTTTGGTAACTAGTAGCTGCCGGTTATAAGAACTGGTAGGCGCGAATAGTTGTATATGGATCCATAGGGCTTGACATCCCCGTCTGTTCCAGGTATAGAAACCCTAGCCTGAACTATAAAACAGACGTATGCTATTTGAGTTTAGTACACGTTGGTTTGCGTGTATTGTACATGTTGGTTGCATGTATGTTAAAACATGGGTACTTATTATATATACGTTAAAGTTTAGTTACCAGGGTGCTCAATCTTGTAGAATCTTTTGATAAACGTTTCTGGATGAAACAACTGAAATCTTGTGATCCACCTTTATATACAGATTATATGAAACATTAAAACTATGAACTCACCAACCTTTGTGTTGACACTTGTTAGCATGTTTATTCTCAGGTTCCCTAGAAGTCTTCTACTGTTTTGCTTATATGTTATACAAGATATGTGCATGGAGTCATACATGCTTTATTCAAGAAAACGTTGCATCCACAAAACCATCATCATGTATTTATTTTGACTGCATTGTCAACGGAAGTACTATTGTAAACTATTATATTACGTAATTGTCTATATGTAGAAATCATCAGATGTTGAAAACCTTTGATTTAAATATTCATTTATGGTGTGCCTTTTCAAAAGAATGCAATGTTTACAAAACGTATCATATAGAGGCCAAATACCTCGCAATGAAATCAATGAATGACGTGTTCGTCCATATGGATCTGGAGCGATCGTCACAATTTACATTCACTAAGCATTAGCTTACCCTCTCGTTGTTGATATTTTTATAGTTCGCTTGATGGCGGCTAGGGTAAGCGTGGGGATTAGAGATCTTGGCTAGGTTGCTTTAGAAGATCTTGGTTTTAGACTCGATTTAGGATTGGGTAGCGTAGTCCCAATCCCCATGCTCGGTTTTGTGTAAAAGTAACTAGTCGGGTCATGTGACGTACATCGGTTTAGTCAAATGGGTCTTGAGTAATAACCGAATTATGATTTAATTATGTAATGTACGTTTTATTAAAGTCGTTAGACGTAATGTGATAACAAATACGTTTTAGAAATTGTGTAATGGGACCTAATGTGTTATTTAATGTATATTAAAAAGGAAAATTTTTTTATGGGCCGAAAATCGACGGGTTGGGTCGTTACAAGTGGTATCAGAGCATGGTCTACGGGATTTAGGTGACTTGAGATAGGTGCCTAGACTTAGACTTTTTGTGTTTGCTTGATTGTTGTGGGACTTGTAGGAGTACGGGTCGGACGGGACTATAGTTAGTGCCTTAGTGTGTAGGTTAACTAACTAGGATGGTGTTTGTGTTGCACTTATTTTTGCATGCGCTTATTATTGCGTCGTATTTGTCATTGAGCAAGATGGTCGTTGTACTAATGAGTTGGTACGAAGTGTGTACGTAATAAGGACTTGCAAACCTTATTACGGGTGCAGATCGTGTCTACAAGTGATGTACGACGAGTGTCGAGCAAGATGGGGCGGTTTGGTGCGTATGGTTGATTTTTGTTCGTGTTTAATCAGTTTCTTGCATTCTTTAAAATGGCAACGGGAAGAGGTGCATCGAGTGAGGAATGAAATAACAACAATGAGATTGCAGCTAGGGTTGAAGCCGAGGTTGCAAAGCAAGTGAAAACGATTCGAGAAGAGTTCGAAAGAATGCTTATCGAGCCTTGGGGTAATGGTAAAAAGGAGTTTAGTTACAAGGAGTTTCGAGCAACTAAACCTCCTATGTACTACGGAGATCCCGATCCATTAGTGAGTACCGGTTGGATCTCAGATATCGAAGGGTGTTTTCGTGCAAGTGAATGTCCTCCAGACAAGAAAACGAGACTCGCTACTAGTTTGTTGCGGGGTAATGCGAAGAATTGGTTGGATGGTAAGATTGATATCATTGGTAAAGAACCGTTCATTAGGTTATCGTGGGACAATTTTAAGAAGGAATTCTTCGAGGTGTTCCGGGCGCAAGCCGATTTGTTGAAATTGCGTGATGAGTTGCGAAATTTGCAACAAGGTTTTATGGATTTGAATACTCTTAAGGCGACCTTTATGGCGAAGGCTCGTTTTTGCCCGGAGTATAACAGAAGAGATAGTATGTTGATGGGAGATTTCTATCGAACTTTGAATGATGACTTGCAGAACAAAATTAGCCTTGGTCAAGTAAAATTGTTTGTGGAGTTATTCGCCGTAGCTAGGGGCTTCGAATCGCATTCGCGGTCGATGGTTAGTGAACCCTCAAGTAAGAGAAGGGTCGATTCTTATGGTGATCCAAGTAAGAAGACTAAGGGCATAATTGGAGGTACGAGTAATGTGGGGAAAGGAACATCGAATTCTTGTGCGTCTAGATGTTTCAAATGTGGCGAAAGAGGTCACAAGTTTTGGGAGTGCCCGACATCGAGTGATGGTGGTGTTGTGTGTTTTAATTGTCGTGGAAAAGGGCACCACAAAGCTGAGTGTCCCGCGCTAGGGACGACGAACGTCATGAGGAGACGATGAGGTACATTTATGTCTTTTTTGTATCACGTAATTTTGTGTTAAATGCAACGTGAGTGTAAGCCTTAGCTAAATTTTATTCTCCGTTGGAGATAATAGTAGCGGGTGGTCTGCCTACTATTGTAATTTTGATTTGCACTCGGTAGAATGTGTTGCTTGTTTGACGCCTTGACTTTTGCGTGAGTCTTTATTGCTTAGGCATTTTGTGTTATGGCGTTCGGGTCGTTACGCTCGCTTGAGTGAGACCTGTAGGACATTGGAGGCGATAGTGTCCTAGTGAGTGGAACGATTTCGCGTATTTGTATAAGATTTAAATTGTTCGCGGTGTTGATGGTTAGTCTTATCCGTCAGGATTCACCATGGTGTAGCAGTACGCGATGTTACACTACTCGTTGCTATCAAGGCCAAAAGAGCGTGTGTTTTTGTGTTATGGTACGAACCACGGAGCGGGTAGTTCCATAGCATGTGCGAGTGTGCTATGATGTGAACCACGGAGCCAGTAGCATCATGGTACGTGTGTTGTAGTGTGAACCAAGGAGCCAGTAGCACTATAGCACGAGTTGTTAAGGTGTGACTCAAGTTATGATGTGAACCACGGAGCAGGTAGCATCATGGTACGTGTATTGTAGTGTGAACCAAGGAGCCGGTAGCACTATAAAATGAGGTGTGAACCATAGATTCAGTAGCACCATGACGCGAGTATAGTTATCCATACGGTGTAGTGACTAGCAAATTCGAGTTAGTTCACTTGGTGATCGACTAGCCTTATAGGTGTAGTCTAGAGATGTGTGTTGACTTGGGTTGACTGTTTATAGTTAACCAAGTATATGGTGATGAGACCATAATGCAAATTGTACGATTGACGAAATTGACAAGGCGTGTCAATATATATTAGCTAGTGATACGATGTTCGCTAGCGATCGAATGTGACGTGGTGAGTGATGTCGATTGATATCACTTTTGATAACCAAGAAGGTTGGGTGGCGAGTGTTGTACTTGATGGCCACTTTTCTTTTATTTGTGTGTGATCTTGGTATGCCGTTCGAGAGGCATTTTTGTGGACCACGTACGAGTGCGAGTAAAGTCACGGGTGTTGACTAGTTTTGAAGTTTGTTGATAACCGTGTCAACGGTTAAGATAAGTGCGAGTTAGAGTATAAGACTTGGTGATTCCAAGCATCTCCGTAACAAAAAGTGAAAGGATGTTAGGCTCGTTATGCGGCCTAAATAGTTGAGACTAGCGGTCGAGGCTAGTGTGATGCGAGCGTTGAACCATGAAGTTCGTTTGGTTCGTTGATTTCAAGACGTTAGATGAAGTGTTGCATCAACTGTGAATCCGAAAGGGGTGAGTGTTGACATCTTGATGGCATTGACGGGAGTCACATAACACGACGATAGGTGCCTTTCTTATACCTACTAGTGTAGTGTTGACTCCGGTGATTATTTGGTACTTGGGTGCCGATGAGAAACCCGAAAGTACGATGACGTGTGGTGATGGCGTTTAGCGGATGCCAAAGATTAGACTTAGTTGAGAAGTCGAGGTTTGAATGCCTCAAGAGTTGTTTGTGAAGAGATGATGAAATAGACCAACGTTGGGACCGGTCATTTGTAATCCGGAAGGTTAAAATTCCGCGAGATGCGATGATCTTGGTGGTGATTGTATGGGACTAAAGGTCCTAAGTGGGGGAGTTAGCTACTGGAGATTACGGTGCGATCCCTATATAGTGAACGTGATCGTGCGGGCTAGCGGAAGTCGGCCCAATGGAGAATGATCACAAAGTGTGAAGTGTTGAATCGACTACTGAGTTTCGTGTTCTGAATGCCCTGTGTGAGAATAATGGCAACGTGTTTGATTGAAGAGTCGATATTAGTGTGATTGTGCGAGCAAGTGTTGCTTAAATTGAGAATAAAGACTTTGAAAGTCTTCGGAAAAGTCCCGAGTTAGACCTCGAAGCGGTTGGGGAAAGTTATAATGGAGAGAATCATCGACGAGTCGTGCCATCTTTAGACGATTATGTGATGGGTAGTGAAGGACCGGATGCTCGGGTCGAGGCGAGCGGTCGCGGTTGATGTATAACTGCTAAGTGTAGGTACGGATCACGAGGACGTGATCGAAAAAAGAGGGGGAGAGTTGTAAGACCCGTTTATTCGTACGATGTATATATGAAGAGCACGTACGACGTATAACGAATATATATATATATATATATATATATATATATATATATATATATATATATATATATATATATATTTATTGATAGTGTAAGACCCGTTTATTTATACGACGTATAGCGAATATGTATATATATATATATATATATATATATATATATATATATATATATATATATATATATATATATATGTGTGTGTGTGTGTGTGTGTGTATCGAGCATGTATATGTATTGCATGTACATAAATAGAGTACGAGAGTGATTGAAGGGTTGTTGTACGTGTTCTAAGTGTTTGTATATTTCGTGAATGAAGAGAACCAAGCGTGTACGAGTGGAAGGGTGTTCATATGAGAAAAATGGTCAAAACACGTTCATCATCGCGACGCGAAGGAGTAAGTCGCGGCGCGACATTTCAAATGATTCAGGATCATGAGCTTGATAAAAAGGACCCCAGACCAAGGCATATATCGCGGCGTGGAGGGAGAGGGCCGCGGCGCGGCGCTCCTGTTGAGCTAGTTCCGAATTTTGTAATTTTAAGAGGTATCGAGGGCATTTCGGACATTTCACGTGTGTGCCAGATTTGGGATCTTAAATCCCATCCACTCATCTCATTTTCTTTATTTCTTTTTCCTTTTCTTCTTCATTTTCTCTCAAAACTTAAATACTTCCAATCATTCAAGAGGGATTTTGGGACGGAAGAAGCGGGATTCGATCGAAAGCGTAAGAGGCAACTTTGTTCTCCTCGTTCTTAGCTATAAGGTGATACTAGTGGTAAGCTCTAACTCTAAAATTCATTTTTGTGTTCATGTTCATATTTTAGGGGTTTTGACTGTGAGTTCATAATGAAACCCCATTAGTTGTTAATGGAAGGTTAACACCAAGATTCGGGTTTATAAGTGTTGAATGCGGGTTTTGGGTTGGAAACCGATTTGGCCATGATTAGGACTTGGAATTGGATTTAATCACTAGGTTTAGTGATTATGGAAGTGTTGGAACCATTTTGGATGTATTTGGTTGACTAATTTTGAAATGGGTCAAAATTAGGGTTTAGGTGTTAAAATGAGCAAGATAGGTGTTTAACACTTATAATTCAGTTTGATTGGTGTATTAGGACCATTCTCACTTGTGTTAGTGATTATTGGTTAGTTTAGGCGTGGTTTGTGCTTGGAAGTGCATTTGGGTCAAATTTGCACTAGTTGTAAATAAGTGTTGGTTTGTAATCCACCCTAATTGTGTTGTTTGTTATGTGAAAATGAAATAGGTATGTTCCATTGGCGATTGCGGATTTTGGTTTGGCATCCATCAAGACTTCAAGGTGAGTGTTAATATCCTATGTGCATATGTATGTGTAGGATGGGTGCGGGTCGAGTGAAGTGATTATCGGCTATAGAGCTCAGTTCACATATAGGTGGATTTGATGGACTTGTGTATAGGTCCAATGGGATCGGTTGTGCACTTTGGTTGACCACCTTTGGCGAGGTGCACACTTTGTGGGTACGTTATCACATGCGTTTGTGATGTGGATTATTAACCCCAATGGCGAAGGGTTGGTATTGAGTTGTGATTTGGATAACCCCGATGATGTGGATTTTTATAATCCCGGGACCGTGGGTTTTGATATGGGAAGTGGATCACGTGTGGATGCGGATTCACGATGATGCGTGTAGTTTCGGTCATCTTGTTGAGGTAATGATCTCGTGTGGATGCGGATTCACTAAGGCTCGTGTAGTTCGGCCAACCTTGACGTTGTTGTGTTATTGAAGATAGTAGTCTCGTGTGGATGCGGATTTACTAAGGCCCATGTAGTTCGGCCAATTTTCATTTGGTATTAGGTTAAGGGGTTAACCTTGGGCGGTTTACGTTTTTGATATATATGTATGTATGTATGTATGTATGTATGTATATATATATATATATATATATATATATATATATATATATATATATATATATATATATATATATATATATATATATATATTGTCGTATTGTTGTGATATAGCTAGCCCTCCGGGTGTAGCTTGATGGCGTTGTTCATATCGTTGTTGGTGAACTTACTTGTTGATATTGTTAGCTTGTTGTATAGCGATTGTACGGTATGCTTAGATTAGCTTGCCTTTATGCTTGGATGCTCCGGTATGTGCTATTTGATTATTATTGCGTGGCGTGTCCATTTTATGCATATATATGTATGTGGTATAATTTCACTCACTAAGCGTTAGCTTACCCTCTTGTTGTTGACATTTTTATAGGTTCGCTTGATGGCGGCTCGGGTAAGCGTGGGGATTAGAGATCTTGGCTAGGTTGCTTTAGAAGATCTTGCTTTTGGACTCGATTAGGATTGGGTAACGTATCCCCAATCACCATGCTCGGTTTTGATGGATATTAAAATAGTCGGGTCGTGTATGCTCATTTGAATATTTAAACTTATTATTGTAATGGAAGCGTTTCAAAAATAAAAATGGGACCTATAGTGCTATTTAATGTACATTAAAAAGGAAAAAAAAATTATGGGCCGGAAGCTGACGGGTTGGGTCGTTACAAGTGGTATCAGAGCATGGTCTAAGGGATTTAGGTGACTTGAGATAGGTGCCTAGACTTAGACTTTTGTGTGTGCTTATTTGTTGCGGGACTTGTAGGTGAACTAACTAGGATTGTGGCTTGTGTTGTGATGTAATTCTTGCGTGTGTTTATATCGTGTAGAATTTTCGTTGTGTTGGTTTATATCATTGAGCGAGGCGGTCGTTGTACTAACGAGTTGATACGGCGTGTGTGCGTAATAAGGACTTGCAAACCTTATTACGGGTGCAAATCATGTAACGACCTAACTTTTTCGACTTGCTTTTGTGCTTTATGTTTTCATGAAACTGCGTATTTGTGCGTACTATGCTACTTTATACTCTGGAACCTTTATATACATGGTTTATTTTCATTTATATGTTAAAACGTGCCTTTAAGTACGTAGGTTACTTAACTTGAACCCCGGAAGCTTTTATGACCGTTAGTGTCACTTGACGTTTTTTTAACGAACTGCGTACTGTGTACACGTTTAACTTTTGTCGTAATAGGAATATTATGACTACGAAATATTAATTATTATTTTATAATAATAATTACTTGGGTCTTTGGATGCTTAATTATGCGTAGTAATTTACTTATGCTTATTAGTTAGTCTTGTTTGACTTTCTACCTTATTGGACCTTAGCCCACCCTACACTAGTTAATGGACTATTTAATTAGCCCAATTATTAATAGCTAGTGACCCATTAATAAGTAAGACAAATGCCCATTTATTAGAGGGAACATGCTAGCATTTGTGTCAAGTATTATCCCTAATGTTGCATGAGATCCTAACATAAGCACATACTTTAGACAACCATTAACAATAAAGCAAAAAGTTATCCCCCTTGTTCCCCCCATGTTCCCACGTTTTTGACACCACCACCACCTCCTCTCCATCTATAAATACAAGCCTTATTCCATCCATTTTACACTTGCTCTCATTTGCATTTCACACACACTTACTCTCTTATTTTCTCTCTAGTCTTTCTCACTCTAAAACTTGTAAGTTTTTGATTTTTCTTCTTCTTCTTCTTCTTCTTCTTCCCTTCTTAATCACGTGTTCATCATCATCATTTAAAGGATCAAGCTCTTTAGCTTTGATCTTGATTACATCTTGTAGATTCAAACATGAATCCTTCAAGAACATGAAAGATTCAAGCTTTCTAGCTTTGAATCTTCACCTACTTTGTAGATCTAATTCTTTTTACTTTAATCTTATTATTTTGTTACAAAGATTCAAACTTGTGTTTGTAATCTTCATGTATCTTAAAGATCCAAGCTTTATGCTTCAAGATCTTCAAGAACAACCAAGATGCAAGCTTTCTAGTTTGAATCTTCATATCTTTTGTTGGATCTAAGTTTTCTAACTTATGGTCTCATTATTTTGTTACAAAGATCAAAACTTATGTTTATGGTCTTCATGTAACTTAAAGATCCAAGCTTTATGCTTCAAGGTCTTCAAGAACACTAAAGGTTCAAGCTTTCTAGCTTTGTGACCTTATAACTTGTGTGAAAAGGATCCAAGCTCTCTAGCTTAGGGTTCCATCACCTCATTTGTCTTAGATTATGTTCATACTTGTTTAATTTATGTAAAGTTTGTAGCTTTAGTTGTAAATGTAACTTGTAATTGTGTTAAGACTAAGGATATGATGTAACCTTGGTTCATCATCCATCTAAGACTCTTAAATGAGTTGTGTTATTACTTGGTCTTAACATATTGTGTATTGATGGTAGAATCTTGGTCAAAAGTGATGCTAAACCATCAACGAGTTGTACACTTGAAGCTACAAGCATCAAGGATGAGAACCGCGATGATCATCAAGCACTAAGAACTCCACCGGAGCACTTGTTTACTGTTTTTCGGGATCTGATCAGTAACCTGGGCTACTGTAAAGTTGATTTTCAGTTAGTTTGATTCGAGTAGATGATTTTCCGTTTAGGCCTCGTCTTAATTCGAGTTATGGTTTAGAATTTATGGCCCTCTGAAGGTCACTATGCCCTTGTAACGTTGTGCTGAAATTTCTGACCTACTCGCACTTAAATCTTCGCCACGGTCTAACGAAGAAGAGTTTGGTTCTGGAAATTGGTCATCAACTAGGGGACTCATATACGGAGCCATAGCCACTGATTACGAGTCTTTTCGATTTACGTAGAGGTCGTAACAGCTGACCGAAGTCAGCCTATTGTTTCGATCTCTATTCTTGTCAAACTTACTTAGTTTTTATGATGATGAATGATGATGATGATGACACTTAAACTTATTTTATGCACTATTAGAACTTATAAAGACAACCTACTGACCTAGTAACCTTTTATTTAGGTTGACGACCTTTCGGACCGACTTACTACTTGTACACTTTTGTATCGACTTGTATTGCTTATTTACTGTGAGTTATAGCATCCCTTTTTACTTATACTATTTTTGGGACTGAGAATACATGCGCTTTTTATGTTTTACTTACTTGACACGAGTACTTAAACTTTACATATGTGTGGGTTATACAACGGCATAAAGATTCCCCTTAGCACGGTAACGTTTAGCTATTGGTTTTTGAACCGGTAGACGCGAATATTAGATATGGATCCATTGGGTTTGACATCCCCATTCGGGCTAGTCGTGCTAGCATTTAATGGGTGTTTAATACTTCGAGGACATACGCACTCGCCAGGTGTACTTTTAGGGGGTGATATTTATATTTACGTTAAGTCTAGTTACCATGTGCCCACGGTTATACATATACTTTTCATACTGTTTTGAAACATTGAAATCTCGTGGTCAATCTTACATTACTGTTACAACTTAAACTATAGCTCACCAACATTATTGTTGACATTTTTAAGCATGTTTTCTCAGGTGCTTAGAGGTTTGTTGCTTCCACTATTTAGACTTGCTGTCTTGGTGTTTAAACTTGCTGTTAAGGACCTGCTGTGTTAGATATCCGCTGCATAACTTAGAGATGTCTCAATTATGGAACTTTTCTTTTGCATTCGCAGTTTATGTTATTTTCAAATAATGACTTTGTAACGACCTTTGTGTCACGTTATCTTTTGTAAACGCTATCTTTTTATGAATGCAAAACTGGTTTTCAAACAGCATATAGTGTTTGACCATGTAAAGATCCTGTTGTTGACTAATCATACACGATGGTTTTGTACGGGGCGTCACAAATCTTGTCTAACAAGTGATGTACAACGAGTGTTTAGCAAGATGGGGCGGTGTTGTGCGTGTGATTTTATACGTACGTAGACTAATTGTTTTGCATTCTTTAGAATGACGACGCGAAACCAGATCGAGATGAATGATGATGAATTTAACACTAGAGTTATGGACGCCGTGGCGGAGCAAATGAGTGTGTTTCGAGAAGAAATGGATAGGAAGTATTCCGAATTTCGTAGTAGTAGTGAAATGGAGCGTTGTCTTAAGAGCTTCATGAGGACTAAACCCCCGATGTATGACGGGAAACCGGATCCTTTGGTAAGCACAACTTGGATCTCGGATGTCGAAGGGTGTTTTTGCACTATTGAATACCCACCCAAGAAGAGGACAATACTCGCTACTAGCTTGTTGCGGGGTAGCGCAAAAGATTGGTTGGACGGTAAAATTGATATTGTCGGTGGTGAAGCGTTTATGGGGTTATCGAGGGACGATTTTAAGAAGGAATTCTTCGAGGAGTTCAGGACGCAAGACGATTTGGCGGAATTGCATGATGAGTTGCGAAATTTGCGACAAGGATCTATGGACTTGAATACTCTCAAGACTAACTTTATGGCGAAGGCTCGTTTTTGCCCGGATTATAATGGGAATGATCATATGTTGGTGGAAGATTTCTACCAAACTCTGAATGATGAGTTGCAAAATAAAATTAGTCGGGGTCAAGCGAAGTCGTTTGCGGAGTTATTCGCGGTGGCTAGGGGTTTTGAACCGTATTCACAATCAAAGATTGGTGAACCTTCAAGTGAGAGAAGGATTGTTTCGTATGCTGCTCCAAGTAAGAGAACTAGGGGTGCAGGTGTGAGCGCGGGTGGTACACGGACAAGTATATCGGATTCTAGTGCGTCTAGATGTTACAATTGTGGCGTGAGGGGTCAAAAGTCTTGGGAATGTTTGGTGCCAAAGGGCGATGGCACGGTGTGCTTCAAATGATAAGAAAAAGGACATCGTAAGTCGGAGTGTCCCGAGTTAGCGGGGACGGGTGTGGCGAGAAGACGTTAAGGTACTTTTTGTTTTATTTAAATATGTCCTTTAATTATTTATTTATGTGCCGATGCGTACGGGTTTGTTAATTGCATTTTGTTGTGCATATTGTTGTTATGGGTGACATTCCTAATGGGATTACCCTACGGTGGCGTTTTGATTAATGGGCGAAGGGCGTAAGACTTGGTACAACCAAGCATTCCTTAGTGTTGAGAAATGTTTCTACCAAGCCATGAGTATGAGCTTTGGTGTTCGGTCGTTAAGCGCGTGTTTGCTTTTGTGTTGAAGTTGATGAACCATGAGGTTCGACGAGTGGATAAAACCCTAAAGATCAAGTGTTTGATCTCGACGTGTGTTGGTAATGGAGTCTACGTGACACGATGTTAGGTGCCTCTTTCATACCTACTAGCATGGTATTCGACTCCGATGGTGTTGTGGTTACATCGTACTTAGGGTATCGGAGAGAAACCCTTAGGTACATGAGTGACCAGGTGGAAATGTGACAAGCTAGAGCAATCAGAGGATTGCAAGATTAAAATTTGTGTAATTTGTGGTGAACTCTTCGTTCAAAGTATTTAAGGATAGGTTAAAATCCTTCGTGTGCTCAAGGTTGGAGCAAGGTACTATGATGTGTGTGGTTGTGGTATAGTGACCCGAACTTTTCCATGTTTATATATATTAAATAAAATGTATATTTACATAATTAAGTGTTTCCAATATGTTAAGCAATCAAACTTGTTAAGACTTGATTAATTGAAATAGGGTTCATCTAGACAATTGACCACCCAAGTTGACCGGTGATTCACGAACGTTAAAACTTGTAAAAACTATATGATATCATATATATGGATATATATATAGTTAACATGATATTATGATAAGTAAAAATTATCATTAAGTATGTTAACAATGAACTACATATGTAAAAACAAGATTACTAACTTAATGATTTCGAAACGAGGAATATATGTAACGATTATCGTTGTAACGACAATTAATTGTATATATATCATATTAAGATATATTAATACATCATAATATCATGATAATGTAATAATTTAACATCTCTTTATATATAATAAACAATGGGTTAACAACACTTAACAGGATCGTTAAGCTAAAGGCTTCAAAACAACATTTACATGTAACGACTAACGATGACTTAACAACTCAGTTAAAATGTATATACATGTAGTGTTTTAATATGTATTCATACACTTTTGAAAGACTTCAAGACACTTATCAAAATACTTCTACTTAACAAAAATGCTTACAATTACATCCTCGTTCAGTTTCATCAACAATTCTACTCGTATGCACCCGTATTCGTACTCGTACAATACACAGCTTTTAGATGTATGTACTATTGGTATATACACTCCAATAATAAGATCTTAGTAGCCCATGTGATTCACATAACACATGTGGGAACCATCATTTGGTAACTAGCATGAAATATCTCATAAAATTACAAAAATATTAGTAATCATTCATGACTTATTTACATGTAAACAAAATTACACATCCTTTATATCTAATCCATATACCAACGACCAAAAATACCTACAAACACTTTCATTCTTCAATTTTCTTCATCTAATTCATCTCTCTCAAGTTCTATCTTCAAGTTCTAAGTGTTCTTCATAAATTCTATAAGTTCTAGTTTCATAAAATCAAGAATACTTCAAAGTTTGCTAGCTTACTTCCAATCTTGTAAAGTGATCATCCAACCTCAAGAAATCTTTCTTATTTACAGTAATATATCTTTCTAATACAAGGTAATACTCATATTCAAACTTTGATTCAATTTCTATAACTATAACAATCTTATTTCGAGTGGAAATCTTACTTGAACTTGTTTTTGTGTCATGATTCTGCTTCAAGAACTTTCAAGCCATCCAAGGATCCTTTGATGCTAGATCTATTTTTATCATTTCCAGTAGGTTTACCTACTAAAATTAAGGTAGTAATGATATTCATAACATCATTCGATTCATACATATAAAACTATCTTATTCGAAGATTTAAACTTGTAATCACTAGAATATAGTTTAGTTAATTCTAAACTTGTTCACAAATAAAGTTAATCCTTCTAACTTGACTTTTAGAATCAACTAAATACATGTTCTATATCTATATGATATTCTAACTTAATGATTTAAAACTTGAAAACACGAAAAACACCGTAAAACCGGACATACGCCGTCGTAGTAACACCGCGGGCTGTTTTGGGTTTGATAATTAAAAACTATGATAAACTTTGATTTAAAAGTTGTTCTTCTGTAAAAATGATTTTTATTATGAACATGAAACTATATCCAAAAATCATGGTTAAACTTAAAGTGGAAGTATGTTTTCCAAAATGGTCATCTCGAAGTCGTTCTTTCGACTGAAATGACTACCTTTAAAAAAACGACTTGTAACCTATATTTCTGAATATAAACTTATAATTTTTCTGTATAGATTCATAAACTTAAGTTCAATATGAAACCATAGCAATTGGATTCACTCAAAACGGATTTAAAACGAAGAAGTTATGGGTAAAACAAGATTGGATATTTTTGCTTGTTGTAGCTACGTGAAAATTGGTAACAAATCTATATTAATCATATCCTAGCTAACTCATATTGTATTATACATGTATTCTAATATATTATGTAATCTTGGGATACCATAGACACGTATGCAAATGTTTTGACATATCATATCGACCCATGTATATATGTTATTTGGAACAACCATAGACACTCTATATGCAGTAATGTTGGAGTTAGCTATACAGGGTTGAGGTTGATTCCAAAAATATATATACTTTGAGTTGTGATCTAGCCTGATACGTGTATACAGTGAGTCGTGGATTGATCTAAGATAATATATATATCGATTTATTTCTGTACATCTAACTATGGACAACTAGTTATAGGTTACTAATGAGGACTGCTGAATTAATAAACTTAAAACAGTAAAACGTATTAAAAAAAGATATAAATATATTTTGAACATACTTTGATATATATGTACATATTTGTTATAGGTTCGTGAATTGACCAGTGGCCAAGTCTTACTTCCCGACGAAGTAAAAATATGTGAAAGTGAGTTATAGTCTCACTTTTAAAATCTAATATTTTGGGATGAGAATACATGCAATTTTATAAATATTTTACGAAATAGACACAAGTAAATGAAACTACTTTATATGGGTGAATGATTGAAGCCGAATATGCCCCTTTTTAGTTTGGTAGCCTAAGAATTTGGGAACAGACCCCCAAATTGGCGCGAATTCTAAAGATAGATCTATCGGGCCCAACAAGCCCCATTCTGGAATTTAGAATGCTTTAGTACTTCAATTTTATCATGTTCGATGGGTGTCCCGGAATGATGGGGATATTCTATATGCATCTTGTTAATCTCGGTTACCAGGTGTTTACTGTATGAATGATTTTTATCTCTATGTATGGGATGTATTGAAATATGAAATCTTGTGGTCTATTATTATGATTTGATAATATATAGGTTAAACCTATAACTCACCAACATTTTTGTTGACGTTTTTAAGCATGTTTATTCTCAGGTGATTATTAAGAGCTTTCGCTGTTGCATACTAAAATAAGGACAATATTTGGAGTCCATGCTTGTATGATATTGTGTAAAAACTGCATTCAAGAAACTTATTTTTGATGTAATATATTTTTAATGTAAACCATTATGTAATTGTCGTGTGTAAACGGTATATTTTAGATTATCATTATTTGATAATCTATGTAATGCTTTTTAAACCTTTATCGATAAAATAAAGGTTATGGTTGTTTTAAAAATGAATGCAGTCTTTGAAAAACGTCTCATATAGAGGTCAAAACCTCGGGACGAAATCAATTTATATGGAACGTTTATAATCAATATGAACGAGACATTTCAGTTGGTATCTGAGCGTTGGTCTTAGAGAACCAGAAATTTGCATTAGTGTGTCTTATCGAGTTTGTTAGGATACATTAGTGAGTTTGGACTTCGACCGTGTTTTCTTTAAAAATGATTGCTTAACACTTTTGTTGGAAACTATATATTATTAACATGTAAATATTATGTGATTGATAATGCTAAAAACGAACATATATTTCATGGCATTATTCCTCAAGAAAGACAAGCTTTTAGTTGCAATTGTTCTATTTACAAGTGATATTCGTTTAAATAATAAAAGGTGAAGACAAAAGACAGATTCGACGATTTGAAGACGCAAACGACCAAAAAGCTCAAAAGAACAAAAGACAATCAAAAAGGTTCCAATTATTGATAAGAAACGTCTCGAAATCACAAGAGTACAAGATTCAAAACGCAAAGTACAAGATATTAAATTGTACGCGAGGACGTTCGAAAATCCGGAACCGGGACCAGAGTCAACTCTTAACGCTCGACGCAACGGACTAAAAATTACAAGTTAACTATATATATAAATATAATATAATATATAATTAATTATATTAATTATATATATATTATATATATATATTAAAAACTGTCGGCAGCCAGAAACTCCAAGGGAGTAAAATGAAAATACCTCTCCGCGACTCGCGGAGTTTGAAGGCCTTTTTGCCGCGAGTCGCGGAGCCCCAAAAATCAAATCTGGCTATAAAATCAACCCGAATTCTGATAAAAAACAGACATTATTTTCTCAATCTCTCTCAATATATACGTAATATATTTATATTTATAATTTATATTTTAATTTTAATTATAATTCTAATAATAAGGGTATGTTAGCGAATGTTGTAAGGGTGTAAGTCGAAATTCTGTCCGTGTAACGCTACGCTATTTTTAATCGTTGTAAGTTATGTTCAACCTTTTTATATTAATGTCTCGTAGCTAAGTTATTATTATGCTTGTTTAAAACGAAGTAATCATGATGTTGGGCTAATTATTAAAATTGGGTAATTGGGCTTTGTACCATAATTGGGGTTTGGACAAAAGAACGACACTTGTGGAAACTAGGCTATGGGCTATTAATGGGCTTTATATTTGTTTAACTAAATGAAAGTTTGTTAATGTTAATATAAAGATTTACAATTGGGCGTCCCTATAAATTACCATATACACTCGATCGGACACGATGGGCGGGGTATTTATATGTACGAATAATCGTTCATTTAACCGGACACGGGAATGGATTAATAGCCACTAGAATAATTAAAACAGGGGTGAAATTACATTCAAGGGTAATTGGTGTAATTGTTAACAAAGTAGTAAAACCTTGGTTTACACGCAGTCGATAACCTGGTGTATTCATTAAACAAAGTATTAAAACCTTGTTACAATTCGAATCCCCAATTAGTTGGAATATTTATCTTCGGGTATAATAATAATTTGACAAGGACACTTGCAATTTATATTTATGACTGATGGACTGTTATGGACAAAAACCAGACGGACATATTGAATAATCCAGGACAAAGGACAATTAACCCATGGGCATAAAACTAAAATCAACACGTCAAACATCATGATTACGGAAGTTTAAATAAGCATAATTCTTTTATTTCATATTTAATTTCCTTTATTTTATATTTAATTGCACTTCTAATTATCGCACTTTTATTTATTGTTATCGCACTTTTAATCATCGTACTTTTAATTATCGCAATTTAATTTTATCGCATTTTTATTATTCGCAATTTCATTATCGTTATTTACTTTACGCTTTAATTTAAAGTCTTGCATTTATTTTATATTTTACATTAGGTTTTAACTGCGACTAAAGTTTTAAAATCGACAAACCGGTCATTAAACGGTAAAAACCCCTCTTTATAATAATAATATTACTTATATATATATTTGTATTTTTATAAAAGTAAACTAATATAGCGTTGAGCTTTGCTTAAAGATCTCCCTGTGGAACGAACCGGACTTACTAAAAACTACACTACTGTACGATTAGGTACACTGCCTATAAGTGTTGTAGCAAGGTTTAAGTATATCCATTCTATAAATAAATAAATATCTTGTGTAAAATTGTATCGTATTTAATAGTATTTTCTGCGTAAAATATAAGCTATTTTATATACACCTCGCGACACATCAAGTATTTTTGGCGCCGCTGCCGGGGACAACATCTTAAAAGCCGGAAGCGCAACGCTAATAAAAAAAAAAAAAAAGATTTTTATCTACTTTTATTAAAAGTCGTTTTTGTAAAAATTACGTTTTAATCATTCAAAAATATAAAAAGAAAAACAAAAATATAAGTATTTTTAGGATTTTGTTAAATATTTAAGTTTTATAAGTTTCTTTATCTTTATTTTAATTTATAAAAATATAAATTTTATTAAAAATCGTTTATTTAAATTAAAAACAGAAAACAGAAAATAATAAAAAAAAAAAAAAAAATAAAGAAAAACGCGTAAAAGTACAATCTGTCAACTGAATTCTGAATCCCCGCGACTCGCGGGGTTTTACTCTTTATTTGCCGCGACTCGCGGAGGGTTCCTGACACACGGACAAAACCCTAATCACGGGTTTTAATTTATTATTATTATTATTAATTACTTAATTATTATTATTATTATTAATTTTAGTTTTATTTTTACTTTTTACTTTATATATGTATTTTGTTAAATTAGTTTTAATAAAATTGTATTATTTGTAGTTTTATTAAATAAATAATATAAAAATAATATATTTTTTTTATAAAAATTGTACTTTTTACAACTTTTTGTATATTTTTATATTTTGTACCTTTTTAATCGTTGTAGCGTAATATTTGTATTTTTTAGCTCATAATTAATTTTAAACTTAGTTTTTGCTATAGTTATTTTTACTCCTATATTTTTAGGCTTTGCCGTAGAATTCCTTAAGTGCTTTTTCTTTAGACTAAGATTTAGGTGCTTTAGAATTTTACGACGCCTTTTTAAGTTTTAGTTTCTTTTTAAGTTATTTCCATTTGGGATTTAGTTTTTCCTTGTAAGCTTTAATATTTTTAGACCTTTTACTATGTATCAATTATCATTCCAATTAATAATTTCAATTTGCGATTATAATTTTAAGTTAGTTATAGTAATAAGGTTAAATTAGTTAAGTATTTTTAAGTTTTGATAAGTTTCTTTTATTTTTCCGTCACCTTTTATTTTTCAACCATTTTTTTTCTTTTTCGACATTTTTCGACTCGCAATCTTTTTCTCTCTTATTTCTCGCTATTCTAGTTTTTAGGACTTAGAATTTTATTCTACTTCTTATCTAAATTTCTAAAAATTACGAAAATTTATTTTAAGTGGTTAAATTGATAGACATCAAAATTTTCTGGTTCGTAGTAATAGTTGGATTTGTACGTGGACCGGGTTATTGGAGCCAAACAGTCCTCAATTATATTGAGACCAAACGAATCCTGCCCCTCTGCTGCATCTTTTGGCTATTCGAAACGTGGGCAAAATCAGAAAAGTCTATTGATTGGATAACTTATTATAATTTTTCTTTCCTTTTAAAAACTAATAGGATATTCTGTGAATGCACCGAGCAAGACGTTCATCACCTTTTGTACGTTCACCACCTGTAACTCGATCAAGACATCGTTTAACAAATATAACCGCCGTTGATTTTTCTTTAGAATCGTCATCCAGTCGACCAAGTACTTCAGTTCAAATTTCCGATAATCCAGTTTTTGAAACAAACCTCACAATTGAGAATCCAGAAAATATTCAGGAACGGTTCAAAGATCCTGAACCATTAAACTTTCCTCCGGAACCACCAATCATTCAAACAGAGATTGTTGAGGAACGAACTATTAAATCAGAATCATCTAGTGATACCGAGTCAACAAATTCAAATATGGAGAATCTGGAACCTTTAAGTATGGAAGACCGAATGAGAGCTAAACGCACTGGCCAAGGTCATGCAATTACTCATCCAGACATTAATGCGCCAGATTATGAAATCAAAGGACAAATTCTACACATGGTAACTAATCAATGCCAATTTAGTGGTGCGCCGAAGGAAGATCCAAATGAACATCTACGTACCTTTAATAGGATCTGCACACTATTTAAAATACGAGAAGTGGAGGATGAACAGATATATCTCATGTTATTTCCCTGGACTTTAAAGGGAGAAGCCAAAGATTGGTTGGAATCGTTACCTGAAGGGGCGATCAATACATGGGATGTTTTAATTGACAAATTTCTTAAACAATTTTTTCCTGCATCTAAAGCCGTAAGACTTCAAGCAGAAATTGTTACGTTCACACAAAAGCCAAATGAAACTCTATATGAGGCGTGGACAAGATATGGAAAGTTACTAAGAGGATGTCCGCAACATGGTTTAGACACCTGTCAAATAGTACAAATATTTTACCGAGGATGCGACATCACTACAAGGAAAGACATAGATATAGCAGCTGGTGGTTCTATTATGAAGAAAACCGAAACTGATGCTTACAAAATTATTGATAACACTGCTTCCCACTCACATGAGTGGCACCAAGAAAAAGATATCATTAGATCATCTAAAGCAGCTAGAGCCGATTCTAGCCATGACTTAGATTCCATTTCCGCAAAGATAGATGCTTTCGAGAGACGAATGGAAAAGATGACTAAAGATATTCATGCTATACGAATTAGTTGTGAGCAGTGTGGAGGACCACATTTGACAAAAGATTGTCTCAGTATTGAATTAACAATGGAACAAAGAGAGAATATTTCATACATAAACCAAAGGCCTGGAAATAATTATCAGAATAATTATCAACCGCCAAGACCGATTTACAATCAAAACCAGAATTATAACCGAAATATTCCATACAATAACCAACAAGGTCCTAGCAATCCACAATTATCCAATAATACTTACAATCAGCAAAGACCGAATTTTCAAAACAAACCACCACAACAAACCGATGATAAAAAGCCGAATTTAGAAGATATGATGACGAAGCTAGTTGAAACTCAAACGCAGTTTTTCACATCTCAAAAACAAACAAATGAACAAAATGCACAAGCATTTAGAAATCAACAAGCTTCTATTCAAAATCTGGAACAAGAAGTAAGTAACCTAGCAAGGTTAATAGGTGAAAGAAAACCGGGAAGTTTACCTAGTGATACAAACGCTAATCCCCGGAATGAAACAGCTAAAGCTATTACCACAAGAAGTGGTACAACACTTAAACCACCTGAAATACCTGTAACTTCTGATGAAACTATTCCTACTCCACAAGAACCACAACCTGATCAAGATAAGGAAAAAGAACCGGTAGTTGAAAAGGTTAATGAAGATAACACAGTTAAGGATAAACCTTATGTTAAACCATACCAACCACCACTTCCTTACCCGAGTAAAATGAAGAAGGAAAAACTTGAAGCCGAGCAATCCAAATTCTTGGATATGTTTAAACAGATAAATGTAAATCTTCCTTTCATTGATGTGATTTCAGGAATGCCAAGGTATGCTAAATTCTTGAAAGATCTAATCACGAATAGAAAGAAAATGGAAGAACTCTCGGCTGTTACTATGAATGCTAATTGTTCAGCAGTGCTGTTGAATAAGATACCAGAAAAACTATCTGATCCAGGAAGTTTCACAATTCCATGTTTTCTGGGTAGTCTTAGTTCAATAGAAGCATTGGCTGATTTAGGTGCTAGTATAAATCTAATGCCGTATTCACTATACGCTAAACTAGACCTTGGAGAATTGAAACCAACCAGAATAAGCATACAACTAGCCGATAGATCAATAAAATATCCTAGAGGGATAATGGAGAACATGCTAGTTAAAGTTGGTACTTTAGTATTCCCAGTAGATTTTGTTGTTTTGGACATGGAAGAAGATTCTCAAGTTCCTCTCATATTAGGAAGACCATTTTTAAACACGGCTAAAGCAATGATAGACGTGTTCGGTAAGAAACTAACCCTAAGTATAGAGGATGAGAGTGTTACCTTTTCAGTTGATAGAGCCATGCAACAACCACAATCTGCAGATGATACATGTTATTATATTCAAACTATAGATGCACATGCAGAATTATTAAAAGAATTTCCAGAATTACAAGGAACAGGAGAATGTTCTTTAGGAGAAGGTAATGAACCAATTGATGAAGCTGAAATGTTAGCTACACTTATAGCTAATGGATATGAACCAACAACAGAAGAAATACAAATGCTAAAAGAAGAAGACAGATATCGATATAAATCATCGATAGAAGAACCTCCGAAATTAGAGTTAAAGCCACTTCCAAACCATTTGGAATACGCTTATTTACATGGTGAATCTGAATTACCTGTAATAATATCGTCTTCTCTTACTGAAAATGAGAAATCACAGCTCATTTCTGTGTTGAAAGCTCATAAACCAGCCATTGCATGGAAGATTCATGATATTAAAGGAATAAGTCCTTCGTATTGCACACATAAAATCCTTTTGGAAGAAGGTCATAAAACGTATGTGCAACGCCAACGAAGACTAAATCCTAATATGCAAGATGTAGTTAAGAAAGAGATTATTAAACTGCTAGATGCAGGTTTGATATATCCAATTTCTGATAGTCCATGGGTAAGCCCAGTTCAATGCGTGCCTAAGAAGGGTGGCATGACTGTTATTACAAATGAGAAAAATGAGCTTATTCCTACTAGGACTGTAACAGGATGGCGTGTATGTATTGATTATAGAAAATTAAATGACGCCACCAGAAAAGATCACTTTCCCTTACCTTTCATAGATCAAATGTTGGAAAGATTAGCCGGAAATAGTTACTATTGTTTTCTAGATGGATTTTCCGGATATTTTCAAATTCCAATAGCACCCGAAGATCAAGAAAAAACCACATTCACGTGCCCTTATGGTACTTTTGCTTACAAACGCATGCCATTTGGACTTTGCAACGCCCCTGCAACCTTTCAAAGGTGTATGATGGCGATTTTTCACGACATGATAGAAGAATGCATGGAAGTATTCATGGATGACTTTTCAGTCTTCGGTGATACATTTAAATCATGTCTAGTAAATCTGGAACGAATGCTAATTAGATGCGAAAAATCAAATCTAGTACTTAATTGGGAGAAATTCCATTTCATGGTTAAAGAAGGCATCGTTCTTGGACATAAAATTTCAAAAGAAGGAATTGAAGTGGATAGAGCTAAAGTAGATGTAATTGCTAAACTTCCACACCCCACCAATGTTAGAGGAGTTAGGAGTTTTCTAGGGCATGCCGGTTTTTACCGACGTTTTATAAAAGATTTTTCTAAAATTGCCACTCCTATGAATAAACTCCTAGAAAAGGATGCGCCATTCATCTTTTCAGATGAATGTATCAAATCTTTTAATATTCTTAAAGAAAAACTCACTAATGCACCAATCATGACAACACCAAATTGGAATCTACCATTTGAACTAATGTGCGATGCAAGTGATTTTGCAATGGGAGCCGTTTTAGGACAAAGGATTGAAAAACGATTTCAACCTATATATTATGCTAGTAAGACATTACAAGGAGCACAAACGAACTATACAACTACTGAAAAAGAACTCCTTGCTATTGTCTTTGCTTTTGACAAATTTCGATCATATCTCGTTCTAGCAAAAACGGTGGTCTATACCGACCATTCTGCTCTTAGATACCTATTTTCAAAACAAGATGCTAAACCAAGATTAATCCGTTGGATCTTACTCTTACAAGAGTTTGATATTGAAATCCGAGATAAAAAAGGAGCAGAAAATCTCGCCGCTGATCATCTTTCTCGTCTTGAAAATCCCGAATTAGAAGTTCTGAATGAATCAGCCATACAAGACAACTTTCCTGATGAATATCTATTGAAGATAGATTATAAAGAAATCCCATGGTTTGCAGACTATGCAAACTACTTAGTTTGTGGATTCCTTGAAAAAGGATTATCATACCAAAGACGAAAGAAATTCTTCAGTGACATAAAACACTATTTCTGGGAAGATCCACATCTGTTTAAAAGTTGTCCCGATGGAATAATACGCCGATGTGTATTTGGAGATGAAGCTAGTAAAATTTTAAACCATTGTCACACAGGACCAACAGGAGGGCATTATGGGCCTCAACTAACAGCAAGAAAAGTTTATGAAGCTGGATTCTATTGGCCTACAATTTACAAAGACGCACACCTTCTTTGCAAATCCTGTGATGCATGTCAAAGGGCCGGAAGAATAAGTCAACGTGATGAAATGCCACAAAATGTCATCCAAGTATGTGAAGTATTTGACATTTGGGGTATTGACTTTATGGGTCCATTTCCAAAATCTCATAATAATCTGTATATACTCGTAGCCATTGATTATGTATCTAAATGGGCGGAAGCACAAGCTCTCCCAACTAATGATGCACGAGTTGTAGTAAACTTTTTAAAACGTCTTTTTGCAAGGTTTGGAACACCGAAAGCTTTAATAAGTGATCGGGGTACTCATTTCTGTAATAATCAACTTGAGAAAGTTCTTAAAAGATATGGAGTAACTCATAAAATCTCCACCGCATATCATCCACAAACAAGTGGACAGGTTGAAAATACAAACCGAGCTTTAAAACGTATTCTTGAGAAAACCGTAGGATCAAATCCTAAGGAATGGTCCATTAAATTGGAGGATGCACTCTGGGCTTTTAGAACAGCCTACAAAACTCCACTTGGAACCACACCTTTTAGACTTGTGTATGGAAAAGCATGTCATCTTCCAGTAGAAATTGAACACAAAGCATTTTGGGCTTTGAAGACATGTAATCTTGATTTACATGAAGCCGGACGTCTACGATTAAGTCAACTAAACGAATTAGAAGAATTAAGACATGAAGCATACGAAAATTCGTTAATCTATAAAGAAAGAACGAAGAAATGGCATGATAAAAGAATCAGAAGTTCAAAAGAATTCAAAGAAGGAGACAGAGTTCTTCTTTTCAATTCACGATTCAAGCTATTTCCTGGAAAATTGAAATCGAGATGGTCTGGACCATTCATAGTCAAAAGAGTTTTCCCATACGGAACGATAGAATTGATAAATTCAAATGGGATTGAATTTAAAGTTAATGGTCACAGAGTTAAACATTACATACATGGTCCGATGGAAGTAGACAACGAAGTTAATCACAATTTCGACACCACAGCTAACTAAGTGTGGGGAGAATCAAGTCTTTAAAGGATAATATATATTTCTGTTAGAGTTAGATTGTCTGTTTTCGTTTAGTTCTCGAAAATGGAACACGTATGGTCTTTCCCTAGCAGACCCTAAAGAACTAGTCTTCTCCCCCCATTCTGAATTTTTATTTTTTTTAGGTTTTTACAAAATGAAGACTGCCTGTGAATTAAACCATGGTCTAATGCTACACGCTTTGATCGCTAAAAGAAATAATGACATACTACCAAGTGAATTAGTATCAGTAATCAGAGAAAGAATGGACGGAGTTAGAAAAGGATCCAGATGCGAAGATAATAAGTTACAATTTGGTAAAGGAAAATCAAAATCCGCAGCGAAAAGAAGAGCACGACACCTAGAAAAATGTCACAAATGCGGAAAATGGTCACATGGAGGTAAATGTTCAAATAATCAAACTTATTCAAATACCGAATTTGTTACTTTATGCAGAGACGGACCGTTCATATGTTTAGAAGAAAAGACAATGAATGCTCGAGGTTACGCCTATGCAGCCATGGAAGACCAATTAAACCGACTATCTTATGAATATAATAGATCATATAACTAAGAAATCTATTTCACAGGTATGTCTGTACAGTTTTTATTTTTATTTTTATTTTTAACCTTTTGATAATAAACGCTAATTTGTTCGCTAAAAAGTATTAAATTGGTATTAAATAAAATTAGGTTTGGCGACCGAAATTATTGATATCATTCAAAAATTTATTACATCACTGCGAAATTTAACGTTTATTCTTAAGGTATAAATATCTTTAAACAATCAAACCAAAATATTTCAAAAATTCGTCATGAGTTAAATTAGGTCTTGAAACCGAAATTACTTTACCGAAAAGAGGGGCGCATATTTTTGATAATATTTGATTGATTAAAGTGGGATAAAAAGACAAAAAGATTTTTAATTTTAGTATGTTTTTAATCTTAATATTTAAACCTTAAATTAATATTGTAAACTTTATAAAAACAATATATTTAAAATTGTAAATATTTGAAAAATTAATATAAGTTTGATATGAATTTATGAATTTTTAAATTAAGTTTGGTGTGAATTTTTAATTTTTAAAATATGAATTTTAATTTTATGCATTTCAAATTTTAAGTTTGGTGTGAATTTTTAATTTTTAATTTTTTTTAATTTTGAATTTTATATTTAAGTTGTGTGAATTTAAAAACAAAAAATTTACTTTATCTCATTAAGTTAAAAATATGAATTTTAAAATTCGTCGTAAGTTGAAGACTAGGTCTTTGAACCGAAATTGCTTTACCCGAGGGAGGGACAAGAACTTTTATTATCAATATTTTTAATCTTGTTGATTTAAAGTATGCCAAAAACATAAAAAAACCCAAAAATCTTAGCTTTTAAAACAATCGCTACAAAAAGACAAATTTTAAAAATTTTGTCGAGGGACGGACTAGGACATCGATCCGAAACGACCTCGTCCTAAATAACAAGGGAAACAAAATTTTAAAATTAATTTCTTAATTGTTTTATAAGTTAAAGATTATAAAAAAAAAAAAAAAAAAAAAAAAAAAAAAATAACTCCGCGACTCGCGGAGTTTTCAGTGAAAACCTCCGCGACTCGCGGAGGGACCAAATTACAGAAAAAAATAAAACAGCTGCACACGATCAGTTCACTCCCACCAACACCACACACACATACTGCACTTCGGAAAAACCCGAAAAACCCACAAAAATCATCCCAAAAACTCAATTTTTCACCGTTAATCTTCAAATTTTTCACTACAATCATGTTGAGAAGGATGATATCTAGGAACTACTCAAGAAAACAGGTACAATTACACCCCAAATCACCTTTAAATCCGAATTTTAGTGTGTTCTTGAGCATATTTTCATAATTTGAATTTTGTTAATTTTTAGTGTAATTAGTGTTAAATTGTTAGTATATTATGCATGTATAACCTAGATTGATGCTTGTTAACATGATTTGAAGCCAAAAACTTCAAAATCTTTAGAATCTAGGGTTTGTGTTCTTGAGCAATTTGGGGCTTTTTGATATAAACAGGTTATGGCCGATTTTTGTCATGAATTGTTGCTAAATTGAGTAGTGTAACATGTCTAGGTAGTTAAATGATCCAAACTTTGAGCCTAAACATGATTTTGAGAATTAAAGTGGACTTTTTCAAGTCCAAAATTCATGAACTTGATTTTTGAAAGATAATGCCATTTGAGACTTGTTTATTTGCTAGTAATGATTATTTTGACATGTTATTTGAGTTGAATGCTTATGAACTTGGCGAAAATTTTCGTATATGCTTATTTGAAAAAGTGTAGATTTGATAAAAATGTGAAAATAAGCTTAAGTTTGATATAAATTGATAATGTCATTGTAATTATTTTAATTGATGATTTTGCTGACACTAATGCATATTTGGATGCACAAAATTTGTGTTTGATGTGTTTTGCAGAGTGAAAGGGGTGAATCTTCATCCCAAGCCCGCCATGCTCCTGCTGAGAACTTGGAACAACAGGAGGTAGATAACTACTACAAGCAGGATGTACCTCATCCAGTCATGACCTTTTCAGATATGCACTTGGAACAGTTACACCCGAACCTGCGATTTGACAGACTTTGGATAGATTATCCAAAATATCAACGGGGTTTGCATACTCTTCACTCTAAGGTTGTTGAGGTACCAAGGGTCATAGAATGGGGACCCTTGGAAGCTGTAGAATTGGCCGGGCCAATTAGGGAATTACTGGTACAGAGGTATGGTAATTCTTCTTTTAATGACTGGATATGTTTATTCACCATACGCAGACCTGTATATAAAGTATGGTGTGAAGAGTTGTTATGTAGTATAGAGTTGAATGATCGGGTAGCTAGTTTAACCGATCGTTCTTTTATTAGATTTTTGTTAGGCGGTTCGATGCGCCACATGTCTTTACTGGACATGGCTCAGGCTTTACGTATATATACGCCTGAGGAATTAGCATCTGCCGATTGTAGAGGATTGATACTAAACGGTAGGAAAATAGATGAGAATTTTGATACACACGGTGTGTGGAGTCAAATGACAAGCCATCACCGTTTTAAAGGAGGAAACTACTCTTATTTGGATATAGATAGAGCCGAATTAAGAGTAATACATAGGTTTTTAGCTAATTCGATTACACAAAGGGGTAAAAACAAAGAAAAGGTAAATGAACAAGATTTGTTTTACCATATGTGTATTCGAGACCCACACAGCGCTGTAAGTATACCATATTGTGTGGGTTATTATTTATCAGCTATGGTTCGAGGGATGCGTCCACATAGCATAATAGGAGGTGGTATTTTTATTACTTTGATTGGTGAATATCTCGGTGTGGATATAAGTCGGGGGGGATTATTAGTAGAAGAGCCAGAACCCCGCGACACTATAGGTTTAAATGTATACCATGGTGCGAAAGTGTTGAAGCGGCGAAATAACGCCGCAGTACGATACAATGGTAGACATCCACAGGTAGAGAGAAACCAGGAACAAGGTAATGTAGGAGGGGGGAACCAGATGCAAGAAATACAAAGGTTTATAGCTTCTCAGGAATACGAAAATGCTAGACAGAGAGCATTTGAAGATTGGCAAGTTCATCAGAACCAGATCATAGCGCATTGCCAACACATAGGTAGAAACTATATTCCTACACCGAAACCCGTCTTCCCTCCTTGGTCGATAGAGATGCAGCCACCATATCCTACGTATGACCCTGCCGAGGCATTCTATAGCACTTATGGTTATGCGTGGAACCCCTATTGGTACCAATATCATCCTTAGTTTACTTATTTTTTATTTTTATTATTTTGTAATTTGTAATTATTGATACATTTAATATTTTTGTTTATATTGTAATCATTTTTATATTTATCTAACTTTTATTCTTAGATTTTAATAATTTTTGAATGTGGGGTAATAAACCAAACTTCAAAAATATGTATATATGTTTGCAGTTTATCTTATGTACACAACAGGGTAAAACAACGCATTTTCAAAGACTGGCATTAAGTTCAGCAAAAGCAAGTAATTTTGACGACAATGATGCAAAATATATGTGAAATAACAACAAGACGGAATGAACAAATGACGTGCACCATTTATCATTCAGCAAACAAACGCCAATATATTTGGAAACTTTGGTAAAAATTTAATCATTTTCACACAAATCACCTTCAATAATTTAAATTGTTACTGATTTCTTGCAAATGAGGGCATTGCAAGATCTTAAGTGTGGGAAGGGGTTAAATTCTTTCGGATTTTAAAAATTTTTACTTTATACACTTGGTTACCATTAAAAATACTAGTAAAGCAGTAGTTGTATTAGAATCTAGTGCTCTCTGATAAAAAAGAACAGCCCTAGTCTTATATACTGACTACCCAATTCTAGTAAAATTTTTCAAAATTTTCAATTAAATGAATTAAAATCATGTTTATACATATTTATGAACGATAAAACTAGGTTTCAAACACCGAAATTATTGTTACCTCGGAAAGGACATAAATTGAGAAACAAACTAAAATGTTAAAATTCATTTAAAATGGAATAGAGAACGATAAAAAAAGAAAAATAAAAAGCCAAGTGTGGGAAAATTTACCAAGTTATTTTAAACATATGCCACATATATTTGTAACAAATAACTGAAAATACTTTTGCTTTGAACTAAACTAAACTGTTTTACCCAATGAAAGAAAAGAAGAGATGGATCTACACGATGAATCAATTCCATCATTAAAAGGAAGTAAAGTCTTCCGAAAAAGACACGCGCTTCTTGATTTAGGTCATGAAGTTGTCGTTCAGACCAGCTGTAGGTTGACGAAAAATCTAGAAAAGTCATCACTAAAATCAGCAGGAAATCCACGGACCTCAGCATTAAACAGGGTCGCCAAGTGGTCAGATTTATCCTAACCATGAGAAGGATTTATCTCGTACAATGGGGAGGCACCATGCAAAATTAGCTGGATAAGACTAATGAATCAGATCCCCAGAAAGGATAATCTCCTTAAAGATTAAAAATCAGCTTTTAAGACTGATATTACTCAATCCTAGAGATTGACCTTAAAGATTGAGAATTCAAACTCATGGAATTCAATGATATCTAAACTCGAGCTTGAACGAGAAAATATTTTGATCAAAATTATAAACCGATTTGTTTTCTGAAAACCCATTTTCAATGCGTTCATTACCATTGAACGTAAAATCCTAGGAATTCACCTAGAATTCATTAGGTCACCTGAACTAAATCGGGTGTCAACCGTAAGAACGGTGGTTGCATAACATGGTCAAAGACAGAACCTTGTGCCAGACCGAAAAATCATAGGGTGAGCTTTACTATTGCTCCTACCAAGGATAGTAATTGCGTCCGACACGTTATAGACCATAATCAAAAGCATGTCACGGGACATTGCCTTAAACAGTTGCTTGTTCAACGCTTTCCTTTACAACCGGACGGTAGTTTGCCGAAAGGTAATATACGGAACAAGTAAACTGGACGTGTTGCTTTCCAAATACAAGGTTAGCAAGTAGGTGACACAAAACCGCAAGTTTTGAGCTAAAATTTTCAAATCTGAAACCCACACAACCCACAAAAATATTTTGCAAACACCGGTAAAGGGTTATTCCGGAAAACTTATCTAGGGTAAAAACTAGATTTAATTTTCAAAAGATCAAATGTTTTCATAAAGATCCAATTTCCTTAATGGATCTAAATTTTTATAGTCATGTGGGACTGTAAACCATATCGTTACTACCATTGTTTATACCGCCGTATAGAAATCACTGATGTACAAAGTGTGAAGAATAAAGAAGTGATTCTAGTATTTCAAGACAATATTGCTTGAGGACAAGCAACGCTCAAGTGTGGGAATATTTGATAATGCTAAAAACGAACATATATTTCATGGCATTATTCCTCAAGAAAGACAAGCTTTTAGTTGCAATTGTTCTATTTACAAGTGATATTCGTTTAAATAATAAAAGGTGAAGACAAAAGACAGATTCGACGATTTGAAGACGCAAACGACCAAAAAGCTCAAAAGAACAAAAGACAATCAAAAAGGTTCCAATTATTGATAAGAAACGTCTCGAAATCACAAGAGTACAAGATTCAAAACGCAAAGTACAAGATATTAAATTGTACGCGAGGACGTTCGAAAATCCGGAACCGGGACCAGAGTCAACTCTTAACGCTCGACGCAACGGACTAAAAATTACAAGTTAACTATATATATAAATATAATATAATATATAATTAATTATATTAATTATATATATATTATATATATATATTAAAAACTGTCGGCAGCCAGAAACTCCAAGGGAGTAAAATGAAAATACCTCTCCGCGACTCGCGGAGTTTGAAGGCCTTTTTGCCGCGAGTCGCGGAGCCCCAAAAATCAAATCTGGCTATAAAATCAACCCGAATTCTGATAAAAAACAGACATTATTTTCTCAATCTCTCTCAATATATACGTAATATATTTATATTTATAATTTATATTTTAATTTTAATTATAATTCTAATAATAAGGGTATGTTAGCGAATGTTGTAAGGGTGTAAGTCGAAATTCTGTCCGTGTAACGCTACGCTATTTTTAATCGTTGTAAGTTATGTTCAACCTTTTTATATTAATGTCTCGTAGCTAAGTTATTATTATGCTTGTTTAAAACGAAGTAATCATGATGTTGGGCTAATTATTAAAATTGGGTAATTGGGCTTTGTACCATAATTGGGGTTTGGACAAAAGAACGACACTTGTGGAAACTAGGCTATGGGCTATTAATGGGCTTTATATTTGTTTAACTAAATGAAAGTTTGTTAATGTTAATATAAAGATTTACAATTGGGCGTCCCTATAAATTACCATATACACTCGATCGGACACGATGGGCGGGGTATTTATATGTACGAATAATCGTTCATTTAACCGGACACGGGAATGGATTAATAGCCACTAGAATAATTAAAACAGGGGTGAAATTACATTCAAGGGTAATTGGTGTAATTGTTAACAAAGTAGTAAAACCTTGGTTTACACGCAGTCGATAACCTGGTGTATTCATTAAACAAAGTATTAAAACCTTGTTACAATTCGAATCCCCAATTAGTTGGAATATTTATCTTCGGGTATAATAATAATTTGACAAGGACACTTGCAATTTATATTTATGACTGATGGACTGTTATGGACAAAAACCAGACGGACATATTGAATAATCCAGGACAAAGGACAATTAACCCATGGGCATAAAACTAAAATCAACACGTCAAACATCATGATTACGGAAGTTTAAATAAGCATAATTCTTTTATTTCATATTTAATTTCCTTTATTTTATATTTAATTGCACTTCTAATTATCGCACTTTTATTTATTGTTATCGCACTTTTAATCATCGTACTTTTAATTATCGCAATTTAATTTTATCGCATTTTTATTATTCGCAATTTCATTATCGTTATTTACTTTACGCTTTAATTTAAAGTCTTGCATTTATTTTATATTTTACATTAGGTTTTAACTGCGACTAAAGTTTTAAAATCGACAAACCGGTCATTAAACGGTAAAAACCCCTCTTTATAATAATAATATTACTTATATATATATTTGTATTTTTATAAAAGTAAACTAATATAGCGTTGAGCTTTGCTTAAAGATCTCCCTGTGGAACGAACCGGACTTACTAAAAACTACACTACTGTACGATTAGGTACACTGCCTATAAGTGTTGTAGCAAGGTTTAAGTATATCCATTCTATAAATAAATAAATATCTTGTGTAAAATTGTATCGTATTTAATAGTATTTTCTGCGTAAAATATAAGCTATTTTATATACACCTCGCGACACATCAGTGATATATTAACTTCTTAATATGTTTGATATTGTGTGATAGATGTCTACCACTAGTACAAATCCCATCGACTCACCTAATAATAATGAAGAGTCGAATATAATTTGGGAAGATTCACAAATTCTCGAAGAGGAACCGAAAGAAGAGGAACCGAAAGAAGAGGAACCGGAAGAAGAGGAATCAGAAGAGGAGGAACCAGAAGAAGAAGAGGTTCCGGAGGAAGAAATATTGATACCTATAGTAAATTGATTAAATAAAAGAAAATCCTCAACCAACGGACCAAAGTTAATAATGGTCAATGGTGTTTCCGCCGAGGAAGCAAAATATTGGGAAGATTATCAATTTTCCGATGAATCGGATCCCGATGAGGATTCCGATGATGTTATAGAAATTACCTCAACCCAATTTAATAAAGCGAAAGAAAACAATAAGGGAAAATGTATAAAAATAGAGAAACCCGATTCCAACCCCGATGAACTCTATATGTATCGGCAACATCCGTATTTCTTAAAATGTAACAATGACTCGGGAACATATAAACCACCAGGTTTTTCTAAACCATTGTGAAAAATGATGGCTCGTATTAGAGGAACACCATATATTCCTAGAAAATTAGGAAAATAAACCAAGTCCGAAGAAGAAGAAACCAGTGATTCAGATTAGAGGGTTGTAATCATGTTGTGTATTATATGTATTGTAGTGTGCTTGTACTTTTATGTTCTATGTAAAAATTGATTGTATTATTTGTTAATAATCTTTTACGAATCTAATCCTTGTCTATTTTACAGTATAAAAACAAAATGGACATTAAGGGTAGACAAATGAATATTTTAGAAGATCTACCAGAGGATATGATTGAGGAAATCTTGTCTAGAGTCGGTCAGAATTCATCAGCACAATTAATTATGGCAAAATTAACTTGTCAAACATTTGAAAGACTTTCCAGAAATGCCTTAGTTTATAAAAGACTTTCTTTTGATAGGTGGAGTATATCACATTGGGGAGACCGTAAGTTACGCCGTGTTTTCTTTAAAGCGTTAAATGCGGGGAACCCAAATGCAATTTTACGCTACGGGTTAAGAACCTATTTTGACTCAACATATCCCAACATAGGATTTCGTGAATTAGAAAGAGCTTCTAACATGCAACATAAAGAAGCATGTTATGCTTACGGGTTAGTGATGTTCGCTTCTTACCAAAGTGAGAAAAAGAACATCGGATTGCAGCTTTTAAATAAAACCTTCCCACAAGTGACGGATTCAGTAGTTGGGGTAAGAAACAAGGTTTTTAGATTATTACGGGGCTGTTGGATATTACGAAACCCTCGTCCTTTTGACGACATTACAACATGCTGCCTAGCCAATGGTCATAACGGTTATTTTCCACAGGACCAAGGATGGAAAGTCGTCTTAGTAAAACCAGAATGCATGACTTGTTTATGGACTTATGAATTACGTGTCTTTATTTCCTTTGCTGAACAACTTGCGTATTAACTAGATTTATCTTCAAAACTGTCCTGTATCAAAGTGTACTATATTTCATGTTATATGTAATATAGCGATGTTGTAAGTTTGAAGAATATTTATATGTGATATATTATTATAATCAGTTTTTCATATGGAATTATAGTAGTTGAATTGTATATTAGCTATTAAGTATGAACTTAACGGGTAGGTAGTACCCAAATTTAAACTTATAAAACGCTAATATGAAGAAAAAGCTTTTATAAATGTGTTCATATTATGCTACGAAATACTATTGACTACTCTTAAATTCTATATGATTAACTCAATTCTTTTGGCTAGTTTTGAAGGAAATGGCACCGGCGACTCGTCAGAATTTGAACATGAGCAAGGAAGACTTCCGTGTTTTTCTTGCAGCAAACATAGCCGCAGTACAGGCTGCGATGCAAAATAACAATAACTCTGGATCTAGCAGTGGAACTAATTCCACAAGAAATCGTGTAGGATGCTCCTACAAAGAATTCACTGCCTCCAAACCTTTGGAATTTGATGGAACTGAAGGACCAATTGGATTGAAACGGTGGACCGAGAAAGTTTTATCAGTGTTTGCCATAAGTAAGTGTACTGAAGAGGATAAAGTTAAGTACGCTACGCATACCTTCACAGGTACTGCGTTAACGTGGTGGAATACCTATCTTGAACAGGTAGGACAAAATGCTGCTTACGCACTACCGTGGTCGGCATTCAAGCAATTGATGAACGAGCAGTACCGTCCTAGAAACGAAGTCAATAAGCTCAAGGTAGAGCTTAGAGAGCTACGAACACAAGGGTTCGACATTACCACATATGAACGACGATTCACAGAGTTGTGCCTATTATGTCCAGGAATGTTCGAAGATGAAGAAGAGAAGATCGACGCGTTTATAAAAGGGTTACCAGTAAGGAATCAAGAAGATGTGAGTTCACACGAGCCCGCTTCCATATAAAAGGCAAGTCGAATGGCTCATAAACTCATAAATCAGATTGAGGGAAGAATTAAAGAGCAGGCGGCTGAAGAAGCCAACACGAAACAACTCAAGAGAAAGTGGGAAGAAACCAGTGACAAGGGTCACCAATACAACAACAATAACAATTACAACCACAACCGCAACTACAATCGCAACAATAACCGCAATCCCAACAATAACTACAACAAACGTCCCAACAACAACAACAACAACAACTACAACAACCCTTTCAACAACAATAACAATCCCAACAACAACCTTAATAATAACAACGGCAACAAAAACCAAAAATGCCAAAGGTGTGAAGAGTACCACCAGAATGGGTTCTGCACGACATTTTGCACCAAGTGTAAAAGAACTGGCCATGGTGCGAAAAAGTGTGAGATCTACGGACCAAAGTTTAACAGAACTAAAGGAACAAATAGTGGCGAAACAAGTAATGCCGCCTTTGTTTGTTATGGATGTGGAAAACCGAGCCACATTAGAAGTAATTGCCCGAATCAGAGGAATACTAATGGGCATGGAAGCGGAAGAGTTTTCAATATTAATACGGCAGAAGCGCAGGAAGACCCGGAGCTTGTTACGGGTACATTTCTTATTGATAATAAATCTGCTTATATTTTATTTGATTCAGGTGCGGATAGAAGCTATATGAGTAGAGATTTTTGTGCTAAGTTAAGTTGCCCATTGACGCCTTTGAATAGTAAATTTTTACTTGAATTAGCAAACGGTAAATTAATTTCAGCAGATAATATATATCGGGATAGAGAAATTAAACTGGGGGATGAAACTTTTAAAATTGATTTAATACCAGTCGAGTTAGGAAGTTTTGATGTAATAATTGGTATGGACTGGTTGAAAAAGGTGAGAGCGGAGGTCGTTTGTTACAAAAATGCGATTTACATTATGAGTGAAAAAGGAAAACCTTTAATGGTGTACGAAGAAAAGAACAACGCAAAATTAAATCTTATTAGTAGTTTGAAGGTGCAGAAACTAATAAGAAAAGGTTGTTACGTAATTCTAGCACACATCAAGGAAGTTAAACCTGAAGAAAAGAACATCAGTGATGTTCCCGTCGTAAAAGAATTTCCCGATGTATTTTCGAAAGAATTACCGGGATTACCCCCACATCGATCCGTTGAATTTCAAATAGACCTTGTACCAGGAGCTGCACCAATAGCTCGTGCTCCATACAGACTCGCACCCAATGAAATGAAAGAATTACAAAGTCAATTACAGGAACTGTTAGAGCGTGGTTTCATTTGACCAAGTACATCACCATGGGGAGCTCCTGTTCTGTTTATCAAGAAGAAAGATGGTACATTCAGGTTGTCTATCGACTACCAAGAGTTGAACAAACTTACCATCAAGAACCGTTACCCATTACCGAGAATCAACGATTTATTTGATCAACTACAAGGCTCGTCGGTTTATACGAAGATTGATTTACGTTCTGGGTATCACCAAATGCGGGTGAAGGAGGACGACATTCCGAAGACTGCTTTTAGGACGCGTTATGGTCATTACGAGTTTATGGTTATGCCGTTTGGATTGACTAACGCACCAGCTGTGTTCATGGACCTCATGAACCGAGTGTGTGGGCCATATCTTGACAAGTTTGTCATTGTCTTCATCGATGACATACTTATTTACTCGAAGAATGATCAAGAGCACGAAGAACATTTGAGAAAAGTGCTAGAGTTCTTAAGAAAAGAATGAAATGTCCCGTTCTTATTGATTAAAAACGTTCCATATTAATTGATTTCGTTGCGAGGTTTTGACCTCTATATGAGACGTTTTTCAAAGACTGCATTCATTTTTAAACAAACCATAACCTTTATTTCATCAATAAAGGATTAAAAAGCTTTACGTAGATTATCAAATAATGATAATCTAAAATATCCTGTTAACACACGACCATTACATAATGGTTTACAGTACAAATATGTTACAACAAAATAAGTTTCTTGAATGCAATTTTTACACAATATCATACAAGCATGGACTCCAAATCTTGTCCTTATTTAAGTATACGACAGCGGAAGCTCTTAATAATCACCTGAGAATAAACATGCTTAAAACGTCAACAAAAATGTTGGTGAGTTATAGGTTTAACCTATATATATCAAATCGTAACAATAGACCACAAGATTTCATATTTCAATACACATCCCATACATAGAGATAAAAATCATTCATATGGTGAACACCTGGTAACCGACAATAACAAGATGCATATATAAGAATATCCCCATCATTCCGGGACACCCTTCGGATATGATATAAATTTCGAAGTACTAAAGCATCCGGTACTTTGGATGGGGTTTGTTAGGCCCAATAGATCTATCTTTAGGATTCGCGTCAATTAGGGTGTCTGTTCCCTAATTCTTAGATTACCAGACTTAATAAAAAGGGGCATATTCGATTTCGATAATTCAACCATAGAATGTAGTTTCACGTACTTGTGTCTATTTTGTAAATCATTTATAAAACCTGCATGTATTCTCATCCCAAAAATATTAGATTTTAAAAGTGGGACTATAACTCACTTTCACAGATTTTTACTTCGTCGGGAAGTAAGACTTGGCCACTGGTTGATTCACGAACCTATAACAATATATACATATATATCAAAGTATGTTCAAAATATATTTACAACACTTTTAATATATTTTGATGTTTTAAGTTTATTAAGTCAGCTGTCCTCGTTAGTAACCTACAACTAGTTGTCCACAGTTAGATGTACAGAAATAAATCGATAAATATTATCTTGAATCAATCCACGACCCAGTGTATACGTATCTCAGTATTGATCACAACTCAAACTATATATATTTTGGAATCAACCTCAACCCTGTATAGCTAACTCCAACATTCACATATAGAGTGTCTATGGTTGTTCCGAAATATATATAGATGTGTCGACATGATAGGTCGAAACATTGTATACGTGTCTATGGTATCTCAAGATTACATAATATACAATACAAGTTGATTAAGTTATGGTTGGAATAGATTTGTTACCAATTTTCACGTAGCTAAAATGAGAAAAATTATCCAATCTTGTTTTACCCATAACTTCTTCATTTTAAATCCGTTTTGAGTGAATCAAATTGCTATGGTTTCATATTGAACTCTATTTTATGAATCTAAACAGAAAAAGTATAAGTTTATAGTCGGAAAAATAAGTTACAAGTCGTTTTTGTAAAGGTAGTCATTTCAGTCGAAAGAACGACGTCTAGATGACCATTTTAGAAAACATACTTCCACTTTGAGTTTAACCATAATTTTTGGATATAGTTTCATGTTCATAATAAAAATAATTTTCTCAGAATAACAACTTTTAAATCAAAGTTTATCATAGTTTTTAATTAACTAACCCAAAACAGCCCGCGGTGTTACTACGACGGCGTAAATCCGGTTTTACGGTGTTTTTCGTGTTTCCAGGTTTTAAATCATTAAGTTAGCATATCATATAGATATAGAACATGTGTTTAGTTGATTTTAAAAGTCAAGTTAGAAGGATTAACTTTTGTTTGCGAACAAGTTTAGAATTAACTAAACTATGTTCTAGTGATTACAAGTTTAAACCTTCGAATAAGATAGCTTTATATGTATGAATCGAATGATGTTATGAACATCATTACTACCTTAAGTTCCTTGGATAAACCTACTGGAAAAGAGAAAAATGGATCTAGCTTCAATGGATCCTTGGATGGCTCGAAGTTCTTGAAGCAGAATCATGACACGAAAACAAGTTCAAGTAAGATCATCACTTGAAATAAGATTGTTATAGTTATATAAATTGAACCAAAGTTTGAATATGATTATTACCTTGTATTAGAATGATAACCTACTGTAATAAACAAAGATTTCTTGAGGTTGGATGATCACCTTACAAGATTGGAAGTGAGCTAGCAAACTTGAAAGTATTCTTGATTTTATGAAACTAGAACTTTTGGAATTTATGAAGAACACTTAGAACTTGAAGATAGAACTTGAGAGAGATCAATTAGATGAAGAAAATTGAAGAATGAAAGTGTTTGTAGGTGTTTTTGGTCGTTGGTGTATGGATTAGATATAAAGGATATGTAATTTTGTTTTCATGTAAATAAGTCATGAATGATTACTCATATTTTTGTAATTTTATGAGATATTTCATGCTAGTTGCCAAATGATGGTTCCCACATGTGTTAGGTGACTCACATGGGCTGCTAAGAGCTGATCATTGGAGTGTATATACCAATAGTACATACATCTAAAAGCTGTGTATTGTACAAGTACGAATACGGGTGCATACGAGTAGAATTGTTGATGAAATTGAACGAGGATGTAATTGTAAGCATTTTTGTTAAGTAGAAGTATTTTGATAAGTGTCTTGAAGTCTTTCAAAAGTGTATGAATACATATTAAAACACTACATGTATATACATTTTAACTGAGTCGTTAAGTCATCGTTAGTCGTTACATGTAAATGTTGTTTTGAAACCTTTAGGTTAATGATCTTGTTGAATGTTGTTAACCCATTGTTTATTATAACAAATGAGATGTTAAATTGTTATATTATCATGATATTATGATATATAATATATCTCAGTATGATGTATATACAGTTAAATGTCGTTACAACGATAATCGTTACATATATGTCTCGTTTCGAAATCATTAAGTTAGTAGTCTTATTTTTACATATGTATTTCATTGTTAATACACTTAATAATATATTTACTTATCATTTAACATAATTAACCAAGTGTATCAATATCTTAATATGATTCATATGTACCTAGTAAGACGTTGTTATAACGATAATCGTTATATATATCGTTTTCGAGTTTCTTAAATTAATAGTCTCATTTTTATGTATATAACTCATTGTTAAAATACCTAATGAGATACATACTTATAATAAAAACATGTTAACTATATATATAACCATATATATGTCATCGTATAGTTTTTACAAGTTTTAACGTTCGTGAATCACCGGTCAACTTGGGTGGTCAATTGTCTATATGAAACATATTTCAATTAATCAAGTCTTAACAAGTTTGATTGCTTAACATGTTGGAAACATTTAATCATGTAAATATCAATCTCAATTAATATATATAAACATGGAAAAGTTCGGGTCACTACAGTACCTACCCGTTAAATAAATTTCGTCCCGAAATTTTAAGCTGTTGAAGGTGTTGACGAATCTTCTGGAAATAGATGCGGGTATTTCTTCTTCATCTGATCTTCACGCTCCCAGGTGAACTCGGGTCCTCTACGAGCATTCCATCGAACCTTAACAATTGGTATCTTGTTTTGCTTAAGTCTTTTAACCTCACGATCCATTATTTCGACGGGTTCTTCGATGAATTGAAGTTTTTCGTTGATTTAGATTTCATCTAACGGAATAGTGAGATCTTCTTTAGCAAAACATTTCTTCAAATTCGAGACGTGGAAAGTGTTATGTACAGCCGCGAGTTGTTGAGGTAACTCAAGTCGGTAAGCTACTGGTCCGACACGATCAATAATCTTGAATGGTCCAATATACCTTGGATTTAATTTCCCTCGTTTACCAAATCGAACAACGCCTTTCCAAGGTGCAACTTTAAGCATGACCATCTCTCCAATTTCAAATTCTATATCTTTTCTTTTAATGTCAGCGTAGCTCTTTTGTCGACTTTGGGCGGTTTTCAACCGTTGTTGAATTTGGATGATCTTCTCGGTAGTTTCTTGTATAATCTCCGGACCCGTAATCTGTCTATCCCCCACCTCACTCCAACAAATCGGAGACCTGCACTTTCTACCATAAAGTGCTTCAAACGGCGCCATCTCAATGCTTGAATGGTAGCTGTTGTTGTAGGAAAATTCTGCTAACGGTAGATGTCGATCCCAACTGTTTCCGAAATCAATAACACATGCTCGTAGCATGTCTTCAAGCGTTTGTATCGTCCTTTCGCTCTGCCCATCAGTTTGTGGATGATAGGCAGTACTCATGTCTAGACGAGTTCCTAATGCTTGCTGTAATGTCTGCCAGAATCTTGAAATAAATCTGCCATCCCTATCAGAGATAATAGAGATTGGTATTCCATGTCTGGATATGACTTCCTTCAAATACAGTCGTGCTAACTTCTCCATCTTGTCATCTTCTCTTATTGGTAGGAAGTGTGCGGATTTGGTGAGACGATCAACTATTACCCAAATAGTATCAAAACCACTTGCAGTCCTTGGCAATTTAGTGATGAAATCCATGGTAATGTTTTCCCATTTCCATTCCGGGATTTCGGGTTGTTGAAGTAGACCTGATGGTTTCTGATGCTCAGCTTTGACCTTAGAACACGTCAAACATTCTCCTACGTATTTAGCAACATCGGCTTTCATACCCGGCCACCAAAAATGTTTCTTGAGATCCTTGTACATCTTCCCCGTTCCAGGATGTATTGAGTATCTGGTTTTATGAGCTTCTCTAAGTACCATTTCTCTCATATCTCCAAATTTTGGTACCCAAATCCTTTCAGCCCTATACCGGGTTCCGTCTTCCCGAATATTAAGATGCTTCTCCGATCCTTTGGGTATTTCATCCTTTAAATTTCCCTCTTTTAAAACTCCTTGTTGCGCCTCCTTTATTTGAGTAGTAAGGTTATTATGAACCATTATATTCATAGATTTTACTCGAATGGGTTCTCTGTCCTTCCTGCTCAAGGCATCGGCTACCACATTTGCCTTCCCCGGGTGGTAACGAATCTCAAAGTCGTAATCATTCAATAATTCAATCCACCTACGCTGCCTCATATTCAGTTGTTTCTGATTAAATATGTGTTGAAGACTTTTGTGGTCGGTATATATAATACTTTTGACCCCATATAAGTAGTGCCTCCAAGTCTTTAATGCAAAAACAACCGCGCCTAATTCCAAATCATGCGTCGTATAATTTTGTTCGTGAATCTTCAATTGTCTAGACGCATAAGCAATCACCTTCGTTCGTTGCATTAATACACAACCGAGACCTTGCTTTGATGCATCACAATAAATCACAAAATCATCATTCCCTTCAGGCAATGACAATATAGGTGCCGTAGTTAGCTTTTTCTTCAATAACTGAAACGCTTTCTCTTGTTCATCATTCCATTCAAATTTCTTCCCTTTATGCGTTAATGCAGTCAAGGGTTTTGCTATTCTGGAAAAGTCTTGGATGAACCTTCTGTAGTAACCAGCTAGTCCTAAAAACTGGCGTATGTGTTTCGGAGTTTTCGGGGTTTCCCACTTTTCAACAGTTTCTATCTTTGCCGGATCTACCTTAATACCTTCTTTGTTCACTATGTGACCGAGGAATTGAACTTCTTCCAACCAAAATGCACACTTTGAAAACTTAGCGTACAATTCTTCCTTCCTTAATACTTCTAACACCTTTCTCAAATGTTCACCATGTTCTTGGTCATTCTTTGAGTAAATAAGTATGTCATCAATGAAAACAATGACAAACTTGTCAAGGTATGGTCCACACACTCGGTTCATAAGGTCCATGAACACAGCTGGTGCATTAGTTAAACCAAACGACATGACCATAAACTCGTAATGACCGTAACGTGTTCTGAAAGCAGTCTTTGGAATATCATCTTCTTTCACCCGCATTTGATGATACCCGGAACGTAAGTCAATCTTTGAATAAACAGACGAGCCTTGTAGTTGATCAAATAAGTCGTCGATTCTCGGTAGTGGGTAGCGGTTCTTGATGGTAAGTTTGTTCAACTCTCGGTAGTCGATACACAACCTGAATGTACCATCTTTCTTCTTGACAAACAAAACAGGAGCTCCCCACGGTGATGTGCTTGGTCGAATGAAACCACGCTCTAAAAGTTCTTGTAATTGGCTTTGCAGTTCTTTCATCTCGCTGGGTGCGAGTCTGTAAGGAGCACGAGCTATTGGTGCAGCTCCTGGTACAAGATCTATTTGTAATTCAACGGATCGATGTGGGGGTAATCCCGGTAATTCTTTCGGAAATACATCGGGAAATTCTTTTGCAATGGGAACATCATTGATGCTCTTTTCTTCAGTTTGTACTTTCTCGACGTGTGCTAGAACAGCATAGCAACCTTTTCTTATTAGTTTTTGTGCCTTCAAATTACTAATAAGATGTAGCTTCGTGTTGCCCTTTTCTCCGTACACCATTAAGGGTTTTCCTTTTTCTCGTATAATGCGAATTGCATTTTTGTAACAAACGATCTCCGCTTTCACGTCTTTCAACCAGTCCATACCGATTATCACATCAAAACTCCCTAACTCTACTGGTATCAAATCAATCTTAAATGTTTCGCTAACCAGTTTAATTTCTCGATTCCGACATATATTATCTGCTGAAATTAATTTACCATTTGCTAATTCGAGTAAAAATTTACTATCCAAAGGCGTCAATGGACAACTTAATTTAGCACAAAAATCTCTACTCATATAGCTTCTATCCGCACCCGAATCAAATAAAACGTAAGCAGATTTATTGTCAATAAGAAACGTACCCGTAACAAGCTCCGGGTCTTCCTGTGCCTCTACCGCATTAATATTGAAAACTCTTCCACGGCCTTGTCCATTCGTGTTCTCCTGGTTCGGGCAATTTCTAATAATGTGGCCTGGTTTTCCACATTTATAACAAACTACATTGGCATAATTTGCTCCGACACTACTTGCTCCGCCATTACTCGTTCCGACACCATTTGTTCCTTTCGTTCTATTAACCCCTGGTCCGTAGACCTCACACTTCGCCGCGCTATGACCATTTCTTTTACACTTGTTGCAAAATTTGGTGCAGAACCCCGAGTGATTCTTTTCACACCTTTGGCATAGTTGCTTCTGATTGTTGTTGTTGTTGCGGTTATTATTATTGTTGGGATGATTGTTGTAGTTGCTGTTGTTGTTGTTGTTGTTGTTGTTGTTGTTGTTGTTGTTGTTGGGCCGTTTGTTGTAGTTGCGATTGATGTTGCGATTGTTGGGATAATTGTTGCGATTATTGTTGTAATTGCTGTTGTTGTTGTATTGGTGATTCTTATCACCGTTTTCCTCCCACTTTCTTTTGACTTGCTTCACATTGGCCTCTTCAGCAGTCTGTTCTTTAATTCTTTCTTCAATCTGGTTCACTAGTTTGTGAGCCATTCTACATGCCTGTTGTATGGAGGCGGGCTCGTGTGAACTTATATCTTCTTGGATTCTTTCCGGTAATCCTTTCACAAACGCGTCGATCTTCTCTTCCTCATCTTCGAATGCTCCCGGACACAATAGGCACAATTCTGTGAATCGTCTTTCGTACGTGGTAATATCAAATCCTTGGGTTCGTAACCCTCTAAGTTCTGTCTTGAGCTTATTGACCTCGGTTCTGGGACGGTACTTCTCGTTCATCAAGTGCTTGAATGCTGACCACGGTAGTGCGTACGCATCATCTTGTCCCACTTGCTCTAGATAGGTATTCCACCATGTTAACGCAGAACCTGTGAAGGTATGCGTAGCGTACTTGATGATGTAGCGTGAGGGTACGAAATAGTATTATTTTTAATACAAAATACTACAAAATATGACACAAGTTTTATTAATTTACGGATGGGATATACCTAAACCTTGCTACAACACTATAGGCAGTGTACCTAATCGTAGAGTAGTGTAGTTTTTAGTAAGTCCGGTTCGTTCCACAGGGAGCTGGTGAAGTTAACGCTATATTATTAAGTTTATTTGTAAAAATATATATATAAATAAGTAGTAGTATTATTATAAAATGGGGGTTTTACCGTTTAATGACCGGTTTGTCGATTTTAAGCGTAAAAATAAATGACAAAAATTAAAGTGCGTAAAATAAATTGCGATAAATAAAATGACAGAAAATAAAATTGCGAGTAATAAAATGACAGTAAATAAAGATACGATGAGAAATATAATAAAAGAATTATGCTTATTTAAACTTCCGTAATCATGATGTTTGACGTGTTGATTTTAATTTATTACCATGGGTTAATTGTCCTTTGTCCTGGTTTATTTGATACATCTATCTGGTTTTTGTCCATAATAGTCCATCGGTCATAAATATAAAGTGCGAGTATCCTCGTCAAATTACCCTTATACCCGAAGTCAAATATTCCAACTGATTAAGGATTTAAACTGTGACGCAGTTATCACTTCTGTCAACAATTACACCAGTTATCACTGTATGTAATCCACCCCTGTTTTAATTAGTTTATGAATATTAATTCATCCACTTGATCAGAATGAATAATCAATTACCCAACCCAATTGATTAATTAAATGATTATAACAGATTCCATATGAACATCACTAAATAGGACAACCATAATCATTATTAATTATTAGGTTAATTAATTTGAAGATAGGTTCGACAGACTCCAATGAGTTGTCACTCAATTAGACAATACCCCCCATCTATTAATAGTCAATAGTTCAATTTCCACAAGTGTCGGTCTTTTGCCCAAACCTTAATTATGGTACAAAGTTCAATAACCCCGTCTTAATATTTTAGCCCAACATCACGATTACTTCGGCTCAAATAAGCATAATAATAACTTAGCTACGAGACATTAATGTAAAAAGGTTGAACATAACTTACAATGATTAAAAATAGCGTAGCGTTACACGGACAGAATTTCGACTTACACACTCAAATGATCTCTATCATAAATCTTATTATTATCATAATTTAAACTTAAAATTAAGATTATTGTTATATCTTATTACATTAACATTATGATAGAGATATAGAATATAGATATTGATAATTGATATTGATAATTGATAGAAGAAAAAAAAGATCGGAGAAAAATTCTCCTCCTCTCATTCATCGAACATAGATCCCTTTTATAGCGAAATATGAAAATTGAATTTTCATTTACGACCCCTGAACTATGCTCAATTAACAACTTTTTATTATTTAATATTATTCTTATTATGAATTATTTAAATATTATATTTTATTCTTGTGCATAGTTGACTCGTAATTTTTACACCGTTGCGTCGAGCGTTGAGAGTTGGTTCATGTCCTGGTTTCGGATTTTCGAACGTCCTTGCGTACAATTTTATATTTTGTACTTTGCGTTTTGTAACTTGTACTCTTGTCATTTTTAGACGTTCCTCATCAATAATTTGAACCTTTTTAATTGTATCTTGTACATTTGAGCTTTTTGGACGTTTTGGTCTTTCAAATCTTTGTTTTTGTCTTTAAATCTTCATTTTCGAGCGATTTGCGTCTTTCGTCTTCGCACTTATTTATTTAACTATTACAACTAAAAATAAGGAAATTACATTTAAAAACTTTACATATTGGAACGATATTGCTACTAAATATATGTTCATTTGGAGCACTATCAAATATCCCCACACTTGAGCGTTGCTTGTCCTCAAGCAATACAGAACTTGAAATAAAAACATACATGAATCACTTTTTTATTCATCACACTTTGTACATCAGTGATTTTGATATAGCGGTATAAACAATGACAGTAATGATGGTTAAAGGTGGGTGTGTCATCCACAGTTGCCTTGGGTTTAGGACAACGACACTTGCAATCAAATAGCCGATTTACTTTCGGTTTCCAAAGCAAAGTGCACATTTGAAAGGCGGTTTACAGTCCCACATGACTATAAAAATTTAGATCCTTTAGGAAATAGGATCTTTATGAAAACATTTGATCTTTTGAAAATTCAATCTAGCTTTTACCCTAGATAAGTTTTCTGATTTGATCCACCATTGGTGTTGCAAAATATATTTGTGGATCAATATTTTGGCTAAAAACATTTAGGTTCGTGTAATCCACTGCTATCCCGGTATCGGAAAGCACACATCCAGGTTACTTGTTCCGTATATTACCTTTCGGCAAACTACCGTCCGGTTGTAAAGGAAAGCGATGAACAAGAAACTGTTAAGGCAATGTCCCGTGACATGCAGATGATTATGGTCTTTTAACGTGTCGGATGCTAGAACTATCCTTGGTAGGAGCGATAGTAAAGATCATCCTATGATTTTTCGGTCTGGCACAAGGTCCTGTCTCCGACCATGCTATGCAACCACCGTTCTTACGGTTGACACCCGATTTAGTTCAGGTGACCTAATGAATTCCAGGTGAATTCCTAGGATTTTACGTTCAATGGTAATGAACGCATTGAAAATGGTTTTTCAGAAAACAAATCGGTTTGTAATTTTTGATCAAAATATTTTCTCGTTCAAGCTCGAGTTTAGATATCATTGAATTCCATGAGTTTGAATTCTCAATCTTTAAGGTCAATCTCAAGGATTGAGTAATATCAGGCTTAAAAGCTGATTTTTGATCTTTAAGGAGATTATCCTTTCTGGGGATCTGATTCATTAGTCTTATCAAGCTAATTTGCACGGTGCCTCCCCATTGTACGAGATAAATCCTTCTCATGGTTAGGATAAATCTGACCACATGGCGACCCTGTTTGATGCTGAGGTCCGTGGATTTCCTGCTGATTTTAGTGATGACTTTTCTAGATTTTTCGTCAACCTACAGCTGGTCTGGACGACAACTTCATGACCTAAATCAAGAAGCGCGTGTCTTTTTCGGAAGACTTTACTTCCTTTTAATGATGGAATTGATTCATCGTGTAGATCCATCTTTCTTACAGTAAATCGGGTAAAACTGATTAAAATCGTCCAAAACAAAAGTACCTGCAATAATCTTGTACAAAAATATGTGATAGATAGTTTTTAATTGAATAACTTGGTACATTCTCCCCACACTTAGTTTCTTTCTTTGCCTTTTTATTCTCCTTTATTCCATTTTAAATGAATTCAAGCGTTTTAAGTTGTTTCTCAATTTATGTCCTTTTCGAGGTAACGATAATTTCGGTATTAACACCTAGTTTTCATCGTTCATAAATATGTATAAACATGATTTTGAGTTCATTTAGTTGAAAATTTTTCAAATTTTTACAAAATTTGGCAAATAAACCAAGTGTAAACCCGAGAGAATTTATAACCCTTCCCCACACTTGAGATCATGCAATGCCCTCATTTGCATGAAATCAGACTACAATTATAAATTCATGAGGGTGATTAGCGTAGAAAAGTTATTAAAAATACCGAGTTTGCAAACATATTGTTGTTATCTCACATTTGATATTGTCGTCAAAATTATTAGCTTTTGCTGAACTTAATGCTAGTCTTTGAAAGTGCGCTGTTTTACCCTGTTTTGTACATAAGATAAAATACAAACATATATATATATATATATATATATATATTTTTGAAGTTTGGTTTATAACCCCACTTTTCAAAAATTTATAAAGTATAATATTTTTGGCATACTTTAAATCAATAAAATTAAAAATAATGATAACAAAATTTGTCGCCCCGCCCTCGGGTAAAGCAATTTCGGCTCAACGACCTAGTCTTTAACTCACGACGAATTTTAGAAATCATTTTTTAAACTTAATGAATTAAAGTAAATTTTGTTTTTTAAAATCACAATAAAACATAAATTAAAATGCATATTAATTTCAAATAAAACCTAAAAAAAATAAAAATTCAGAATGGAGGGAGAAAACTAGTTCTTTAGTGTCTGCTAGCGGAAAAGACCAATCTGATTCCATTCTCGGAACTACACGAGAACAGAACAACTAACTCTAGATAGCATTTTCTTTTTAGAACATTTGAATCTCCCCACACTTAGGTAGCCGTGGTGTCAAAATTGTGATTAACTTCATCGTTAATTTCTCTTGGTCCATAATCAACTTGCATATCCGTGACTTTTTCTTTAAGCCAGTGGCCGGCTTCTTCCGTAGTATCCCAAAATTCAACTAGTTTCGCCTTTTCTTTAGGTGACAGATTGGATACTAACCGGTTACATAACTTAAAGTTCCCCTTACTTCTAGCATCGATAGCCCGTTTAAAAAGTTTCTTTATTGAACTGTTAATAACGGGGTCATTTAATTTCGTATCAACAATGGGGTTCTTTATTATCAAGTCATCATTAGGTTTTACTTCATTTTCCCCACACTTAGGCGTTTTATTATTGCTAAGCACTACCGTTGGAGTTGGTAAAACAACATGGTTATTACCAATCGTTTTTACTGGTTCAACGGTTTTAGTTGGTGGAGATTTAGACTTTCGAATCATAAAGGTGATAGATTTGTTACCACTTTTAAGTGTCATTCTTCCATTTCCTACATCAAATAACGCCCCGGTGGACGCTAAGAATGGCCGACCTAAAATTAGAGGAATGTTTGGGTCCTCTTCTATGTCAATGACAATAAATTCGACTAGAAAGGTTAAATTGCCTACTTGAACGGGTAGGTTGTCAGCAATTCCAACTGGGTGCTTAATGGTTTGATCAAAGAGTCGAACACTCATATCCGTTGGACTTAACTTACCTACACCTAATCTCTTATATAAGGAAAGAGGCATAACACTTACACTCGCACCTAAATCTGCTAGTGCATCATACATGACACAATCACTAAGTAGACAAGGAACAATAAATTCACCCGGATCACCTACCCTAGGTGGAGGTTTTGGTGGAACTGTCTTCACCGGGTTTATATTTACGGCTTTTGTTTCTTGCACTTTCTTATTCTTTTTCTTCTTCTTCTTTCCAGAGGTATCACAATCTTTATTACCTATCACTTGCTCATACTCAACTCCTTTTCTTGGAAACGGGATGGGTGGTTTGTATGGTGCCACCACTGGCTTTACATACTCGGGTGGTGGTGGTGTAACTTCTTCATTGTTACTCTCATCTAAAACCTTCCCATCTTCTGATGCTGGTTTTTCAGAATTCGTTGACACCATATTAACATTCTCATTCCGAGGATTTACTTCAGTATTACTCGGTAGCTTTCCTTGTTCCCTCTCACTCATCATGCTAGCAAGAGTACCTACGTGTTTTTCTAGATTCAAAATGGAAGCTTGTTGAGTTCTTAATGACTGATCAAACCTCTCGTTCGTTTGGGTTTGAGATGTAATGAATTGTGTTTGAGATTCAACTAGCTTGAATACCACGTCTTCCATATTTGACTTTTTCTCTTCGGTTTGTTGTTGTGGTTTATATAAGCCAGGTCTTTGTTGATTGAAAGTGTTGTTTTGAGTTGGTTGGTTATTCGGACCTTGTTGGTTATACCAGTTATTTTCGGGTCCTTTTGGATTGTAAAGAATGTTTTGATTTCGATTGAAGTTTAGCTTTGGCGGTTGATAATTATTTTGATAATTATTTCCAGGCCTTTGGTTCATATAGGAAACATTCTCTCGTTGTTCCAATGTTGGTTCAATGTGACAATCTTTCAATAAGTGTGGTCCACCGCATAGCTCACAACTGATTCGTATTGCGTGAATATCTTTATTCATCTTTTCCATTTGTCTTTCGAAAGCATCTATTTTTGCGGAAACGGAATCAAAGTCATGGCTAGAATCGGCTCTAGCCGCTTTAGATGATCGAAAGATATCTTTTTCTTGGTGCCACTCATGCGAGTGGGAGGCTGTGTTATCAATAATTTTGTAAGCTTCAGTTGCGGTTTTCTTCATAATGGAACCACCAGCTGTTATGTCGATGTCTTTTCGTGTGGCGATGTCTACGCCTTTATAGAAGATTTGTACTATTTGAAAAGTATCTAATCCGTGTTGAGGACATCCTCTCAACATCCTTCCGAATCTTGTCCACGCCTCATATAATGTTTCATTTGGATTTTGCGCGAACGTAACAATTTCTCCTTGAAGTCTCACGGCTTTGGATGCCGGAAAGAATCGTTTAAGAAATTTTTCAACTAAAACATCCCATGTGTCAATCGCCCCTTCAGGTAACGATTCTAACCAATCTTTGGCTTCTCCCTTTAAAGTCCAGGGAAATAACATGAGATAGATCTGCTCATCTTCCACTTCTCGGATTTTGAATAGTGTACAAATTCTTTTAAACGTACGAAGGTGTTCGTTAGGATCTTCATTCGGTGCACCACTGAATTGGCATTGGTTAGTTACCATGTGTAGGATTTGTCCTTTAATTTCATAATCTGGAGCATTAACTTCTGGTTTAATAATGGCGTGACCTTGGCCCGTGCGTGTGGCTCTCATTCGATCTTCCATACTTAGAGGTTCCGTTACTTCCATAATTGAATTCGTTGAATACGAATCACTAGAGGACTCTGATTTAACGGTTTGTGGTTCAGGATCTTGGAATTGTCCTTGAATATGCTCCGGGTTCTTAATTGTGAAGTCGGGTTCAAAAGATGGATTATCGGAAATTTGAGTTAGAGTTCTTGGTCGACTAGATGACGATTCTAAAGAAAAATCAACGGCGGCGATATTTGTTAAACGATGTCTTGATCGAGTTACAGGTGGTGAACGTATGACCGGCGGTGAACGTCTTGCTCGGTGCATTCACTGAATATCCTATTAGTTTTAAAAATAAGAAAAACTTATATAAGTTGTCCAATTAATAGACTTTTCTGATTTTGCCCACGTTTCGAATAGCCAAAAGATGCAGCAGAGGGGCAGGATTCGTTTGGTCTCAATATAATTGAGGACTGTTTGGCTCCAATAACCCGGTCCACGTACAAATCCAACTATTACTACGAACCAGAAAATTTTGATGTCTATCAATTTAACCACTTAAAATAAATTTTCGTAATTTTAAGAAATTTAGAGAAGAAGTAGAAAAAAATCTAAGTCCTAAAAACTAGAATGGCGAGAAATAAGAAAGAAATAGATTGCGCGTCGAAAAATGTCGAAAAATAAAAGGTCGAAAAATAGGCGTCGAAAAATAAAAATAAGAAAGTAGTGCGAAATACGGTGTCGTAAAATTCTAAAGCACCTAAAACTTAGTCTAAGGAATAAGCACTTAAGGGATTTTACGGCAAAGCCTAAAAATTCTAGAAGTAAAAATAACTATGGCAAAACTAAACTTAATACTAAAAGTTGCGACTATAGTCTAAAAATCTAAAGGTAATAAAACTAAAAAAAAACATTTTTTTTATAGACAAAATTTTAAAAATATATATATTTTTTTTAAAAAATTTTTTTTTTTTTTTTTTTTTTTTTTTTTTTTTTTTTAAATTTTTTTTTTTTTAAAAAAAAAAAAAAAACGATTTTTTTTTTTTACAAATTTTTTTTTTTTTTTTAAAACGATTTTTTTTTTCTTTTAAAAAAAAACGATTTTTTTTTTTTTTTTTTTTTTTTTTTTTTTTTTTTTTTTTTACACAAATTTTTTTTTTTTTTTTTTTTTTTTTTTTTTTTTATATTAAAAAACGATTTTTTTTTTTACAAATTAATAATTTTTTTATAATTATAATTTTTTCTTAAAACTTTTTTTTTTTTTTTTTTTTAATTCATTTACTATTCATGAATAGTAAATGAAAATAAATTAATTAATTTACTATTCACATGAAAGCGACATGATAGCAATTATTAATTATAAGTTACATAATATACCCCTGAAGTATTTAATAAATACGACTTTTTTTTTAAAAAATTTACGTAAAGATTCTTAAATATTTTTATATTATTATATTCTATTTTAATATTATTATATTATTATATTCTATTTCAATATTATTATAATTAAAAATATAGCGTTTTAGCGCTCCCCGGCAGCGGCGCCAAAAACTTGATGATGTAGCGTGAGGGTACGAAATAGTATTATTTTTAATACAAAATACTACAAAATATGACACAAGTTTTATTAATTTACGGATGGGATATACCTAAACCTTGCTACAACACTATAGGCAGTGTACCTAATCGTAGAGTAGTGTAGTTTTTAGTAAGTCCGGTTCGTTCCACAGGGAGCTGGTGAAGTTAACGCTATATTATTAAGTTTATTTGTAAAAATATATATATAAATAAGTAGTAGTATTATTATAAAATGGGGGTTTTACCGTTTAATGACCGGTTTGTCGATTTTAAGCGTAAAAATAAATGACAAAAATTAAAGTGCGTAAAATAAATTGCGATAAATAAAATGACAGAAAATAAAATTGCGAGTAATAAAATGACAGTAAATAAAGATACGATGAGAAATATAATAAAAGAATTATGCTTATTTAAACTTCCGTAATCATGATGTTTGACGTGTTGATTTTAATTTATTACCATGGGTTAATTGTCCTTTGTCCTGGTTTATTTGATACATCTATCTGGTTTTTGTCCATAATAGTCCATCGGTCATAAATATAAAGTGCGAGTATCCTCGTCAAATTACCCTTATACCCGAAGTCAAATATTCCAACTGATTAAGGATTTAAACTGTGACGCAGTTATCACTTCTGTCAACAATTACACCAGTTATCACTGTATGTAATCCACCCCTGTTTTAATTAGTTTATGAATATTAATTCATCCACTTGATCAGAATGAATAATCAATTACCCAACCCAATTGATTAATTAAATGATTATAACAGATTCCATATGAACATCACTAAATAGGACAACCATAATCATTATTAATTATTAGGTTAATTAATTTGAAGATAGGTTCGACAGACTCCAATGAGTTGTCACTCAATTAGACAATACCCCCCATCTATTAATAGTCAATAGTTCAATTTCCACAAGTGTCGGTCTTTTGCCCAAACCTTAATTATGGTACAAAGTTCAATAACCCCGTCTTAATATTTTAGCCCAACATCACGATTACTTCGGCTCAAATAAGCATAATAATAACTTAGCTACGAGACATTAATGTAAAAAGGTTGAACATAACTTACAATGATTAAAAATAGCGTAGCGTTACACGGACAGAATTTCGACTTACACACTCAAATGATCTCTATCATAAATCTTATTATTATCATAATTTAAACTTAAAATTAAGATTATTGTTATATCTTATTACATTAACATTATGATAGAGATATAGAATATAGATATTGATAATTGATATTGATAATTGATAGAAGAAAAAAAAGATCGGAGAAAAATTCTCCTCCTCTCATTCATCGAACATAGATCCCTTTTATAGCGAAATATGAAAATTGAATTTTCATTTACGACCCCTGAACTATGCTCAATTAACAACTTTTTATTATTTAATATTATTCTTATTATGAATTATTTAAATATTATATTTTATTCTTGTGCATAGTTGACTCGTAATTTTTACACCGTTGCGTCGAGCGTTGAGAGTTGGTTCATGTCCTGGTTTCGGATTTTCGAACGTCCTTGCGTACAATTTTATATTTTGTACTTTGCGTTTTGTAACTTGTACTCTTGTCATTTTTAGACGTTCCTCATCAATAATTTGAACCTTTTTAATTGTATCTTGTACATTTGAGCTTTTTGGACGTTTTGGTCTTTCAAATCTTTGTTTTTGTCTTTAAATCTTCATTTTCGAGCGATTTGCGTCTTTCGTCTTCGCACTTATTTATTTAACTATTACAACTAAAAATAAGGAAATTACATTTAAAAACTTTACATATTGGAACGATATTGCTACTAAATATATGTTCATTTGGAGCACTATCAGTACTTCACTTTGTCCTCTTCAGTACACTTACTTATGGCAAACACCGATTCAACCTTCTCGGTCCACCGTTTCAATCCGATCGGTCCTTCGGTTCCATCAAATTCCAAAGGTTTGCAGGCAGTGAATTCTTTGTAGGTGCATCCTACACGATTTCCTGTACTGCTAGATCCAAGGTTATTGTTGGTATGTAGCACAGCCTGTACTGCGGCTATGTTTGAAGCTAGAAAAGTACGGAATTCCTCTTCATTCATATTCACGGTGTGTCGAGTAGTCGGTGCCATTTCCTTCAAAATAGTTAAATGGAACAAGTTAATCATACAGAATATTAAGAGTAGTTAATAGTATTTCGTAGCATAATATGAACTCATTTATAAAAGCTTTTTCTTCATATTAGCGTTTTATAAGTTTAAATTCGGGTAGTACCTACCCGTTAAGTTCATACTTAGTAGCTAATATACAATTCAACTACTACAATTCTATATGAAAAACTGATTGTAATAATATTTCGCGTTCAAACTTTTATACAATATTTTACAAACTTACAATACCGCTTATTTTACATAAAGCATGAAATATAGCACACAATAACTTTGATACAAGATAGTTATGAAGACAATTCTAGCTAGTACACAAGTCGTTCGGCAAAGGCAATAAAGACACGTAATTCATACGTCCAGAAACAAGTCATGCATTCTGGTTTTACTAGGACTACTTCCCATCCTTGGTCTTGTGCAACATAACCGTTATGGCCGTTGATAAGACAGCGTGTTGTAACGTCATCAAAGGGATGAGGGTTACGTAATGTCCAACAGTCCCGTAATAATCTAAAAACCTCATTTCTTACCCCAATTACCGACTCCGTCACTTGTGGAAACGTTTTGTTTAATAGTTGTAGCCCGATGTTCTTGTTCTCACTTTGGTGAGAAGCGAACATTACTAATCCGTAAGCATAACATGCTTCTTTATGTTGCATGTTAGCCGCTTTTTCTAAATCACGAAGTCCAATATTCGGATATATTGAGTCAAAATAATTTCTTAACCCGTTGCGTAAAATAGCATTTGGGTTCCCCGCAATATATGCGTCAAAGTAAACACATCGTAACTTATGGGTTTCCCAATGTGATATCCCCCATCTTTCAAACGAAAGTCTCTTATAAACCAAGACATTCTTGGAACGTTCTTCGAATGTCTTACAAACTGATCTCGCCTTAAATAGTTGTGCCGAAGAATTCTGGCCGACTCTAGACAAGATTTCATCAATCATGTCTCCGGGTAGGTCTCTTAAAATATTGGGTTGTCTATCCATTTTGTGTTTTTAAACTGTAAAATAGACAAGAGTTAGATTCATAAAAAAAAATACTTATTAATACAAGCAATTTTTACATATATCATAAAGCATAAGAACACTATATTCCATATATTACACCACACGAATACAACTATCTTATTCCGACTCGCTCGTTTCTTCTTCTTCGGTTTTGGTTCGTTTTGCCAAGTTTCTAGGGATATATGATGTTCCCCTAATACGAGCCGTCGTTGTCCACATTGGTTTAGAAAAACCTGGTGGTTTAGAGGTTCCCGGGTCATTGTTACAACTTAAGGACTTCGGGGGTTGACGATACATATAAAGTTCATCGGGGTTGGAATTAGATTTCTCTATTTTTATGCCCTTTCCCTTATTATTTTCTTTTGCCTTTTTAAATTCAGTTGGGGTAATTTCTATAACATCATCGGAATTCTCGTCGAAATCCGATTCATCGGAGAATTGGTAATCCTCCCAATATTTTGCTTCCTTGGCGGAAACACCATTGACCATAATTAACTTTGGTCGGTTGGTTGAGGATTTTCTTTTACTTAACCGTTTTATTATTTCCCCCACCGGTTCTATTTCTTCATCCGGTTCCGATTCTTCTTCCGGTTCCGATTCTTCTTCCGGTTCCGACTCTTCTTCCGGTTCCTCTTCGGGAACTTGTGAATCAGTCCACAAATCATTCCAATTTACATTTGACTCTTCATTATTATTAGGTGAGTCAATGGGACTTGTTCTAGAGGTAGACATCTATCACATAATATCAAACACGTTAAGAGATTAATATATCACATAATATTCATATGTTAAAAATATATAGTTTCCAACAAAATTTGTTAAGCAATCATTTTTCAAGTAAACACGGTCGAAGTCCAGACTCACTAATGCATCCTAACAAACTCGATAAGACACACTAATGCAAAATTCTGGTTCTCTAAGACCAACGCTCGGATACCAACTGAAATGTCCCGTTCTTATTGATTAAAAACGTTCCATATTAATTGATTTCGTTGCGAGGTTTTGACCTCTATATGAGACGTTTTTCAAAGACTGCATTCATTTTTAAACAAACCATAACCTTTATTTCATCAATAAAGGATTAAAAAGCTTTACGTAGATTATCAAATAATGATAATCTAAAATATCCTGTTTACACACGACCATTACATAATGGTTTACAGTACAAATATGTTACAACAAAATAAGTTTCTTGAATGCAATTTTTACACAATATCATACAAGCATGGACTCCAAATCTTGTCCTTATTTAAGTATACGACAGCGGAAGCTCTTAATAATCACCTGAGAATAAACATGCTTAAAACGTCAACAAAAATGTTGGTGAGTTATAGGTTTAACCTATATATATCAAATCGTAACAATAGACCACAAGATTTCATATTTCAATACACATCCCATACATAGAGATAAAAATCATTCATATGGTGAACACCTGGTAACCGACAATAACAAGATGCATATATAAGAATATCCCCATCATTCCGGGACACCCTTCGGATATGATATAAATTTCGAAGTACTAAAGCATCCGGTACTTTGGATGGGGTTTGTTAGGCCCAATAGATCTATCTTTAGGATTCGCGTCAATTAGGGTGTCTGTTCCCTAATTCTTAGATTACCAGACTTAATAAAAAGGGGCATATTCGATTTCGATAATTCAACCATAGAATGTAGTTTCACGTACTTGTGTCTATTTTGTAAATCATTTATAAAACCTGCATGTATTCTCATCCCAAAAATATTAGATTTTAAAAGTAAGACTATAACTCACTTTCACAGATTTTTTACTTCGTCGGGAAGTAAGACTTGGCCACTGGTTGATTCACGAACCTATAACAATATATACATATATATCAAAGTATGTTCAAAATATATTTACAACACTTTTAATATATTTTGATGTTTTAAGTTTATTAAGTCAGCTGTCCTCGTTAGTAACCTACAACTAGTTGTCCACAGTTAGATGTACAGAAATAAATCGATAAATATTATCTTGAATCAATCCACGACCCAGTGTATACGTATCTCAGTATTGATCACAACTCAAACTATATATATTTTGGAATCAACCTCAACCCTGTATAGCTAACTCCAACATTCACATATAGAGTGTCTATGGTTGTTCCGAAATATATATAGATGTGTCGACATGATAGGTCGAAACATTGTATACGTGTCTATGGTATCTCAAGATTACATAATATACAATACAAGTTGATTAAGTTATGGTTGGAATAGATTTGTTACCAATTTTCACGTAGCTAAAATGAGAAAAATTATCCAATCTTGTTTTACCCATAACTTCTTCATTTTAAATCCGTTTTGAGTGAATCAAATTGCTATGGTTTCATATTGAACTCTATTTTATGAATCTAAACAGAAAAAGTATAAGTTTATAGTCGGAAAAATAAGTTACAAGTCGTTTTTGTAAAGGTAGTCATTTCAGTCGAAAGAACGACGTCTAGATGACCATTTTAGAAAACATACTTCCACTTTGAGTTTAACCATAATTTTTGGATATAGTTTCATGTTCATAATAAAAATCATTTTCTCAGAATAACAACTTTTAAATCAAAGTTTATCATAGTTTTTAATTAACTAACCCAAAACAGCCCGCGGTGTTACTACGACGGCGTAAATCCGGTTTTACGGTGTTTTTCGTGTTTCCAGGTTTTAAATCATTAAGTTAGCATATCATATAGATATAGAACATGTGTTTAGTTGATTTTAAAAGTCAAGTTAGAAGGATTAACTTTTGTTTGCGAACAAGTTTAGAATTAACTAAACTATGTTCTAGTGATTACAAGTTTAAACCTTCGAATAAGATAGCTTTATATGTATGAATCGAATGATGTTATGAACATCATTACTACCTTAAGTTCCTTGGATAAACCTACTGGAAAAGAGAAAAATGGATCTAGCTTCAATGGATCCTTGGATGGCTCGAAGTTCTTGAAGCAGAATCATGACACGAAAACAAGTTCAAGTAAGATCATCACTTGAAATAAGATTGTTATAGTTATATAAATTGAACCAAAGTTTGAATATGATTATTACCTTGTATTAGAATGATAACCTACTGTAAGAAACAAAGATTTCTTGAGGTTGGATGATCACCTTACAAGATTGGAAGTGAGCTAGCAAACTTGAAAGTATTCTTGATTTTATGAAACTAGAACTTTTGGAATTTATGAAGAACACTTAGAACTTGAAGATAGAACTTGAGAGAGATCAATTAGATGAAGAAAATTGAAGAATGAAAGTGTTTGTAGGTGTTTTTGGTCGTTGGTGTATGGATTAGATATAAAGGATATGTAATTTTGTTTTCATGTAAATAAGTCATGAATGATTACTCATATTTTTGTAATTTTATGAGATATTTCATGCTAGTTGCCAAATGATGGTTCCCACATGTGTTAGGTGACTCACATGGGCTGCTAAGAGCTGATCATTGGAGTGTATATACCAATAGTACATACATCTAAAAGCTGTGTATTGTACAAGTACGAATACGGGTGCATACGAGTAGAATTGTTGATGAAATTGAACGAGGATGTAATTGTAAGCATTTTTGTTAAGTAGAAGTATTTTGATAAGTGTCTTGAAGTCTTTCAAAAGTGTATGAATACATATTAAAACACTACATGTATATACATTTTAACTGAGTCGTTAAGTCATCGTTAGTCGTTACATGTAAATGTTGTTTTGAAACCTTTAGGTTAATGATCTTGTTGAATGTTGTTAACCCATTGTTTATTATAACAAATGAGATGTTAAATTGTTATATTATCATGATATTATGATATATAATATATCTCAGTATGATGTATATACAGTTAAATGTCGTTACAACGATAATCGTTACATATATGTCTCGTTTCGAAATCATTAAGTTAGTAGTCTTATTTTTACATATGTATTTCATTGTTAATACACTTAATAATATATTTACTTATCATTTAACATAATTAACCAAGTGTATTAATATCTTAATATGATTCATATGTACCTAGTAAGACGTTGTTATAACGATAATCGTTATATATATCGTTTTCGAGTTTCTTAAATTAATAGTCTCATTTTTATGTATATAACTCATTGTTAAAATACCTAATGAGATACATACTTATAATAAAAACATGTTAACTATATATATAACCATATATATGTCATCGTATAGTTTTTACAAGTTTTAACGTTCGTGAATCACCGGTCAACTTGGGTGGTCAATTGTCTATATGAAACATATTTCAATTAATCAAGTCTTAACAAGTTTGATTGCTTAACATGTTGGAAACATTTAATCATGTAAATATCAATCTCAATTAATATATAAACATGGAAAAGTTCGGGTCACTACAAAGAAAAACTGTACGCTAAGTTTTCAAAGTGTGCATTTTGGTTAGAAGAAGTTCAATTCCTCGGTCATATACTGAATAAAGAAGGTATTCAGGTGGATCCAGCAAAGATTGAAACCGTTGAAAAGTGAGAAACCCCGAAACACATACGCCAATTTTTAGGGCTAGCTGGTTACTATAGAAGGTTCATCCAAGATTTTTCCAAAATAGCAAAACCCTTGACTACATTAACGCATAAAGGGAAAAAATTTGAATGGAAGGATGAACAAGAAAAAGCGTTTCAATTGTTGAAGAAAAAGTTAACTACGGCACCTATATTGTCATTACCTGAAGGGAATGATGATTTTGTGATATATTTTGACACCTCAAAGCAAGGTCTCGATTGTGTATTAATGCAACGAATGAAAGTTATTGCTTATGCGTCTAGACAATTGAAGATTCACGAGCAGAATTATATGACGCATGATTTGGAATTAGGCGCGGTTGTTTTTGCATTAAAGACTTAGAGGCACTACTTATATGGGGTCAAAATTATTATATATACCGACCACAAAAGTCTTCAACACATATTTAATCAGAAACAACTGAACATGAGGCAGCGCAGATGGATTGAATTGTTGAATGATTACGACTTTGAGATTCGTTACCACCCGGGGAAGGCAAATGTGGTAGCCGACGCCTTGAGCAGAAAGGATAGAGAACTTATTCGAGTAAAAGCTACGAATATAATGATTCACACTAACCTTACTACTCAAATAAAGGAGGCGCAACAAGGAGTTTTAAAAGAGAGAAACTTAAGGGATGAAATACCCAAAGGATCGGAGAAGCATCTTAATATTCGGGAAGACGGAACCCGGTATAGGGCTGAAAGAATTTGGGTACCAAAATTTGGAGATATGAGAGAACTGGTACTTAGAGAAGCTCATAAAAATAGATACTCAATACATCCTGGAACGGGAAAGATGTACAAGGATCTTAAGAAACATTTTTGGTGATCGGGTATGAAATCCGATGTTTCTAAATACGTAGGAGAATGTTTGACGTGTTCTAAGGTCAAAGCTGAGCATCAGAAACCATCAGGTCTGCTTCAACAACCCGAAATCCCGAAATGGAAATGGGAAAACATTACCATGGATTTCATCACTAAATTGCCAAGGACTGCAAGTGGTTTTGATACTATTTGGGTAATAGTTGATCGTCTCACCAAATCAGCACACTTCCTGCCAATAAGAGAAGATGACAAGATGGAGAAGTTAGCACAACTGTATTTGAAGGAAGTTATCTCCAGACATGGAATACCAATCTCTATTATCTCTGATAGGGATGGCAGATTTATTTCAAGATTATGGCAGACATTACAGCAAGCATTAGGAACTCGTCTAGACATGAGTACTGCCTATCATCCACAAACTGATGGGCAGAGCGAAAGGATGATACAAACACTTGAAAACATGCTACGAGCATGTGTTATTAATTTCGGAAACAGTTGGGATAGACACCTTCCGTTAACAGAATTTTCCTACAACAACAGCTACCATTCAAGCATTGAGATGGCGCCGTTTAAAGCACTTTATGGTAGAAAGTGCAGGTCTTCGATTTGTTAGAGTGAAGTGGGGGATAGACAGATTACGGGTCAGAGATAATACAAGAAACTACCGAGAAGATTATCCAAATTCAACAACGGTTGAAAATCGCCCAAAGTCGACAAAAGAGCTACGCTAACATTAAAAGAAAAGATATAGAATTTGAAATTGGAGAGATGGTCATGCTTAAAGTAGCACCTTGGAAAGGCGTTGTTCGATTTGGTAAACGAGGAAAATTAAATCCAAGGTATATTGGACCATTCAAGATTATTGATCGTGTCGAACCAGTAGCTTACCGACTTGAGTTACCTCAACAACTCGCGGCTGTACATAACACTTTCCATGTCTCAAATTTGAAGAAATGTTTTGCTAAAGAAGATCTCACTATTCCGTTAGACGAAATCCAAATCAACGAAAAACTTCAATTCATCGAAGAACCCGTCAAAATAATGGATCGTGAGGTTAAAAGACTTGAGCAAAACAAGATACCAATTGTTAAGGTTCGATGGAATGCTCGTAGAGGACCCGAGTTCACCTGGGAACGAGAAGATCAAATGAAGAAGAAATACCCGCACTTATTTCCAGAAGATACAATACCTCCACCTGCTTAAAATTTTGGGACGAAATTTATTTAACGAGTAGGTACTGTAGTGACCCGAACTTTTCCATGTTTATATATATTAAATGAAATTGATATTTATATGATTAAGTGTTTCCAACATGTTAAGCAATCAAACTTGTTAAGACTTGATTAATTGAAATAGGGTTCATATAGACAATTGACCACCCAAGTTGACCGGTGATTCACGAACGTTAAAACTTGTAAAAACTATATGATGTCATATATATGGATATATATGGATATATATGGATATATATATATATATATATATATATATATATATATATATATATATATATATATATATATATATATATATATATAGTTAACATGATATTATGATAAGTAAAAATATCATTAAGTATATTAACAATGAACTACATATGTAAAAACAAGACTACTAACTTAATGATTTCGAAACGAGGCATATATGTAACGATTATCGTTGTAACGACAATTAATTGTATATATATAATATTAAGATATATTAATACATCATAATATCATGATAATGTAATAATTTAACATCTTTTTAGATATAATAAACAATGGGTTAACAACACTTAACATGATCGTTAACCTAAAGGCTTCAAAACAACATTTACATGTAACGACTAACGATGACTTAACGACTCAGTTAAAATGTATATACATGTAGTATTTTAATATGTATTCATACACTTTTGAAAGACTTCAAGACACTTATCAAAATACTTCTACTTAACAAAAATGCTTAAAATTACATCCTCGTTCAGTTTCATCAACAATTCTACTCGTATGCACCCGTATTCGTACTCGTACAATACACAACTTTTAGATGTATGTACTATTGGTATATACACTCTAATGATCAGCTCTTAGCAGCTCATGTGAGTCACCTAACACATGTGGGAACCATGATTTGGCAACTAGCATGAAATATCTCATAAAATTACAAAAATATTAGTAATCATTCAAGACTTATTTACATGTAAACAAATTACACATCCTTTATATCAAATCCATATACCAATGACCAAAAACACCTACAAACACTTTCATTCTTCAATTTTCTTTATCTAATTCATCTCTCTCAAGTTCTATCTTCAAGTTCTAAGTGTTCTTCATAAATTCTATAAGTTCTAGTTTCATAAAATCAAGAATACTTCCAAGTTTGCTAGCTTACTTCCAATCTTGTAAAGTGATCATCCAACCTCAAGAAATCTTACTTACAGTAGGTTATCATTCTAATTCATGGTAATACTCATATTCAAACTTTGATTCAATTTCTATAACTATAACAATCTTATTTCAAGTGGAAATCTTACTTGAACTTGTTTTTGTGTCATGATTCTGCTTCAAGAACTTTCAAGCCATCCAAGGATCCTTTGAAGCTAGATCTATTTTTATCATTTCCAGTAGGTTTACCAACTAAAATTAAGGTAGTAATGATTTTCATAACTGTAACATCCCGCGTTTTTTCGTTAAAATTTATTTTTAACGCTATCTTTTTTTTTAATAATATCTTTCGTTATTTAAATTCGTAGTTTTCGTTAACTAACGTTCTTAATATTTCTGTTATTTAATTTTAACATCTCTCGGTTACTTTAACGTTTTTAAAATATTCGTTCGGTTAATTCACGCACCCGCTTTGAAACTTGTGGGACCGAAGCTGTCAAGTGGGCAAACTAGTTGACTAGGTCAACTAGTCAACCCACCATTCTCATCCATTCATTTCCATCCACCTTCCACCTCCTTTCTCCTCCTTTTCTCTCTAGTTGTAAGAACAACCATAATACCCAATTCATTCAATCATCGTCTAAATTCGATCTAGGAGGCCAACATTAAAACAAATTACATATTCGTGATCCTCTCTTCATCCTCTACATTTTGGTACCAATTTCATCTCGTTTGGGTAACATTTCTAAAACTCTAGATTTCTCTAAATTCGTGTTTTTGACTTGAAATGATGTTAGTTAGTGTCTATGGCTCATTGTGATGTCGTGTATGTAATTTGTATGCTCGATCTTGTTATTTGGTGTAACTAGCATGAACACTTGAAATGGGTTAGTTTAATCTTTAATTTTGATTGATTAAATGTTGTTAGATGTTAAACCATTGTGTTAAAAGTGTTACTGGCATCGTTAGTTTCGTTTTGGTATGTTGGATGATATGAAAACCTTGCGTTAACATGATTATTGATTTTGTGATTCGTGATTAGGGTTTGATGAACTTGAAATGAACTTTTGATACTTTGGATGCCATGAAATGTTGTTAGTAAGTGTTTATTTGTAATGTACGTTTCATTACCTTCAAAATGGCATATCATATGTGTGAATTGGATTCCCGAAACTTAAAATGCATTTGATGAACTTGAACTTTGAAAATAAACCTTTATTGATCAATTGACGAGTTTTCGGTTATTGTAATTGATGTTTTTGCTTGGTGAAAAGTAGTTAGTTCTATTCCTTGTCAAAATACCTTTCCAACGATATAAGATACTTGTTTTGGATGTTTACGGTTTAGGATTTATGGGTATTTGAAGTTGGATTCGTGCTTGAGTGTGAAAACTGCCAGAATTCTCTGCACAGGTAATGGCGCGGCACGCCATATACCCGCGCGGCGCGCCAAAGTGGTCTGTCCAATTTTGTCGATTTTTAAATAATGTTTGCTATGCTACACACCCCCGATCAACATGAAACTTGGACAACATGCTCATATATGATTTCTAAGCTCATGAAAATAGTTCGAGACCTGACCCGACCCCATTGACTTTTTCGTTGACTTTGACCAAGTTTGACTTTTAGTCAAACTTAACAAAACACTTATGCAATTGCTCTAATCTTATTTTATATTTGATTCTTGCATGAAACTTGACAATTTGATTCACATGCTATATAATCGAGTCGTAACGAGCCATAGGACTAATTGAACACATTTCACCCGACCTTGTGTCGTAACCGGTAAATTGATACAACTTACTTGTTTAGGTCAAGGCTAAGCAACTTTCATGCACACGTTTACTTTGTGAAGTACTTTTATACTCGTGCACTCGAGGTGAGATCATAGTCCCACTTTTTTAACAACTTTTATATTTTTAAATCGTGGGCTGAGAAACATATACGTTACTTACTTATATACATTTCATATGTATATATACCTTTCGTACTTTTATACATCGAACACGAATACGAATACAGAGATACGGACTAGTTTGAACGAAAACCCTCAATTCAATTATCATTAATTACATCAGATGGTGTAAGCGAGACTATATTGTGTGGATCCATACGGGTTTGACTAACCCTCATTCGGACGGTTCGCTACCGTTAAGCGAATGAAATATATTCTGGTACGGTGTATGTTCTAACACTTTTATGCTGAGGTAATGATACGGTTAAGCTTTGATAATTGGGTGCTCGGTAAACAACAATACTTATGGAATTCAAACGATTCGGAAAATCGACTTATACTATAACTTGTGGTTCAACTTATTTTACTTACATACTCATTTACTAAACCTATGACTTCACCAACGTTTTCGTTGACAGATTCTCTATGTTTTCTAATGTCCCTGAATGCTATTTGATACCTGCTTCCGCACTCTTTTTGATACTTGCTTGGATGTCGAGTATACATGCATATTTGGAGCCCTTGACTTGCTTTTAAATTGTGTCGCATAGGTTTCAATTGTACGTTAAACATTGTAATGTAACTAGTCGTTGAACTACTTTTGTAAACTTGAAACTTCCTTTACATTTGAAATGAATGCGACATATTTTTTTTGGTCAAACGTCATCTTAAGGACTTATGACCACGTAACGGGACCTAAGTAGACGGCGCCGTCAATGACGATTTTGTCGGGTCGCTACAGATGGTATCAGAGCGTTGGTTGTAGGGATTTAGAGTTCATTGGTGTTGACCCCGAGTCATAAGGTACATTAGTGAATCTAGACTACAACCGGCATATAGACTGAAGTAGGAACTACTTGACTATTTGTACATTATACTCGAACTCTCCTATCATATCTAACTCTTATTCGATCTTGATATCACGTCGTTAAATTTGATTGACACGCCACCTTGACTTTATGAAGTAATGTTAAATGCACATGTGAATCAGGGTAATATAATTTCCGGGATTATATTACGGTGGTTCACATGGACGTTCCGACATTATGACATAAAGAATTTAAGGCGGGTTAAGGAAATTTTCTCTTTATCCTTATTCCATATCACGGTTGGTATTATTGAGAATACTAACCAACGATATTCTTGTGTCTTGAAGGAACAATGGCTCGTCGACGCGCTCCTCCCGAAACTCCCAAACAAGCTCTACAACGAATGATAGCCACCACCGTGGATGCAGCCATGGCCGGTCACTCTTCCAACAACAATAACAATAACAACAATCACAACTACAACAACAATGGAGCTGGTAATTCAAACGAAGGGTGCTCCTATAAGAACTTCATGGGGTGCAAACCTCACACTTTTGATGGAACCGGGGGACCGGTAGTGCTCACCCGATGGTTTGAGCAAACGGAAGCCGTCTTTAGCATAAGCGGTTGTCGGGACCAAGACAAGGTCAGATTTTCCACTCACACCTTCGCCGGTATCACTCTCACATGGTGGAATACGTATGTACAATTGGTGGGTATCCACGAAGCCCACGCTCTCTCTTGGGTCGACTTAAGAGGAAAGATGATCACCGAATACTTCCCGCGCGAAGAGACCCGCAAGCTTGAACACGAGCTAAGAACTTTAAAAGCGGTCGGGAGTGACCTAAAGGCCTATAATCAACGATTTTCTGAGCTAGCCTTGATGTGCCCAAATCTCGTGAGTACCGAGTCTCTAAGGGTTGAGCTTTACATGGATGGTCTTCCTAAGAGCATCAAACAAGGAGTAATGTCATCCAAACCCGCTAATCACCAAGAGGCTTTAAATATGGCCCGCCAATTGATCGAAACGGTGGACGAAATTGAGGTGTCAGCATATAAAGCCGAGGATAAGTCGGGTGGCAACAAAAGAAAATGGGAAGCCCCCGAATTGAGCAACTACAACAACAACCCCGCCAAGAAGCCTTTCACCTCCAACGACAAGAAAGGCTATGCCGGAAGTCTACCATCTTGCAACAAGTGCCACAAACATCATTATGGCGAATGTAGCAAACCATTTTGCAACAAATGCCGCAACCGTCATTATGGTGAATGTGGTAAGTTAACTTGCCACCGGTGCCAAGGAAGTGGTCATACGGCCAACGATTGTAGGAGTGTCGCCCCCGTTGCCCAAAAGGCGCCCAATGCACACCGGACGGGCGTTTGTTTCGAATGTGGCCAACCGGGTCATTTTAAGAATGCGTGCCCGGAGAAGAAGACAAACCCCAATATACGCGGCCGAGCTTTCAACATTAACACCGAGGAAGCCCGAGATGACAACTAGTCACGGGTACGTTTCTTCTCAACAACCCTTATATTTCATGTTTATTCAATTCGGGTACCGTTAGACGTTTTATAACCAAGGCCTTGACTCGTACTCTTTGCACACCACCATATCCCCTAGACACTACCTATGCCATTCAAGTGACCGACGAAAAACTATTACGTTAAACTTTTTGGGTGGAGAATTTGAATTTTGACTTGACACCTATAGAACTAGGGAACTCAAAACCTATTCGTTAAGAAGAAAATGATCCCTTACATGTGTATAGATTATCGTGAACTAAATAATTTCCGGTTAAGAACCGATATTCTCTTTCCCGTACCGATGACCTCTTGATCAATCACAAGAATTCCGTGTGTATTCCAAAATCGACCCCCATTCCGGTTATCTCCAAAATGGTTTTCAAAATTCGTTACGATAGTTATGAATTTCTTATAGTGTCGTTCAGTTTAACAAAGGCTTTCTCCGTATTCATGGGCCTGATGGGTCGCATATGTAAACTTATCTAGACAGATCTGTCATCATATTCATAGGTGATGTTTTAAGCTATTCAATTCAAGCAAAGAAGAATACGAACAACATCTTTGTCTTACGCTTGAACTCTTGAGGAAAGAGCAACTCTATACCAAAATCTCCAAGTGTGAACTTTGGTTAAACAAAGTCCAATTTCTAGACCATGTTGTTAGTGGTCAGGGTATTACAATAAAATCTCGCAATCGAAGCCACACGTAATCGGGAAACCCTCACAACTCTGACTTGTATTCGTAAAATCTTAGATCTCGTTGGTTATTACCGAAGCTTCATTTCCGACTTCTTCTAGCGTTGTACGATCTTTAACCTCGTTAACTCACTAAGAGAAATTTAAACCTCTCCATTCCCGAACCTTGACCGTGATTATTCACACCAACCTTGCTAGCTAAATTCGTATAGCACAAGATGGAACCAAAAATGGAAATATTTCTACTTGAACGCCGGAAAGGCATACTCTCTCGACTCGAAATCAAGTAAACTGAAATTCGTCATTTTACACGAAGAATTTGAGTACTTAATTATGGATTCAATCAACCTTCTCGTCATCACGTACCACATTACATAACTCTGTTATTTCACCGTTACCGTCTAGTATTACTACTCAACTCCGAACTATACAACTACGTGTACTATCTCGTTTCCCACCCCGATGCGCGATGTGGCTACCTCAAGACGTAAACTCATCCTGTTCTAATTTCTCATTTCACTCCTATCTTTTCTTTCGTACTTCCGTATAAGGAAACCTTTATATCTAAATCCTCAACGAAGAAAGAGACTCTTCATGTATTACTAGTATTCACCACGAGGGGGGGGAAGGCCCAGACGAACATTTTCAGTAGCCGATAAGAAACTTGTCCCAACAGACGCTTTCAAGCCCTAACTAACTTGTTCGAACATATCTTAATAAATTCTATTCCAACACGGTGTACCATTGTCAATTATCCCAGATCGAAATACTCGTTTCACTTCTAGTGTTACAAGAAGCCGTGGGAACACGTTTAAACATGAGTACCACGTATCATCCGCAAACTGACGGAACAAGAAAACGCACGATTCAAATCTAGGAAAGAAAGGTTACCAACTCGTATTGTCACTCTTAGTTGATTCCTCTCACTACGGTAGTTACCATTCGTGTATTAACGCCGCACTTCCAAAACCCTATGTGACCGCAAATGTTATACCCCTATTCGTTGGACCAAAGCATATGGCAAGCAAATCACCGAATCCGAAATCATTCAAGAAATGACCGTTGAGATAGTTCATGTCCGAGAAGGGCTCTAGACGGCCCGTAGTCGCCAAAAAGGACTATACCAATGTTAGGCATAAACCTTCCAAATTCCCAGCCAACAATTGTGTAATATTGAAAAACCGCACCTTGGAAAGGTGTAATCCGTTCGGGAAATCAAGGGAAGCTATATCCGCAATATTGATCCTTCTAAAATCTTGGGGCGTATTGGAACCGCCTCCTACCGTATAGGTCTCCTGACTCAATTAAGATTTCCGTTTACCTTACATTTCGTGTAACAAACTTAGAGACGTATCCTGCATAACAGGAACGTGCTATCCTTCTAGATAAACTTACTATTGATGACAAACTCCCCTTCGTGGGAAAATCGATTGAAATTGTGGATCGTAAAATCAAGCCTTAATACAACGTGAAATCCCGAATGTCAAAGTTCATGAGAATGCCCAAGGACGTATCTTCACTTATTCATAGCATTGACAACGTAAGGTCTCGAGTAAGAGACATCAACTATTACTTCCAACTAAATTTCGGGACGAAATTTCTTTTAAGGTGTAGGTAATGTAACATCCCGCGTTTTTCCGTTAAAATTTATTTTTAACACTATCTTTTTTTTTAATAATATCTTTCGTTATTTAAATTCGTAGTTTTCGTTAACTAAAGTTCTTAATATTTCTGTTATTTAATTTTAACATCTCTCGGTTACTTTAGCGTTTTTAAAATATTCGTTCGGTTAATTCACGCACCCGCTTTGAAACTTGAGGGACCGAAGCTGTCAAGTGGGCAAACTAGTTGACTAGGTCAACTAGTCAACCCACCATTCTCATCCATTCATTTCCATCCACCTTCCACCTCCTTTCTCCTCCTTTTCTCTCTAGTTGCAAGAACAACCATAACACCCAATTCATTCAATCATCATCTAAATTCGATCTAGGAGGCCAACATCAAAACAAATTACATATTCGTGATCCTCTCTTCATCCTCTACATTTTGGTACCAATTTCATCTCGTTTGGGTAACATTTCTAAAACTCTAGATTTCTCTAAATTCGTGTTTTTGACTTGAAATGATGTTAGTTAGTGTCTATGGCTCATTGTGATGTCGTGTATGTAATTTGTATGCTCGATCTTGTTATTTGGTGTAACTAGCATGAACACTTGAAATGGGTTAGTTTAATCTTTGATTTTGATTGATTAAATGTTGTTAGATGTTAAACCCATTGTGTTAAAAGTGTTACTGGCATCGTTAGTTTCGTTTTGGTATGTTGGATGATATGAAAACCTTGCGTTAACATGATTATTGATTTTGTGATTCTTGATTAGGGTTTGGTGAACTTGAAATGAACTTTTGATACTTTGGATGCCATGAAATGTTGTTAGTAAGTGTTTAGTTGTAATGCACGTTTCATTACCTTCAAAACTGCATATCATATGTGTGAATTGGATTCCCGAAACTTAAAATGCATTTGATGAACTTGAACTTTGAAAATAAACCTTTATTGATCAATTGACAAGTTTTTGGTTATTGTAATTGATGTTTTTGCTTGGTGAAAAGTAGTTAGTTGTATTCCTTGTCAAAATACCTTTCCAACGATATAAGATACTTGTTTTGGATGTTTACGGTTTAGGATTTATGGGTATTTGAAGTTGGATTCGTGCTTGAGTGTGAAAACTGCCAGAATTCTCTGCACTGGTAATGGCGCGGCGCGCCATATACCCGCGCGGCGCGCCAAAGTGGTCTGTCCAATTTTGTCGATTTTTAAATAATGTTTGCTATGCTACACACCCCCGATCAACATGAAACTTGGACAACATGCTCATATATGATTTCTAAGCTCATGAAAATAGTTCGAGACCCGACCCGACCCCATTGACTTTTTCGTTGACTTTGACCAAGTTTGACTTTTAGTCAAACTTAACAAAATACTTATGCAATCGCTCTAATCTTATTTTATATTTGATTCTTGCATGAAACTTGACAATTTGATTCACATGCTATATAATCGAGTCGTAACGAGCCATAGGACTAATTGAACACATTTCACCCGACCTTGTGTCGTAACCGGTAAATTGATACAACTTACTTGTTTAGGTCAAGGCTAAGCAACTTTCATGCACACGTTTACTTTGTGAAGAACTTTTATACTCGTGCACTCGAGGTGAGATCATAGTCCCACTTTTTCAACAACTTTTATATTTTTAAATCGTGGGCTGAGAAACATATACGTTACTTACTTATATACATTTCATATGTATATATACCTTTCGTACTTTTATACATCGAACACGAATACGAATACAGAGATACGGACGAGTTTGAACGAAAACCCTCAATTCAATTATCATTAATTACATCAGATGGTGTAAGCGAGACTATGTTGTGTGGATCCATATGGGTTTGACTAACCCTCATTCGGATGGTTCGCTACCGTTAAGCGAATGAAATATATTCTGGTACGGTGTATGTTCTAACACTTTTATGCTGAGGTAATGATACGGTTAAGCTTTGATAATTGGGTGCTCGGTAAATAACAATACTTATGGAATTCAAACGATTCGGAAAATCGACTTATACTATAACTTGTGGTTCAACTTATTTTACTTACATACTCATTTACTAAACCTATGATTTCACCAACGTTTTCGTTGACAGATTCTCTATGTTTTCTCAGGTCCCTGAATGCTATTTGATACATGCTTCCGCACTCTTTTTGATACTTGCTTGGATGTCGAGTATACATGCATATTTGGAGCCCTTGACTTGCTTTTAAATTGTGTCGCATAGGTTTCAATTGTACGTTAAACATTGTAATGTAACTAGTCGTTGAACTACTTTTGTAAACTTGAAACGTCCTTTACATTTGAAATGAATGCGACATATTTTTTTTGGTCAAATGTCATCTTAAGGACTTATGACCACGTAACGGGACCTAAGTAGACGGCGCCGTCAATGACGATTTTGTCGGGTCGCTACAATAACATCATTCGATTCATACATATAAAACTATCTTATTCGAAGATTTAAACTTGTAATCACTAGAACATAGTTTAGTTAATTCTAAACTTGTTCACAAATAAAGTTAATCCTTCTAACTTGACTTTTAAAATCAACTAAACACATGTTATATATCTATATGATATGCTAACTTAATGATTTAAAACTTGGAAACACGAAAAACACCGTAAAACCGGACATACGCCGTCTTAGTAACACCGCGGGCTGTTTTGGGTTTGATAATTAAAAACTATGATAAACTTTGATTTAAAAGTTGTTCTTCTGGGAAAATGATTTTTATTATGAACATGAAACTATATCCAAAAATCATGGTTAAACTTAAAGTGGAAGTATGTTTTCCAAAATGGTCATCTAGACGTCATTCTTTCGACTGAAATGACTACCTTACAAAAACGACTTGTAACCTGTATTTTCAACTATAAACTTATACTTTTTCTGTATAGATTCATAAACTTAAGTTCAATATGAAACCATAGCAATTGGATTCACTCAAAACGGATTTAAAACGAAGAAGTTATGGATAAAACAAGATTGGATATTTTTGCTTATTGTAGCTACGTGAAAATTGGTAACAAATCTATATTAATCATATCCTAGCTAACTCATATTGTATTATACATGTATTCTAATATATTATGTAATATTGGCATACCATAGACACGTATGCAAATGTTTTGACATATCATATCGACCCATGTATATATGTTATTTGGAACAACCATAGACACTCTATATGCAGTAATGTTGGAGTTAGCTATACAGGATTGAGGTTGATTCCAAAAATATATATACTTTGAGTTGTGATCTAGCCTGAGACGTGTATACACTAGGTTGTGGATTGATCCAAGATAATATATATCGATTTATTTCTGTACATCTAACAATGGACAACTAGTTATAGGTTACTAACGAGGACAGCTGACTTAATAAACTTAAAACAGTAAAACGTATTAAAAAAAGTTATAAATATATTTTGAACATACATTGATATATATGTACATATTTGTTATAGGTTCGTGAATCGACCAGTGGCCAAGTCTTACTTCCCGACGAAGTAAAAATATGTGAAAGTGAGTTATAGTCCCACTTTTAAAATCTAATATTTTGGGATGAGAATACATGCAATTTTATAAATATTTTACAAAATAGACACAAGTAAATGAAACTACTTTATATGGGTTAATGATCGAAGTCGAATATGCCCCTTTTTAGCTTGGTAGCCTAAGAATTTGGGAACAGACCCCCAAATTGACGCGAATCCTAAAGATAGATTTATCGGGCCCAACAAGCCCCATTCTGGAATTTGGATTGCTTTAGTACTTCGATTTTATCTTGTCCGATGGGTGTCCCGGAATGATGGGGATATTCTATATGCATCTTGTTAATGTCGGTTACCAGGTGTTCACCGTATGCATGATTTTTATCTCTATGTATGAGATGTATTGAAATATGAAATCTTGTGTTCTATTATTATGATTTGATAATATATAGGTTAAACCTATAACTCACCAACATTTTTGTTGACGTTTTTAAGCATGTTTATTCTCAGGTGATTATTAAGAGCTTCCGCTATTGCATATTAAAATAAGGACAAGATTTGGAGTCCATGCTTGTATGATATTGTGTAAAAACTGCATTCAAGAAACTTATTTTTGATGTAATATATTCTTAATGTAAACCATTATGTAATGGTCGTGTGTAAACGGTATATTTTAGATTATCATTATTTGATAATCTATGTAATGCTTTTTAAACCTTTATCGATAAAATAAAGGTTATGGTTGTTTTAAAAATGAATGCAGTCTTTGAAAAATTTCTCATATAGAGGTCAAAACCTCGCGACGAAATCAATTAATATGGAACGTTTATAATCAATATGAACGGGACATTTCATGTGGGATACTTTTATCTCGATGATGTGGTTATGGAACGGAGTTCTAAGTGGGGGAGTTTGAACTCTCACACAAAGATGTTCTAGTGTATTGATATTGGATGATGCTCGTATGGATTCGGAGCTAGCGTTGAGAATTACATTGGTAGATTGTGGTAAAAGTACGATTTGGAATAAATTGTACTTATGGTTTTAGATTTAAATTATCACCGAGGTGGTAATGTGGTGAATCTCATTTAGAGATAATGAACGTGTTTGACGAGCAAGGTGAGATCCCTCGGTTAAGGGATGTGCATGTCGGATTCTCTTCTAGAGAATTATTGTTTTGTGCCTATGTACGATATAGGTGGTTCTTGCTCGATTGTGATGGCGTTGTATACACGTACATGTGATGCGTGTGCAAGGATTTCCAAGTGAGTAGAATGTTCCTAAGTATGAGTATATACTTGTTGTTTGGGGTGGATGGTTAGTGTATTCCGTTATGATTCACTATGGTGTAGCAGGGCGCTATGTTACACTACTCATTGTGATCGAGGCCAAAAGAGCGTGTGTTGATGGTTAGTGTATTTCGTTAGGATTCACTATGGTGTAGCAGTGCGCGATGTTACACTACTCGCTATATGAGGCCAAAAGAGCATGTGTGATTGGTGGGTTATGGCTGTCGACGTGGTCCGCTAACTTCACCTTGGGGAGTAGTGTTATATCGGTATGGTATAACGTTATCGAGAAATGCGAGTACCGATGGGGAATGAGAGTACCATTCCTGTTTTGAGATTTGGGAGGTGAATCACGTGTGGATGCGAATTCACGATGACACGTGTAGTTCGGTCATCTTATTGAGGAAGTGAGTCTCGTGTAGTTCGGATTCACAATGACACGTGTGGATGCGGTCATTCTATTGGGATAGTGACTCTCATATAGTTCGGATTCACTAGGGCGCGTGTAGTTCGGCCAATCCCGATTGTTGTTGCGGTGGAGGTAGTGAGTCAAGTGTGGTGCAGATTCACTAAGGCGCGTGTAGTTTCGGCCAGCCTTCATGTTGTTAGTATTGAGAACTATTGGTTGTTTTATACGCCAATGGTGGGGTTGTGAGGACCATGTTGCGTGACTAGTGATGCGATAGTCGTGTTTCGCTCACATGTTGTTACGGGTGTGACAATAGTCAATTTTGTACACCTTGGGATTAGCGTTGCCATAGTCGTTTTGGGCGCTATCGGTTTTATCCGTTTGCTTATGATGTTACGATAATTGTGTATTAGTCGTATTGCGCACTACAAGGGATGTTTAGTGATAAGTGATATCCGTAAGGATTCGTTTGGTTCGGTCTTCATCGTTCGGGTTCTTGACCTTAGGTTGAGACTTGGTTGCTATAAGCATTGTACTTGGTAAGGGTACACTAAGAGATTGATATCTCGGTAAGAGATTGGTTAAGTTTTTTCCGATGAGAGGGATTGAGCGAGTTTTAGTGCTCGGAATTGCGGATCGGATAAATCCCGAGTGGCGATTATGTGAGAAGGTGACTCTTTGAGAAGAATTGCCTAGAGGAATTGAAGGAATACGTGGCGATTCTGAGTATTCTAAGTGATCGTTATAGACTTCAGATGTTGTGTGTATTGCGTGTCTAGGAATGCGTGCAAGTGTGTATTTGAAGGTATTTCGTATGCCCGAGAGACATATAAAATTAATGTGCCTAACATGTTATGATCCAAGTCGGGTCATACCCAATAACAAGCTTACCGACACCTTATATGTATTTAATCTTTAACGAATGGATCGTTAAATGAATACGCGACACTTGGATTTTAGAAAATGGGTTTTCTAAAATATAATCACTTGAGATAAATTATTTGGATAATTTATATATGATACGGATATAATTATTTATAGGTTTAAATAATTATGTTGTGTTATATTTTATAAAATGGTTTATAAAATGTAAATAAATTAACAAGTGCATGGTATTTAATAACAAGTTCATGCATTTATAAACTTGTTTATAAGTTTCAAATCTTGTTATTAAATAAACTAATGTGTGCAGATTTTGGGACTCCAAGAAGGCAAACCCATGCTTATTCTTGTTACTTTTAAGACCACACTTCCATATAAGCATGCAAGTATCATTTACCAAAGATTTGACTCAAGAAAACTACTTAGAAGTTCAAACAAACTCTCTAAACTTTTTGCTGGAGCTACTGGACGAAATTCTCAGCTCACAAAGAGAGGGTTTAAGCTTGGTATCTTGCTCATTTAAGTGTCATTAAATCCTAACCAAAAGGGTAGTGTTGGTGCATCAAAAGCTTGGGGTATTACACACTTGAGCCTTCAAGTTAGAGGCTCTTATTCAATTATCTTCATCATTATTTTCTGCCTAAAACAGGCCTTGAGTTTTAGCTGATTTAAATGGTCTTTGGATCATTTTGTAAGGTGATTTAAGTGTCATTAAATCCTAATCAAAAGCTAGGATGTTGGTGCATAAGTTTGGGGTATAACAACATGAGGTTTCATTATTTTGGAGCTCCATTCATCATCATCATCTTGATCATCCCATTCAGCCCTTAATTAACTTGAGGAGGTATAAATCTCATCTCCTTATTATTATATGTAAGTATATATTCATGACTTGATACATACATGGGATTCAATTTAAATGGTTAAACATATAAACTTGTTTTCTTAATAATCATGCTTCCGCTTGCTTTAAGTTATACAAAATTGATTTTGTGATTATGTAAACATTAAGAACTTGTTAATATGTTGAATTCCATCAATGGTATCTAGAGCCGAAGTCTATGAAATATTCTTCTTATAGATGGTCTTTAAAACCCACCAACTTTGCATTCTAATAACATGCATGAATATGGAATGAAATTTTTTTTTTGATTTTGTGGGTGTATGTTAATTTGGCCGAATTTAGGGAGGTTCCAAAAGGGTTTTGGGTTGCCATTTGGTTCATACTTGTTGTATTAATGTTCACAATCATAGCCAAGACCTTGTGTTTGAATTATTGCATGCATGGTTGATTATTATTCATTCATTTGTTTTGTAATAATATTTATTCAATTTAGTTTGTAATAATTCATTTGGTTATGTAATTTATTTTATATTTGGCATGTAAAATAGATTAGGTTGTATTTTCATTTTCTAGAAAAAATATATTAGGATATATTTTTTGTAAAAAGAAAATGAAGATGCACAAGATGGAGTCAAAGGAAGCACACAAGAAGAATGCATTTGGATGCAAGATTTAGTGGGAGTAGTAAAATCTCTTACTTTGTGTTTTGACCCATTACCCAGTGGCATTTTGTTTTCGGCTAAACAAAATGCCTACCAAAAGGCTTGATTGTGAACATATTTGTTTTGCATGCATGGTTGTTTTGTATGATTGTGGATTGTGTATTTTATGGCTACAAGTTAATCACACAAGTTAACAACAAGCAAAACGAAAATTTAAATGGTTAAATTAAAATGGCAAAAGGACATTAATAAATGGTTATTAAGAACAAGAAAAGGATTACACTAATAAAATGGTTTATTTCAATGTAATAAAATTGGCTTTATTACATGACATGAAAAATGGATTTTCACATGAACCATACACTAAATGCATGTTGGTGCATGGCATAAAAGTTTTCTTAAACTAAAAATAATGAAAACTTAAAATCCCTTTAATAAACAAGGTTAACAAGTTTAACGCCATCCTTTTGTGTGACAACTTAGGCATATTAGGGAACTCATGATGGGATAAAGGTCACCTAACCATTATGAGCAAACTAATATGATTAAGGTGAAATATGATTAAGGTGAATTTCACATGCTTGTGGGATAAAGGTCACCTAACCACTTGTATGTTAAGTTTACATGTTTACACAAGTAGGACGACTTGATTTGGGAATCATGAACTTAGGATCACCGAAGCATGAGGAACAAATAGGCGTTGATGGGATAAATATGCCATGCAAAAGGATTGCATGATCCCATACCTTAGAAGTTGTAAAAGGATTGCAATTGTCATGGAATGACTACCTACCTAAATCAAATAACGGGATAAAGGTCACCTAACCGAAATTTGGTTTACCGTTGAATTCTAAAATTTAATATATATCAATTGGATTTAAAAGGGTATTGATTGTTAAATTATAAACCAATACTTAAACAAACTTCGTCAAATTTAGTAGATGGCCGCCAATAACAACAACATTCCAAACGCACCAATCAACTTTAATAACCTATCATTGAGGTCAATCCTCTAAAAGAAAAACTCAACCATACGAATTTCATGGATTGGTATCGCAATCTAAGAATTGTCCTCAAGGTTGAGGATATGGCGTATGTGTTGGAAGACCTTATGTTCTTAAAATGAAAAGCCTTATTGATCGATTAAACCGTCTAAATTGTAACGTGTCTAATGAATTAGCCACGGACCTTATCCTCAACTCTTTATCAAAAAGGTTTGACTCATTCGTGTTGAATTACAACATGAATGGTTGGGATAAAAGCATTAGTGAATTACATGCCATGCTTAGGACGGCCGAATCAAACATGGGTAAAAGGGCTTCACCCGTGCTTATGATTAAAGAAGGTGGTTCTAAGAACAATTCTACTTCTAAGCCAAAGGTGGCCAAGAAGAAAGGACCCGCCTACCAAGGCAAGGGCAAGGGAAAAAGGAAATTGGTTACCCCAACCATAATAAATAATGTAGCGACCCGACAAAATCGTCATTGACGGCGCCGTCTACTTAGGTCCCGTTACGTGGTCATAAGTCTTTAAACAACGTTTGACCAAAAGATGTGTCACTTTCATTTCAAATGTAAAGATTGTTCAAAGTTTACGAGAATAGTTCCACCACAAGTTACGTTACAAAGTTATAAGTACAAATGAAACTTATGCGACACAATATAAAAGTAGCCAAAAGACGCTCTGTGTATGCATATATACTCGACATCCAATGCAAGTATCAAAATAATGAGCGGAAGCATGTATCATGTATCGTTCAAGGACCTGAGAAAAACATAGAAATCTGTCAACGAAAACGTTGGTGAAATCATAGGTTTAAGTAAGTAAGTACAAATGAACCACAAGATTTGCATCAATGAAATAATAGTAATACATTCCAAAAGTTTGTTTCACGAGCACCCAATTATCAATGCTTAACATTCCTTCCATTGAACCCCATCACTTAGTGCTAGAACATACACTGTTTCTCGAAAATATATTTCATTCGTAAACGGTAGCGAACCGTTTGAATGAGGGTTTGTCAAACCCATATGGATCCATACAACATAAGTTCTCGCTTACACCCGGCAAGTGTAACTAATGATAATCGAATTGAGGATTTTGTTCTAAACTCGTATGTAGAATGTTTGTTTTCCTGTACTTGTGTTCACTTAGTAAAGAAATGTTTATGTTTTCTCATCCTAAATGTAAGTTCAAAAAGAGTAAAAGTGGGACTATGATCTCACCTTGAGTGCACGAGTAGTAAAGTACTTCAACAAGTAAACGTGTGTAAAGAACAATGCTAGTCTTGACCTAAACAATAGGTTGTATCAATAACGGTAAACACGATAGGTCAAAGATGTTCAATTAGTCCTATGGCTCGTTAAGACTCGATCATAATAGCATGTGAATCAAATTGTCATGTTTCATGCAAGGTACATGTATAAAAACATGTTAGAACGATTGCACAAATATTTGGTTAAGTTTGATTAAAAGTCAACTTGGTCGGGTCAAAGTCAACGAAAAAGTCAACATGTTCGGGTCGGGTCCCGAACTATTTTTCTGAGGTTTTTAATCATATATGAGCATGTTAGAACAAGTTTCATGTGAATCGGAGGTCCGTAGTATGCCAAACATTTTTCGTATTTTGGACATGGAGGTCAGAACCTGACCCCCTTATATGTCGTGCCGCGACAGGAAAGGCCGCGCCGCGGCAAAGGCCGGGTGCTGGTGCCTGGCCAGTCCCAAATGTTCAAGTCTCAATCCAAAACCTTTTTGTGCATAAAACACAAACCGCTAACACTTAGGACTCGCACCTTATATCGTTGGAAAGCTCTTTTGATGTAGAATGCAACTAAACACAATTCATCAATCAAAAACCTCATTTGTAACAACCGAGTTTTCAAACCAAGTGATCATTCAATGCACACATTAATGCTTCAAACTCACCAATGCACATTTAATGATTTAGGCATTCAATGCATACATATGACATGCCATTTTGTAGGTAATCGAGCATACAATACAACTAACTACTTACTAACAATAATTCATGGCATTCATTGTATCATCTATTCATTTCAAGCTTATCAAACCCTAACCCAAATTCACCAAAAATCACTAATCAAGTTTATGGAGTTTTCTCAAGCAACCTACACATCAAATTGAAGCTAGTGATACTAGGAACACAATTAAAACATGAACTTTTAACATCTAACAACATATGATCATCCAAAATTCAAGAACAACACACCAAAATTCAAGTTCATGCTAGTTATACTAAAACAACGAGATCGAGCATACAAATTACATACACGACATCACAATGAGCCATAGACACTAACTAACACCATTTCAAGTCAAAAACACGAATTTAGAGAAATCTAGAGTTTTAGAAATGTTACCCAAACGAGATGAAGTTGGTACCAAAATGAAGAGGATGAAGAGAGGATCACGAATATGTAATTTATTTTGTTGTAAGCCTCCTAGATTGAATTTAGATGATGATTGAATGAATTTGGTAAATGGGTGTGTGTTCTTGCTAGAGAGAAAGAGAGAGAGAGATGGAGATGATAATGAATGGGTGAAAGGGGTTTGACCCTTTGACCTAGTCAAGGGTTTGATCCCTTGTCAAGTTTAGTCCCTCAACTTTCGTTCGGGTGCGTGAATTACCTAAACGAGATAATTTAAAACGCGTATCAACGGGAGATGTTATAAACATATAACGGAGTTTAAATTAGTATAACGTAAAAGTAAATGGAAAAAGGTGGGATGTTACATTACCTACTCCTTAAAAGAAATTTCATCCCGAAATTTAAGTAAGCGTAGTAGTCGTTGTTTCTTCCTCGGAATCCTGCATTTCCGGAATTGGGAATAAATGAGGGTATTTCTTTTGCATTTGATCTTGCCTTTCCCAAGTAAACTCGGGTCCTCTTTTGGCGTTCCAACGGACTTTAACAATCGGGATTCAGCTTTGTTTCAATGTCTTGACGGAGGTGTCCACAATTTCAACCGGTTCCTCCACAAAATGAAGCTTGTCATCAATAGTAAGTTCCTCGAGAGGGATGACGATATCGGGTTCGGCAAGACACTTTTTCAAGTTAGATACATGGAAGGTAGGATGAACGAAGTTCAATTGAGGCGGAAGATCTAAACGATAAGCAACGTTTCCAATACGCTCCAAGATTTCGAAAGGACCAATATACCGCGAATTTAGCTTCCCGCGTTTCCCAAAACGGATTACACCTTTCCAAGGTGCAACTTTTAACATTATTCGGTCACCGACTTGAAATTCGAGGTCGTTGCGTCTTTTGTCGGTGTAGCACTTTTGACGACTCCGGGCCGTCAGGAGCCTATCTCGGATTTGTACGATCTTCTCGGTGGTTTCGTGAATGAGTTCGGGTCCGGTGATTTGCACGTCGCCTACCTCGGCCCAACAAAGAGGTGAACGACATTTTCGGCCGTATAGCGCTTCAAAAGGTGCGGCTTTAATACTCGCGTGATAACTATTGTTGTAAGAGAACTCGACGAGAGGTAAGTGCTTGTCCCAAGCTTTTCCAAAATCAACCACGCAAGCTCGTAACATGTCCTCCAAGGTTTGAATTGTACGTTCGCTTTGTCCATCGGTTTGAGGATGATATGCGGTGCTCATGTCTAAACGCGTTCCCAACGCTTCTTGCAAGGTACGCCAAAATCTAGAAACAAAACGGCCATCTCGGTCGGAGATAATCGATAAAGGTACACCGTGTCGGGCTACGATTTCTTTAATGTAAAGTTGCGCAAGTTTCTCCATTTTGTCGGTCTCCTTCATGGCAAGAAAGTGTGTGGATTTGGTGAGACGGTCAACAATATCCCAAATGGTATCATAACCGCCCGTCGTTTTTGGTAGTTTGGTGATAAAATCCATCGTTATTCTTTCCCACTTCCATTGCGGGATCTCGGGTTGTTGAAGTAGTCCGGATGGTCTTTGGTGTTCGGCTTTGACTTTGGAACATGTCAAACACTTGGAAACATAAGTAGCTACGTCCCTTTTAATGTTCGGCCACCAATATAGTTGTTTAAGGTCGTGGTACATCTTATTGGCACCGGGGTGAATCGAGTATCGTGACTTATGGGCTTCATCTAAAATAAGGCTTCGTAGGTCCCCATAACTAGGCACCCAAATCCTTCCAGCGTAATATCGGAGTCCGGTCTCCCTAATTTCGAATCGAGAGACGAGAATGTTCAAGAGCTCGTGTGAAAGGTTTTCATCCTTGAGGGCCTCATCTTGGGCTACACGAATTTGACTATTGAGGTTGCTGTGAATGGTGATGTTTAAAGCTCGGACACGAAGGGGCACCGCTCTTTCTTTTCGACTTAAGGCATCGGCTACTACGTTTGCCTTCCCGGGATGGTAACGAAGCTCGCAATCGTAATCGTTCAAAGTTTCAATCCACCTTCGTTGTCTCATGTTTAGTTGCTTTTGATCGAAGATGTGTTGAAGGCTTTTGTGATCGGTGAAGATAGTACTCTTGGTTCCATAAAGATAGTGTCTCCACATTTTAAGTGCGAAGACAACGGCTCCGAGTTCGAGATCATGCGTCGTGTAGTTTTGTTCATGAATTTTGAGTTGTCGAGAAGCATAAGCAATGACTTTCGTTCGTTGCATCAATACACACCCAAAACCATGTTTTGAGGCGTCGCAATACACAACAAAATCATCATTGCCTTCGGGAAGTGACAAGATAGGAGCGGTGGTTAGCTTTGTCTTCAAGATTTGGAACGCGGATTCTTGCTCGGTCGCCCAAATGAATTTCTTTCCCTTGTGAGTTAATGCGGTTAGAGGACGTGCAACCAAAGAGAAGTTTTCGATGAATCTACGATAGTACCCGGCGAGACCCAAGAATTGACGAATGTGAGTCGGAGTAGTAGGAGTCTCCCATTTACTAATGGCTTCAATTTTCGTGGGATCGACTTTAATACCTTGATCACGTACAACATGACCAAGAAATTGAACTTCCTTTAACCAAAATTCACACTTGGAGAATTTAGCATAAAGTCGTTCTTGTCTCAAGAGTTCAAGCACAAGTCGGAGATGTTGTTCGTGCTCTTCTTCATTTTTAGAATAGATCAATATGTCATCGATGAACACAATAACGAATTTATCGAGATACGGTTTGCACACGCGGTTCATAAGATCCATGAACACCGCCGGTGCGTTAGTGAGACCAAATGGCATGACAAGGAATTCATAACTACCATAACGAGTCCGGAAAGCGGTTTTGGAGACATCTTCCCCCTTAACCCTTAATTGATGATAACCCGAGCGGAGATCGATTTTTGAATATACACAAGACCCTTGTAATTGATCAAAGAGGTCATATATGCGAGGAAGAGGATATCGGTTCTTAACCGTCAATTTGTTTAATTCACGATAGTCAATGCACATTCGTAGGGATCCGTCTTTCTTTTTAACAAACAAAATCGGAGCGCCCCAAGTGAATGGCTAGGTTGGATAAAACCACGGTCAAGTAGTTCTTGGATTTGACTTTGCAATTCTTGCATTTCGGATGGAGCGAGTCTATATGGTGCACGTGCTACGGGTGCGGCTCCCGGAATAAGATCGATTTGGAATTCAACCGGTCGATGAGGTGGAAGACCCGGAAATTCGTCGGGAAATACATCGGAAAAGTCACTAACAATTGGCACATCATCGATATGCTTCTCATCGGACTCGACTTTCTTAACGTGGGCAAGGATCGCAAAACAACCCTTACGGAGTAGTTTTCTAACTTTAAGCACGAAACAAGGTTGAGTCTGGTGCAACTCTTATCGCCATAAACAATCAAAGGTTCACCATTCTCGATAGGAATTCAGATTGCGTTAAGATCACAAAGGATGTGAGATTTCGTTTTGACTAACCAATTCATACCGATTATTACATCAAAGCTTCCTAGTTCCATGGGTATCAAGTCAATTTCAAATTCCTTACCCAAAATGTTTAACGTACACCCCCGGTAATATGTGTCGGCACTTAATAGTTTCCCGTTAGCCATTTCGTGGAGTGCTAAAAGAATGAGTCAAAGTCTTGGATACAAAGCATTTATCGGCACCCGAATCGAATAAGCAAGAGACATAAGAATTGTTGAGAAGAAACGTACCCGTGACTAGTTCAGTGTCATCCCGGGCTTCCTCGGTGTTGATGTTGAAAGCTCAGCCGAGCGTATTGGGGTTATCTTTCCTCTTCGGGCATGCATTTCTATAATGGCCTGTTTGGCCACATTCGTAACAAGTGCCCGTCTTTGGTGCATTGGGCCACTTTCGAGCGACGGGAGTGGCACTTTTACAATCGTTGGCCTTATGACCAATTCCTTAGCACCGATGGCAAATTAGCTTACTACATTCGCCAAAGTGATGTTTGTTGCATTTGTTGCAAAGAGGTAGAATTCCGGCATAACCCTTCTTGCCGTCGGAGGTGAAAGATTTCTTGGCAAAGTTGTTGTTGCTTGATTGGGGAGCTTCCCATTTTCTTTTGTTGTTACCCGACTTGTCCTCGGCTTTAGGTGCCGGTACTACGATTTCGTCCACTGTCTCTATCAATTTGCGGGCCATGTTCAAAGCTTCTTGATGATTAGGGGGTTTGGATGACATTACTCCGTGTTTGATGCTCTTTGGAAGACCATCCATGTAAAGTTCAACCCTTAAAGCTTCGGGGTTCACAAGATTTGGGCACATCAAGGCTAGTTCGGAAAATCGTTGATTATAAGCCTTGAGATCATTTCCGATCGCCTTTAAAGTTCTTAGCTCTTGTTCGAGCCTTCGGGTTTCTTCACGAGGGAAATATTCGACAATCATCTTTTCCCTCAAGTCGGCCCAAGAGAGGGCGTGAGCTTCATCGGTACCCACCGATTGTACATAAGTATTCCACCATGTAAGAGCGACACCGGCGAAGGTGTGAGTGGAGTATTTGACCTTGTCTTGGTCCCGACAACCGCTTATGCTAAAGACGGCTTCCGTTTGCTCACACCATCGGGTGAGCACGACCGGTCCCCCGGTTCCATCGAAAGTGTGAGGTTTGCACCCCATGAAAGCTGTATAGGAGCATCCCTCGTTTGAGTTACCGGCCCCATTGTTGTTGTTGTTGTTGTTGTGGTTGTTGTTATTGTTATTGTTGTTGGAAGAGTGACCGGCCATGGCCGCATCTACAGCGGTAGCTATCATCCGTTCGAGAGCTTGTTCGGGAGTTTCATTGCGGCGTACACGACGAGGAGCCATTGTTCCTTCAAGACACAAGAATATCATTGATTAGTATTTTCAATAATACTAACCGTGATATAGAATAAAGATAAAGAGAATTTTTTCCTCGACTCGCCTTAAATTCTTTATGCCACAATGTCGGAACGTTCATATGAGTCACCGTAATATAATCCCGGAAATTATATTACCCTGATTCATATGTGCATTCGACATCATTTCATATAGTCAAGGTGGCGTGTCAATCAAATTAAACAACGTGAGATTAAGATGAACTAAGAGTAGATATGAGTAGAAGCGTTCGAGTATAAATGCACAAGTAGTCAAGTAATTCCTACTTCAAGTCTATATGCCGGTTGTAGTCTAGACTCACCAATGTACCCTATGACTCGGGGTCGACACCAATGAACTCTAAATCCCTACAACCAACGCTCTGATACCATCTGTAGCGACCCGACAAAATCTTCATTGACGGCGCCGTCTACTTAGGTCCCGTTACGTGGTCATAAGTCTTTAAACAACATTTGACCAAAAGATGTGTCGCTTTCATTTCAAATGTAAAGATTGTTCAAAGTTTACGAGAATAGTTCCACCACAAGTTACGTTACAAAGTTATAAGTACAAATGAAACTTATGCGACACAATTTAAAAGTAGCCAAAAGACGCTCTGTGTATGCATATATACTCGACATCCAATGCAAGTATCAAAATAATGAGCGGAAGCATGTATCATGTGTAACATCCCGCCTTTTTCCATTTACTTTTCCGTTTAACTATTTAAGTTCCGTTATATGTTCATAACACATCTCGTTAATACGCGTTTGAATTATCTCGTTTAGGTAATTCCCGTACCCGGTTCCTAAGTTGAGGGACTAAAGTTGCCAAATGGAGAAAGAGATGACTAGGTCAACTAGTCAACTCTTTCCTCTCCATTCATTCTATCACCTCCCCCAAAATAATACTTCACCTTTTCCTCTCAAACCCTCAAACCTTCAATCATCATCTAAATTCGTTCAAGGAGGATTCGATCAAAACAAATTGCATATTTGAACTCCTCGTGATCTCCTCTTCGTTTCCATACCGATTTCATCAATTTTGGGTAACTTTCTAAAATCACTAATTCTTGTGTTCTTGAGATTTTTAAGTTATAAGGTTGTTAATTAGTGTCTATGGCTCGAGTCTAGTTTGTTTATGTGATTTGTATGCTCGTTTTTGATATTTTGATGTAACTAGTTCATATTGAAAGAATGCTTGCTTAATCTTGAGTTTTAGGTGTTCATATGTTGTTGAATGATGAAAGTTCATGTTTTAATTGTGTTCCTAACATCACTAGCTTCAAATTGGTATGTAGGTTGACATGGATTAGTTTCATATGCAAGATTGTTGAATTTGTGATTTTGGATTAGGGTTTGATGAGCTTTACATGAACTTTTGATGCGTCAAATGCTATGAGATATTGTTGTTAAGTGTTTTGTTGCAATGTGTGTTTGATTACCTTCGAAACGGCATAACGTACATGTAAATTGGTTGCCCGAATCATAAAATGCGTTTTTGGAACTTAAACTTTGATTATGAATGTTTAATTACAGTTTTTGGTTGTTGTAAGTGGAAGTTTGATTGATGAAATGTACTTAGTTGTATTCCTCGTCAAAATACCTTTCCAACGATATATAATAGGCATTATAAGTGTTTGCGGGTCAAGAGTTGGGTTGGAAAAGGTTTTGGCTCGTGCATACTTTGGAAAAACAGAATCAGACCTGCACAGAGGGTGGCGCGGCGCGCCCCTACCCCGCGCGGCGCGCCAAATGGCCTGGCCAGAATTCTGTCCAACTTGGTCAATTTTTGAATAATGTTTGGCATGCTACGCACCTCCGATTAACATGTAACTTGGCCAACATGCTCATATATGATTTCTAAGATTAGAAAAATAGTTCGGAACCCGACCCGAACGTGTTGACTTTCGTTGACTTTGACCGACCAAAGTTTGACTTTTTGTCAAACTTAACCAAATGATTATGCAACCTTCCTAACTTATTTATATACTTGTATCTTGCATGAAACTTGGCAATTTGATTTCACATGCTAAATAATCGAGTCGTAACGAGCCATAGGACTAATTGAACATCTTTGACCTATCGTGTTTACCGTTATTGATACAACCTATTGTTTAGGTCAAGACTAGCATTGTTCTTTGCACACGTTTACTTGTTGAAGTACTTTACTACTCGTGCACTCAAGGTGAGATCATAGTCCCACTTTTACTCTTTTTGAACTTATATTTGGGATGAGAAAACATAAACGATTCTTTTGAACTAAGTGAACACAAGTACAGGAAAACAAACATTCTACATACGAGTTTAGAACAAAATCCTCAATTCGATTATCATTAGTTACACTTGCCGGGTGTAAGCGAGAACTTATGTTGTATGGATCCATATGGGTTTGACAAACCCTCATTCAAACGGTTCGCTACCGTTTACGAATGAAATATATTTTCGAGAAACAGTGTATGTTCTAGCACTAAGTGATGGGGTTCAATGGAAGGAAACGTTAAGCATTGATAATTGGGTGCTCGTGAAACAAACTTTTGGAATGTATTACTATTATTTCATTGATGCAAATCTTGTGGTTCACTTGTACTTACTTACTTAAACCTATGATTTCACCAACGTTTTCGTTGACAGATTTCTATGTTTTTCTCAGGTCCTTGAACGATACATGATACATGCTTCCGCTCATTATTTGATACTTGCATTGGATGTCGAGTATATGTGCATTTCATGGAGCGTCTTTTGACCTTACTTTAAACCGTGTCGCCTAGATTTCATTCGTATTATAACGTTGTAACTTAACTATTGGTTGAACAATTCTTGTAAACTTTGGGAACAATCTTTATTTTGAAATGAAGGCGACATATCTTTTGGTCAAACGTTGTTTTAAAGACTTATGACCACGTAACGGGACCTAAGTAGACGGCGCCGTCAATGACGATTTGGTCGGGTCGCTACAGATGGTATCAGAGCGTTGGTTGTAGGGATTTAGAGTTCATTAGTGTCAACCCCGAGTCATAGGGTACATTGGTGAGTCTAGACTACAACCGGCATATAGACTTGAAGTAGGAATTACTTGACTACTTGTGCATTTATACTCGAACATTTCTACTCATATCTACTCTTAGTTCATCTTAATCTCACGTTGTTTAATTTGATTGACACGCCACCTTGACTATATGAAATGATGTCGAATGCACATATGAATTAGGGTAATATAATTTCCGGGATTATATTACGGTGACTCGTATGAACGTTCCGACATTATGACATAAAGAATTTAAGGCGAGTCGAAAAAAAAAAAAAAAAAAAAAAAAAAAAAAAAAAAAAAAAAACTTCTCTTTATCTTTATTCTATATCACGGTTAGTATTATTGAGAATACTAATCAATGATATTCTTGTGTCTTGAAGGAACAATGGCTCCTCGTCGTGTACGCCGCAATGAAACTCCCGAACAAGCTCTCGAACGGATGATAGCTACCGCCGTAGATGCGGCCATGGCCGGTCACTCATCCAACAACAATAATAATAACAACCACAACAACAACAACAACAACAACAACAACAACAACAACAACAACAACAATGGAACCGGAAACTCAAACGAGGGATGCTCCTATAAAGCTTTCATGGGGTGCAAACCTCACACTTTTGATGGAACCGGGGGACCGGTCGTGCTCACCCGATGGTTTGAGCAAACGGAAGCCGTCTTTAGCATAAGCGGTTGTCGGGACCAAGACAAGGTCAAATACTCCACTCACACTTTCTCCGGAATTGCTCTAACATGGTGGAACACCTATGTTCAATCGGTGGGTACCGATGAAGCTCATGCCCTCTCTTGGGCCGACCTAAAGGAAAAGATGATTGTTGAATATTTTCCGCGCGAAGAAACCCGAAAGCTTGAGGAAGAACTAAGAGCTTTGAAAGCGGTCGGAAACGACCTTAAAGCTTATAATCAACGCTTCGCCGAACTATCCTTGATGTGTCCTAATCTTGTTAACCCCGAATCTCAAAGGATTGAGCTCTACATGCTCGGTCTTCCAAAAAGCATCAAACAAGGGGTGATGTCATCCAAACCCACTACTCATCAAGCCGCTATGAACATGGCTCGCCAACTAATCGAAACGGTTGACGAAATCGTAGTTCTGGCACCTAAAGCCGAGGATAAATCGAGCGGCAACAAAAGAAAGTGGGAACCCTCCCAATCAAGCAACAACAACTTTGCTAAGAAGCCTTACACCTCCGACGGCAAGAAAGGTTATGCCGGGAACCTACCTCTTTGCAACAAATGCAACAAACATCACTTTGGCGAATGTAGTAAGATAATTTGCCACCGGTGCCAAGGAGTTGGTCATAAGGCCAACGATTGTAAAAGTGCCACTCCCGTCGCTCGAAAGTGGCCCAATGCACCAAAGACGGGCACTTGTTACGAATGTGGCCAAACGGGTCATTATAGAAATGCATGCCCGAAAAGGAAAGATAACACCAATACGCGCGGCCGAGCTTTCAACATCAACACCGAGGAAGCCCGGGATGACACTGAACTAGTCACGGGTACGTTTCTTCTCAACAATTCTTATGTCTCTTGCTTATTCGATTCGGGTGCCGATAAATGCTTTGTATCCAAGACTTTGACTCATTCTTTTAGCACTCCACCTCTTCCATTAGATACCACTTATACCATTGAAGTAGCTAACGGAAAACTATTAAGTGCCGACACATATTACCGGGGGTGTACGTTAAACATTTTGGGTAAGGAATTTGAAATTGACTTGATACCCATGGAACTAGGAAGCTTTGATGTAATAATCGGTATGAATTGGTTAGTCAAAACGAAATCTCACATTCTTTGTGATCTTAACGCAATCCGAATTCCTATCGAGAATGGTGAACCTTTGATTGTTTATGGCGATAAGAGTTGCACCAGACTCAACCTCGTTTCGTGCCTTAAAGTTAGAAAACTACTTCGTAAGGGTTGTTTTGCGATCCTTGCCCACGTTAAGAAAGTCGAGTCCGATGAGAAGCACATCGATGATGTGCCAATTGTTAGTGACTATTCCGATGTATTTCCCGATGAATTGCCGGGTCTTCCGCCTCATCGACCGGTTGAATTCCAAATCGATCTTATTCCGGGAGCCGCACCCGTAGCGCGTGCACCATATAGACTCGCTCCATCTGAAATGCAAGAATTGCAAAGTCAAATCCAAGAACTACTTGATCGTGGTTTTATCCAACCTAGCCATTCACCATGGGGCGCTCCGATTTTGTTTGTTAAAAAGAAAGACGGATCCCTACGAATGTGCATTGATTATCGCGAACTAAATAAATTGACGGTTAAGAACCGATATCCTCTTCCTCGCATCGATGACCTCTTTGATCAACTACAAGGGTCTTGTGTATATTCGAAAATCGATCTCCGCTCGGGTTATCATCAATTGAGGGTTAAGGGGGAAGATGTCTCCAAAACCGCTTTCCGAACTCGTTATGGTAGTTATGAATTCCTTGTCATGCCATTTGGTCTCACTAACGCACCGGCGGTGTTCATGGATCTTATGAACCGCGTGTGCAAACCGTATCTCGATAAATTCGTTATTGTGTTCATCGATGACATATTGATCTATTCTAAAAATGAAGAAGAGCACGAACAACATCTCCGACTTGTGCTTGAACTTTTAAGACAAGAACAACTCTATGCCAAATTCTCCAAGTGTGAATTTTGGTTAAAGGAAGTTCAATTTCTTGGTCATGTTGTAAGTGACCAAGGTATTAAAGTCGATCCATCGAAAATCGAAGCCATTAGCAAATGGGAGACTCCTACTACTCCTACTCACATTCGTCAATTTTTGGGTCTCGCCGGGTACTATCGTAGATTCATCGAAAATTTCTCTTTGGTTGCACGTCCTCTAACCGCCTTGACTCACAAGGGAAAGAAATTCATTTGGGCGACCGAACATGAATCCGCATTCCAAATCTTGAAAACGAAGCTAACCACCGCTCCGATCTTGTCACTTCCCGAAGGCAATGATGACTTTGTTGTATATTGCGATGCCTCAAAACATGGTTTTGGGTGTGTATTGATGCAACGAACGAAAGTCATTGCTTATGCTTCTCGACAACTTAAAATTCATGAACGAAACTATACGACACATGATCTCGAACTCGGAGCCGTTGTCTTTGCACTTAAAATGTGGAGACACTATCTTTATGGAACCAAGAGTACTATCTTTACCGACCACAAAAGTCTCCAACACATTTTCGATCAAAAGCAACTAAACATGAGACAACGACGGTGGATTGAAACTTTGAACGATTACGATTGCGAGCTTCGTTACCATCCCGGGAAGGCAAATGTAGTAGCCGATGCCTTAAGTCGAAAAGAAAGAGTGGTGCCTCTCCGTGTCCGAGCTTTAAACATCACCATTCACACCAACCTTAATAGCCAAATTCGGGTAGCCCAAGATGAGGCTCTTAAGGATGAAAACATCTCTCTCGAACACTTGAACGTCCTCACCTCTCGATTCGAAGTTAAAGAAACCGGACTCCGATATTTCGCCGGAAGAATTTGGGTGCCTAGTTATGGGGACCTACGAAGCCTTATTTTAGATGAAGCCCATAAGTCACGATACTCGATTCACCCCGGTGCCAATAAGATGTACCACGACCTTAAACAGCTATATTGGTGGCCGAATATCAAAAGGGAAGTAGCTACTTATGTTTCCAAGTGTTTGACATGTTCCAAAGTCAAAGCCGAACACCAAAGACCGTCCGGACTACTTCGACAACCCGAGATCCCGCAATGGAAGTGGGAAGGGATAACGATGGATTTTATCACCAAACTACCAAAAACGACGGGCGGTTATGATACCATTTGGGTTATTGTTGACCGTCTCACCAAATCCGCACACTTCCTTGCCATGAAAGAAACGGACAAAATGGAGAAACTTGCACAACTTTACATTAAGGAGATCGTAGCCCGACACGGTGTACCTTTATCGATTATCTCCGACCGAGATGGCCGTTTCGTTTCTAGATTTTGGCGTACATTGCAAGAAGCGTTGGGAACACGTTTAGACATGAGCACCGCATATCATCCTCAAACCGATGGACAAAGCGAACGTACAATTCAAACCTTAGAGGACATGTTACGAGCTTGCGTGGTTGATTTCGGAAAAGCTTGGGACAAGCACTTACCTCTCGCCGAGTTCTCTTACAACAATAGTTATCACGCGAGTATTAAAGCCGCACCCTTTGAAGCGCTATATGGCCGCAAATGTCGTTCACCTCTTTGTTGGGCCGAGGTAGGCGACGTGCAAATCACCGGACCCGAACTCATTCACGAAACCACCGAGAAAATCGTTCAAATCCGAGATAGGCTTAGGACGGCCCGAAGTCGTCAAAAGAGCTATACCGACAAACGACGCAACGATCTTGAATTCCAAGTCGGGGACCGAGTAATGTTAAAAGTCGCACCTTGGAAGGGTGTAATCCGTTTTGGGAAACGCGGGAAGCTAAATCCGCGGTATATTGGTCCTTTCGAAATCTTGGAGCGTATTGGAACCGTTGCTTATCGTTTAGATCTTCCGCCTCAATTGAACTCCGTTCATCCTACCTTCCATGTATCTAACTTGAAAAAGTGTCTTGCCGAACCCGATATCGTCATCCCTCTCGAAGAACTTACTATTGATGACAAACTTCATTTTGTGGAGGAACCGGTTGAAATTGTGGACACCTCCGTCAAGACATTGAAACAAAGCCGAATCCCGATTGTCAAGGTTCGTTGGAATGCCAAAAGAGGACCCGAGTTTACTTGGGAAAGACAAGATCAAATGCAAAGGAAGTATCCTCATCTATTCGTGAATTCGGAAACGCAAGATCTCGAGGAAGAAACAACGACTACTACGCCTACTTAAATTTCGGGACGAAATTTCTTTTAAGGTGTAGGTAATGTAACATCCCGCCTTTTTCCATTTACTTTTCCGTTTAACTATTTAAGTTCCGTTATATGTTCATAACACATCTCGTTAATACGCGTTTGAATTATCTCGTTTAGGTAATTCCCGTACCCGGTTCCTAAGTTGAGGGACTAAAGTTGCCAAATGGAGAAAGAGATGACTAGGTCAACTAGTCAACTCTTTCCTCTCCATTCATTCTATCACCTCCCCTAAAATAATACTTCACCTTTTCCTCTCAAACCCTCAAACCTTCAATCATCATCTAAATTCGTTCAAGGAGGATTCGATCAAAACAAATTGCATATTTGAACTCCTCGTGATCTCCTCTTCGTTTCCATACCGATTTCATCAATTTTGGGTAACTTTCTAAAATCACTAATTCTTGTGTTCTTGAGATTTTTAAGTTATAAGGTTGTTAATTAGTGTCTATGGCTCGAGTCTAGTTTGTTTATGTGATTTGTATGCTCGTTTTTGATATTTTGATGTAACTAGTTCATATTGAAAGAATGCTTGCTTAATCTTGAGTTTTAGGTGTTCATATGTTGTTGAATGATGAAAGTTCATGTTTTAATTGTGTTCCTAACATCACTAGCTTCAAATTGGTATGTAGGTTGACATGGATTAGTTTCATATGCAAGATTGTTGAATTTGTGATTTTGGATTAGGGTTTGATGAGCTTTACATGAACTTTTGATGCGTCAAATGCTATGAGATATTGTTGTTAAGTGTTTTGTTGCAATGTGTGTTTGATTACCTTCGAAACGGCATAACGTACATGTAAATTGGTTGCCCGAATCATAAAATGCGTTTTTGGAACTTAAACTTTGATTATGAATGTTTAATTACAGTTTTTGGTTGTTGTAAGTGGAAGTTTGATTGATGAAATGTACTTAGTTGTATTCCTCGTCAAAATACCTTTCCAACGATATATAATAGGCATTATAAGTGTTTGCGGGTCAAGAGTTGGGTTGGAAAAGGTTTTGGCTCGTGCATACTTTGGAAAAACAGAATCAGACCTGCACAGAGGGTGGCGCGGCGCGCCCCTACCCCGCGCGGCGCGCCAAATGGCCTGGCCAGAATTCTGTCCAACTTGGTCAATTTTTGAATAATGTTTGGCATGCTACGCACCTCCGATTAACATGTAACTTGGCCAACATGCTCATATATGATTTCTAAGATTAGAAAAATAGTTCGGAACCCGACCCGAACGTGTTGACTTTCGTTGACTTTGACCGACCAAAGTTTGACTTTTTGTCAAACTTAACCAAATGATTATGCAACCTTCCTAACTTATTTATATACTTGTATCTTGCATGAAACTTGGCAATTTGATTTCACATGCTAAATAATCGAGTCGTAACGAGCCATAGGACTAATTGAACATCTTTGACCTATCGTGTTTACCGTTATTGATACAACCTATTGTTTAGGTCAAGACTAGCATTGTTCTTTGCACACGTTTACTTGTTGAAGTACTTTACTACTCGTGCACTCAAGGTGAGATCATAGTCCCACTTTTACTCTTTTTGAACTTATATTTGGGATGAGAAAACATAAACGATTCTTTTGAACTAAGTGAACACAAGTACAGGAAAACAAACATTCTACATACGAGTTTAGAACAAAATCCTCAATTCGATTATCATTAGTTACACTTGCCGGGTGTAAGCGAGAACTTATGTTGTATGGATCCATATGGGTTTGACAAACCCTCATTCAAACGGTTCGCTACCGTTTACGAATGAAATATATTTTCGAGAAACAGTGTATGTTCTAGCACTAAGTGATGGGGTTCAATGGAAGGAAACGTTAAGCATTGATAATTGGGTGCTCGTGAAACAAACTTTTGGAATGTATTACTATTATTTCATTGATGCAAATCTTGTGGTTCACTTGTACTTACTTACTTAAACCTATGATTTCACCAACGTTTTCGTTGACAGATTTCTATGTTTTTCTCAGGTCCTTGAACGATACATGATACATGCTTCCGCTCATTATTTGATACTTGCATTGGATGTCGAGTATATGTGCATTTCATGGAGCGTCTTTTGACCTTACTTTAAACCGTGTCGCCTAGATTTCATTCGTATTATAACGTTGTAACTTAACTATTGGTTGAACAATTCTTGTAAACTTTGGGAACAATCTTTATTTTGAAATGAAGGCGACATATCTTTTGGTCAAACGTTGTTTTAAAGACTTATGACCACGTAACGGGACCTAAGTAGACGGCGCCGTCAATGACGATTTGGTCGGGTCGCTACATCATGTATCGTTCAAGGACCTGAGAAAAACATAGAAATCTGTCAACGAAAACGTTGGTGAAATCATAGGTTTAAGTAAGTAAGTACAAATGAACCACAAGATTTGCATCAATGAAATAATAGTAATACATTCCAAAAGTTTGTTTCACGAGCACCCAATTATCAATGCTTAACATTCCTTCCATTGAACCCCATCACTTAGTGCTAGAACATACACTGTTTCTCGAAAATATATTTCATTCGTAAACGGTAGCGAACCGTTTGAATGAGGGTTTGTCAAACCCATATGGATCCATACAACATAAGTTCTCGCTTACACCCGGCAAGTGCAACTAATGATAATCGAATTGAGGATTTTGTTCTAAACTCGTATGTAGAATGTTTGTTTTCCTGTACTTGTGTTCACTTAGTAAAGAAATGTTTATGTTTTCTCATCCCAAATGTAAGTTCAAAAAGAGTAAAAGTGGGACTATGATCTCACCTTGAGTGCACGAGTAGTAAAGTACTTCAACAAGTAAACGTGTGCAAAGAACAATGCTAGTCTTGACCTAAACAATAGGTTGTATCAATAACGGTAAACACGATAGGTCAAAGATGTTCAATTAGTCCTATGGCTCGTTAAGACTCGATCATAATAGCATGTGAATCAAATTGTCATGTTTCATGCAAGGTACATGTATAAAAACATGTTAGAACGATTGCACAAATATTTGGTTAAGTTTGATTAAAAGTCAACTTGGTCGGGTCAAAGTCAACGAAAAAGTCAACATGTTCGGGTCGGGTCCCGAACTATTTTTCTGAGGTTTTTAATCATATATGAGCATGTTAGAACAAGTTTCATGTGAATCGGAGGTCCGTAGTATGCCAAACATTTTTCGTATTTTGGACATGGAGGTCAGAACCTGACCCCCTTATATGTCGCGCCGCGACAGGAAAGGCTGCGCCGCGGCAAAGGCCGGGTGCTGGTGCCTGGCCAGTCCCAAATGTTCAAGTCTCAATCCAAAACCTTTTTGTGCATAAAACACAAACCGCTAACACTTAGGACTCGCACCTTATATCGTTGGAAAGCTCTTTTGACGTAGAATGCAACTAAACACAATTCATCAATCAAAAACCTCATTTGTAACAACCGAGTTTTCAAACCAAGTGATCATTCAATGCACACATTAATGCTTCAAACTCACCAATGCACATTTAATGATTTAGGCATTCAATGCATACATATGACATGCCATTTTGTAGGTAATCGAGCATATAATACAACTAACTACTTACTAACAATAATTCATGGCATTCATTGTATCATCTATTCATTTCAAGCTTATCAAACCCTAACCCAAATTCACCAAAAATCACTAATCAAGTTTATGGAGCTTTCTCAAGCAACCTACACATCAAATTGAAGCTAGTGATACTAGGAACACAATTAAAACATGAACTTTTAACATCTAACAACATATGATCATCCAAAATTCAAGAACAACACACCAAAATTCAAGTTCATGCTAGTTATACTAAAACAACGAGATCGAGCATACAAATTACATACACGACATCACAATGAGCCATAGACACTAACTAACACCATTTCAAGTCAAAAACACGAATTTAGAGAAATCTAGAGTTTTAGAAATGTTACCCAAACGAGATGAAGTTGGTACCAAAATGAAGAGGATGAAGAGAGGATCACGAATATGTAATTTATTTTGTTGTAAGCCTCCTAGATTGAATTTAGATGATGATTGAATGAATTTGGTAAATGGGTGTGTGTTCTTGCTAGAGAGAAAGAGAGAGAGAGAGATGGAGATGATAATGAATGGGTGAAAGGGGTTTGACCCTTTGACCTAGTCAAGGGTTTGATCCCTTGTCAAGTTTAGTCCCTCAACTTTCGTTCGGGTGCGTGAATTACCTAAACGAGATAATTTAAAACGCGTATCAACGGGAGATGTTATAAACATATAACGGAGTTTAAATTAGTATAACGTAAAAGTAAATAGAAAAAGGCGGGATGTTACAAATAAGAAGCAAAAGGTTGCCGGACAAGCAAACCCCAAGGAAGATCCGTGTTTTGATTGCGATGTGATGGGTCACTGGAAACACAACTGCCCGGTCTACCTAAAGGAGTTGAAAACAGAGAGGTATGCAGGGAAAACCTCAGGTAATGTATATATGTTATACGTTGAGCTTAGTATTACTTCTTATAATACATGGGTATTAGACACAGGATGTGGAACTCATATTTGCAATTCATTACAAGGGTTCAAAAGAAGTAAACTAAATGTGGGAACAAAAGTCTCTACATGGAAATGGTGCAAAGGTTCACGTAAAAGCTCAAGGAGACTTTATATTTAAATCTACCAAGTGGTTTAGATCTTATTTTGAAAAATGTTTTGTATGCACCTGATTTAACACGAAACATTATTTCTGTATCCCGTTTAAGACAATGTGGTTTTAATCTTAATTTTATTAATGATAATATCCATGTTTCTTTAAGTGGTATTTATGAATTGGTTCATGATGACACATCATTTAATAGCTCAATGTTCCATGCAAACACCAAGAAACTCAAAAGGGATTTGAGTGATTCCTACTTATGGCATTGTCGCCTTAGTCACATAAACAAGAACCGAATACATACACTTCAAAAGAATGGTCTTTTGAAATTAAGAGAACTAAACCCATTTGATGTATATGAATCTTGTTTACAAGGCAAAATGACTAAAGTACCTTTCAAAGGACCTATGAAAGGGCTAAAGGCTTATTGGGATTAATACATTCGGATGTATATGGACCCTTTAAGTCCATGACTAGGAATGGTGAAGGATACTTCATTACTTTCATTGATAACTTCAGTCGTTTCGGATATGTCTACTTATTAAGACACAAGGACGAAACTTTTGAAGCATTCAAAGAATATCAAAACGAAGTAAAAAATCAACTCAACAAAACAATCAATGTACTTCGTACCGATAGAGGAGGTGAATACCTAAGCGATACCTTCCAGGATCATCTTAGAAGTTGTGGGATTATCTCACAACTTAATCCACCCAGAACACCCCAGCTTAATGGAGTGTTCGAAAGGAGGAACCGAACCCTAATGGATATGGTTCGATCTATGATGGCAAGAAACTCGTTAACTCTATCATTTTGGGGTTATTGTCTATGCTCCGCGGCTCGTATTCTAAATATGGCCCCAACCAAGAAAGTGGAACGAACTCCTCATGAGATATGGTTTGGAAAACCTCCATCTCTATCATACTTAAAGGTATGGGGATGTGAAGCTTATCCTAAGCATTACATCCCAAATAAGTTGAATGCTCGATCCACGAAGTGTATCTTCATAGGATATCCCAAGGATGTTAAGGGATACTATTTCTATGATCCAATCGAGCAAAATGTATTTATTGCTCAAAAGGCAGAATTCCTTGAAACTAAGTTCCTTATGGAAGGTAATAGTGAAAGGAAGATAGATCTTGAAGAGGTTCAAGATCAAGTAGATGATACACAATTGGTTGATACTAGCGCTCAACATGAAAATGTTGAGAATGATCAAATGGATGATCAAAGTATACAAAATGTTCGCATATCTGGTAGGATTAGTAATCCTACTGAGAGATATGGGATTCTCTTGGATGGTTGCTATGTGGTTCATTTGGATGAACCAACCAACTACCAAGATGCTTTATCAAGATCTGATAAAGATAAATGGCTTGAAGCCATGAACGTTGAGATGCAATCCATGTATGACAATCGAGTTTGGGAACTTGTTACACAACCTACTAACTCTAAGTTAGTTGATTGTAAATGGCTTTTCAAGGAGAAAATCGACATACATGGAAACTTGGATACATACAAAGCTAGACTTGTAGCAAGAGGTTTCACTCAAACTCAAGGAATTGACTATGATGAAACTTTTTCGTCGGTGGCAATGCTAAAGTCTATTAGGATATTATTTGCCATTGATTTTAAAATATGGCAAATAGATGTCAAAACCGTTTTCCTAAATGGATATCTTGAGGAAGATGTCTATTTGGTTCAGCCTGAAGGTCTTGTCAATCCGAAATATTCTAACAAAGTATGCAAGTTAAAGAAATCAATCTACGGATTGAAACAAGCATCGAGAATGTGGAATCATCGTTTTAATGAGGAAGTCAAGAAATTTGGCTTCATTAATACAGGTGATGAAGCTTATGTATACAAGAAAGCTTGTGGGAGCAATATCATGTTCCTTGTATTATATGTGGATGTCATATTATTATTTGGAAATGATATTCCGACCATGCAAGGTTTTAAAACCTGGCTAAGTAGTTGCTTCTCCATTAAGGATCCTGGAGAAGCATAATACATATTGGGGATTAGGATCAATAGGGATAGATCCAAGAAATTGATAGGTTTGAATCAAAGTGCATACAATGAAAAGACTTGAAAAGGTTCAAGTTGGAAACTCTAAGAAAGGTTTGGTACCTATTCAAAGAGGAACACTTCTCAGTTCATCTCAGTGCCCTACCACTAAAGATGAACAAGAAAGCATAAAAATGTCACATATGCGTCTGCTATTGGGTCAATCATGTATGCGATGATATGCACTATAACAGATGTGTCATGCGCTCTTAGCATGACAAGTAGATACCAGAATAACCCGGGAAACAGTCATGGGACTGCGGTTAAAAGTATATTGAAATACCTTAGAAAGACTAAGGATATGTTTCATTTATACGGGTCTGGTGAGGAAGAACTCGCTGTAAAAGTTTACGTGGACGCGAGCTTCCAAACTGGAGGTGCGGTCTCTTGGAAGAATTAAAACCAGGATGTTGTTGCTTTATCCACTACAGAATCAGTGTACATCACCGTCTCATTGGCAGCTAAGGAAGCTGCATGGATGAAGAAATTCATCGATGACTTAGGAGTGGTCCCTTCCATTCAGGACCCTCTTGAGATCTTTTGTGATAACGAGGGTGTGATTGCTCAAATCAAGGAACCTCGTGCTCACCAAAAGACCCGTCACTTTGAACGGAGATTCAACTACATAAGGGATGAAGTTGAAAAGGGAAAGATATGTATTCGCAAAGTTCACACAGATCTTAATATAGTGGATCCACTCACAAAGCTCTTACATGGAGCAAAACATGAAGGACATGTTTTGCATTAGGACTTCGATATTCTAGTGATTGGTCATGATCTGTTTTAAGTATTGTAACAGAACGAAGTGGTTCAAACTCATTATGGGTTAATTTATTTTGAGTCAAGTTCCTATTTTGCATATTTTATCCATGAATAAGCTATTATTCTAAATTCCGTAGTCGATCACATTTGTGAGAACAAGTGTGAGGTTTAGACTATTATGAACTTGGATTGATATACATTCAAGGGCTGAATGTGGGGCAAGGTTGCAACCAAGGTTTATAGATATTTGTGGGAAACAAACATTGGAAGACCCGCTCTCAAGACTTACTGTATGGAGCCTTTGTGGATGATCATATGTAATCTTGAGTAAAGACAAATGTCATAGTATCCTCTGACCTGAGATACATATTGGGTCCTGATATTCATCGAGTATTGTACTTTGATTCTTTCCTTCGCTATTCTGAAATATGGTAGTACATAAGGAAGAGCTCAGGTATAATACCAAGTGTATATCTAGGACGTATGTAATCAAGATGGAATTTGTCCCTCTTATTCGTTGAGAGTCAGATGTCTAAGGCCTGATAAAGTTAAATCTAGAAGAGAGTGATCACTCCGTGTCTCTTGGATTTAACATGACATCTAAGAAAAAAGGATATAATGAAAGATTCACCTATATATTCATATTCGAGTTGGGTACTCGAAAGGGATGGTGTTATTGAATGGCACAAAGTCGTAACATATTGGGGGTGATGGACAGTAGTTAGGTGGTATCCATCACTTGCATTAATTTCTTATGTTTCTCGTGCAAGTGGGAGATTGAAGGTATTTCGTATGCCCGAGAGACATATTAAATTAATGTGGCTAACATGTTATGATCCAAGTCGGGTCATACCCAATAACAAGCTTACATACACCTTATATGTATTTAATCTTTAACGAATGGATCGTTAAATGAATACGCGACACTTGGATTTTAGAAAATGGGTTTTCTAAAATATAATCACTTGAGATAAATTATTTGGATAATTTATATATGATACGGATATAATTATTTATAGGTTTAAATAATTATGTTGTGTTATATTTTATAAAATGGTTTATAAAATGTAAATAAATTAACAAGTGCATCGTATTTAATAACAAGTTCATGCATTTATAAACTTGTTTATAAGTTGCAAATCTTGTTATTAAATAAACTAATGTGTGCAGATTTTGGGACTCCAAGAAGGCACACCCATGCTTATTCTTGTTACTTTTAAGACCACACTTCCATATAAGCATGAAAGTATCATTTACCAAAGATTTGACTCAAGAAAACTACTTAGAAGTTCAAACAAACTCTCTAAACTTTCTGCTGGAGCCGCTGGATGAAATTCTCAGCTCACAAAGAGAGGGTTTAAACTTGGTATCTTGCTCATTTAAGTGTCATTAAATCCTAACCAAAAGGGTAGTGTTGGTGCATCAAAAGCTTGGGGTATTACACACTTGAGGCTTCAAGTTAGAGGCTCTTATTCAATTATCTTCATCATTATTTTTAGCCGAAAACAGGCCGTGAGTTTCAGCTGATTCAAAGGGTCTTTGGATCATTTTGTAAGGTGATTTAAGTGTCATTAAATCCTAATCAAAAGCTAGGATGTTGGTGCATAAGTTTGGGGTATAACAACATGAGGTTTCATTGTTTTAGAGCTCCATTCATCATCATCATCATCTTGATCATCCCATTCAGCCCTCAATTAACTTGAGGAGGTATAAATCTCATATCCTTATTATTATATGTAAGTATATATTCATGACTTGATACATACATGGGATTCAATTTAAATGGTTAAACATATAAACTTGTTTTCTTAATAATCATGCTTCCTCTTGCTTTAACTTATTAAAAATTGATTTTGTGATTATGTAAACATTAAGAACTTGTTAATATGTTGAATTCCATTAGTATTTAGTTAATGGATTAATCTTCGGGCAAATGAGGAATCTGTTGGAAGTCAGATTGGAACGATTGGTTGAGAACCATAGCGTGTAGGTTCGAATTAGTTAAGTGACTAGGATCACGAGGACGTGATCGAAATAAGTGGGGGAGAGTTGTAAGACTCGTTTATTCGTACGACGTATAACGAATATATATATATATATATATATATATATATATATATGTGTGTGTGTGTGTGTGTGTGTGTGTGTGTGTGTGTGTGTATCGAGCATGTATATGTATTGCATGTACATAAATAGAGTACGAGAGTGATTGAAGGGTTGTTATACGTGTTCTAAGTGTTTGTATGTTTCGCGAATGAAGAGAACCAAGCGTGTATGAGTGGAAGGGTGTTCATACGAGAAAAATGGTCAAAACACGTTCATCATCGCGGCGCGGAGGAGGAAGTCGCGGCGCGACATTTCAAATGATTTAGGATCAGGAGCTCGATAAAAAGGACCCTAGACCAAGGCATATATCGCGGCGCAGAGAGAGAGGGCCGCGGTGCGGCGCTCTTGGTGAGCTGGTTCCGAATTTTGTAATTTTTAGAGGTATCGAGGGCATTTCGATCATTTCACGTATGTACCAGATTTGGGATCTTAAATCCCATCCACTCATCTCATTTTCTTTATTTCTTTTTCCTTTTCTTCTTCATTTTCTCTCAAAACTTAAATACTTCTAATCATTCAAGAGGGATTTTGGAAATGAAGAAGCGGGATTCAATCGAAAGCATAAGAGTAAACTTTGTTCTCCTCGTTCTTAGCTACAAGGTGATACTAGTGGTAACCTCTAACTCTGAAATTCATTTTTGTGTTCATGTTCATATTTTAGGGGTTTTGATTGTGAGTTCATAATGAAACCCCATTAGTTGTTAATGGAAGTTTAACACCAAGATTCAGGTTTATAAGTGTTGAAGGCGGGTTTTGGGTTGGAAACCGATTTGGCCATGATTAGGACTTGGAATTGGGTTTAATCACTAGGTTTAGTGATTATGGAAGTGTCGGAACCATTTTGGGTGTATTTGGTTAACTAATTTTGAAATGGGTCAAAATTAGGGTTTAGGTGTTAAAATGAGCAAGATAGGTGTTTAACACTTATAATTCGGTTTGATTGGTGTATTGGGACCATTCTCACTTGTGTTAGTGATTATTGGTTAGTCTGGTCGCGGTTTGTGCTTGGAAGTGCATTTGGGTCAAATTTGCACTAGTTGTCAATATGGGTTGGTTTGTAATCCACCCTAATTGTGTTGTTTGTTATGTGATAATGGAATAGGTACGTTCCATTGGCGATTGCGGATTTTGGTTTGGCATCCATCAAGACTTCAAGGTGAGTGTTAATATCCTATATGCATATGTATGTGTAGGATGGGTGTGGGTCGAGTGAACTGATTCTCGGTTATAGAGCTCAATTCACATATAGGTTGATTTGATGGACTTGTGTATAGGTCCAATGGGCACGGTTGTGCATTTTGGTTGACCACCTTTGGCGAGGTATACATTTCGTGTGTACGTTATCACATGCGTTTGTGATGTGGATTATTAACCCCAATTGCGAAGGGTTGGTATTGAGTTGTGATTTGGATAACCCCGATGATGTGGATATTTATAACCCCGGGATCGTGGGTTATGATATGGGAAGTGGATCACGTGTGGATGCGGATTCACGATGACGAGTGTAGTTTCGGTCATCTTGTTGAGGTAGTGATCTCGTGTGGATGCGGATTCACTAAGGCTCGTGTAGTTCGGCCAACCTTGACGTTGTTGTGTTATTGAAGATAGTAGTCTCGTGTAGATGCGGATTTACTAAGGCCCGTGTAGTTCGGCCAATTTTCATTTGGTATTGGGTTAAGGGGTTAACCTTGGACGGTTTACGTTTTTGATATATATATATATATATATATATATATATATATATATATATATATATATATATATATATATATATATATATATATATATATATATATATATATTCATATTCACATTGTTGTGATATAGCTAGCCCTCCGGGTGTAGCTTGATGGCATTGTTCATATCGTTGTTGGTGAATTTACTTGTTGATATTGTTAGCTTGTTGTATAGCTATTGTACGGTATGCTTAGATTAGCTTGCCTTTATGCTTGGATGCTCCAGTATGTGCTATTTGATTATTACTGCGTGGCGTGTCCATTTTATGCATATATATGTATGTAGTATATTTTCACTCACTAAGCGTTAGCTTACCCTCTCGTTGTTGACATTTTTATAGGTTCGCTTGATGGCGGCTCGGATAAGCGTGGAGATTAGAGATCTTGTCTAGGTTGCTTTAGAAGATCTTGCTTTTGGACTCGATTAGGATTGGGTAGCGTATCCCCAATCACCATGCTCGGTTTTGTTGGATATTAAAATAGTCGGGTCGTGTATGCTCGTTTGGATATTTAAACTTATTATTGTAATGGAAGCATTTCAAAAATAAAAATGGGACCTAAAGTGCTATTTAATGTACATTAAAAAGGAAGAAAAAAATTATGGGCCGGAAGTCGACGGGTTGGGTCGTTACATATAGGTAAAGAATATATATGTGTATCGAGTAAGTATATATATTGCATGTATGTAAATAGAGTACGAGAGTGATCGAATGGTTGTTATACATGTTCTAGATAGTATATACGTCTAGTGTATGAAGGGTACGAGGCGTGTTCATGTGTTGGGGTTCAAGTACGCGAAAAGTGGACAAAACCCACACTAGGGCGCGGCGCGGTATTGAACACAAATCAAGATCAGACAACATGCAAGCAAGACCAACAGATCACGCTGTTGGTCACGGTGCGAAGGAAGAAGGCAGCGGCGCGGCTCTTCTGGGAGTCTGGTTCCGGATTTTGCAATTTTAAAGGGAAAGCGAGGGCATTTTGGTCTTTTCACGTATAGGGCAGATTTAAGCCCCAATTCTGGTCCACTCATTCATTTATCTCATTGTCTTTTCTCTTTTCTTTCCAATTTCTCTCCCAAAACATAAAACCTTCCTAGATTCAAAGTGTAAATCGAGTGTGAAGATTCGTGATTCGATCTTTGGAGCAAGAAGAAACGTTGTTCTCCTCGTTCTTAGCTACAAGTTGATACTAGCGGTAAGCTCTAACTCCGAATTATGTTTTCGTGTTCATCATCTAATTTAGGGCTTTTGATTATGAGTTCATAAATGAAACCCCATTAGTTGTTAATGGAAGATTAACACCAAGATTCGGGTTTAAAGGTGTTGAAGGCGGGTTTTGGTTTGGTAAACTAATTAACCAAGTTTAATGCTTACAAATGAGTGAAATCACTAGTATTTAGTGATTATTGAGGTATTGGAAGCCATTTGTGTTCATTTGTTTGACTAATTTTGAATAGGGTCAAAATTAGGGTTTGTTGGTGATTTCGGTTCGATTGTCGATTGAGTAAGTTTATAAACTTAAAATGAGTTAAGTTAAAGTATAAACTTGAGTTAATGGCGTTTTGAAGTCAAAACTAGCAAATGGTGAGATGTTGATTTTTTAAGGGTCAAAATGGGTTTTCGAGCGAAACTCGAGTTAAAATGCGATCGAGTGCTTAAGTTGGTAAATTTAGGTATTTAGGGTACGCAGAAATTGGTCTTGTTAGGTTCGGACCTTCGAGTAGCGTTAAAAGTGTAAAAGGGTGTAATTTGCACTTGTTGTTCATTTGGGCGGGTCGAGAGTCCAAATGAGTTTGTATTGATGATTATGTGATAAATGGAACAGGTACGTTCCATTGGCGAGTTGCGGGTTTCGATTGCACTTCATCGAGGCGTTTAAGGTGAGTGTAAATTTACTATACGTGTATGTTTGCATTAGATGGGTGCGTGTGTGTAGAGTGACCCTTGCTCGGGTTTACTCTATATTTATGTGGGAGAATGGACCCCTCTTGTGCTTTGGGTCCATGTGATATGCTTATGCGTTTTGGGTTACTACCCTTGATGTTGTGATTGGCTAGCGTGTTGGATAAACCCCTTTGGCGATGGGTTTTGCTAGCATTTGTCGTGGAGATGATTCAGGTAGTGAGTAAAGTGATGTTCGGATTCACTAAGGCGCGTGAAGTTCGGCCAACCCTATTGTGTTGTTTGACTAAGATATGAGTCGTGTGATGTTCGAATTCATAAAGGCGCGTGAAGTTCAGCCATCCTTAATAGTCAAGTTGTATGAAGGTAGTGAGTCGCGTGAAGTTCGGATTCACTAAGGCGCACGAAGTTCGGCCAACCTTCATGTGGATTAGGTTAAGGGGTTAACCTTATTGATGTTGTTGATTATGTTTATTGTATATGCGTATATACTTATTGTTATGTTGTAGCTAATCTTATGGCGTTAGCTTGGTGTTTACGTAGCATGTAGCTACCTTGTATATGAGCTCATTATTAGCTTGCTTACTATGCGAAGGTGGTATGTGTTTACTTTTGTGCTTGGTGATGCGTAGTCATTTTATGCATATGTATGTGTATAGTACCTTTACATTCACTAAGCATTAGCTTACCCTCTCGTTGTTGATATTTTTATAGGTTCGCATGATGGCGGCTCGGGTAAGCGTGGGGATTAGATATCTTGGCTAGGTTGCTTTAGAAGATCTTGCTTTTGGACTCGATTTAGGATTGGGTAGCGTAGTCCCAATCACCATGCTCGGTTTTGTGTAAAAGTAACTAGTCGGGTCATGTGACGTACATCGGTTTAGTCAAATGGGTCTTGAGTAATAACCGGATTATGATCTAATTATGTAATGTACGTTTTATTAAATTCGTTAGACGTAATGTGATAACAAATACATTTTGTAAATTGTGTAATGGGACCTAATGTGTTATTTAATGTATATTAAAAAGAAAAAAAATTTTATGGGCCGGAAATCGACGGGTTAGTTCATTACAGTAATGTATTGAAAAGATCGTACCCTGGGTATAATGTAGTCACAAGCACCCATCCAGTTACAAACTTTAGAAAATTCGATCAACACAATTCATAAAAAGCACAAACTTTACACATAATGATAAGCCTATAACTGTTTATTGTATAGTTAATATATTTTCTAAGCTTCCTACTTTTAGTTTCATTAAAAATAGTCATATAACATTTTGAAAGAAAAAAAGCAGTTATAGCTTCAATGCAATATGACCATCAAAAACAGCCTGAATTGATATCAAGATAGGATTTTTCAGAAACGTAAATTAGTCTGCTTCTTAATCCCAAACTTTATCTCAAGATATAACCTTTCACAAATGTAAGATTAGCCCTGTATTCAATCATACAACACATCAATTATTTGATAATAACTTTAGAAATATGTTCTTAAAAAATATAGTTATATACGTATATACATATTATATGATATACATATTATATGATATATATATATATATATATATATATATATATATATATATATATATATATAAGGGAATAAAAATTTATACAATGTATTCATCACCAAATTCTATTTTGAAAGCATCACAGATAGCCTCGTCAGAAGCATGATGGCTACTACCATTATCACTAATTAAAATAAGTACATTTTTTTTGGTTCTATCAGCACCAATCTGCACCATTTCCATGGTGTCACCATCATCACGAATTTCATATTTTATTCTGTCCACTACCACCACCAAACCCATAAATGTCATACCCTTTCAAACACCGAATTTAACAAACTTTTCTGTGACGCCACCATCATCACCATCTTCCACTTCCTATATATACATATGTACAACTACCTATATATATATGTACAACTATTACCGACAATGAATCATAAAAACAAATAGAACAAATCTATATCTATATAAATTTGGATCTCCCAAATCAATTACCTGTGTATAAGGTTTGATTCATGAAATTGATTTAGGCGTCGAATTAAAAGGTTCTATTCCATTCTGTTTTGCATGTGAATACAACTGCAATGAATATACTGATCTCAAAGCTTCCGTTTTGCATATGAATACATCTGCAATGAATATTCTGATCTGAAAGCTATGTAAATCAACAACGTTTTGTATCCCAAAACTCTCAACCTTGAGTGCACTCAACTGAAAGCATAAAAGATACGTGAACGTTTTCGTGTAGCATCTCAAATAATTTAGCATTTTAATAATAGCATCTCAAATCAAATGGTATTCTTAATAACATCTCAAATATGATTTGTGCTTGCAAACCACTCCGTGAACAGTATAAATTATTAAGACCATAGAAATATCTTTGAAAAATGCAAATAAAAATATTAGAATTCAACATGACGTAATGTGATAAGAAGACCCACCCATATTAAAAGTGTCAATTTCAACCCATTTACTTAAGAATGGGGCAACACCAGTTATGTCTTACCTAAACTCTAATGGGTCAAATAAAATAGCTTAAAAAGGAAATGTTATAATAAACCAGTAAAGTATACCTCTAATGCAGAATGTCTCCTAAATGATTACTCATAACCTATTACCCGAGTAACATCTACCTAGACTTCACGTTTCGTATGGACGCTTCTTATAATTAAAGACGATGGTTCAAATAATGTGAACTTTATAGAGATGCGGGTCAATAATATGTAATATATATAGCGATATCTGACCTCCTTATTTGTTGACTCGGCTAAATAGGATTTCATTTTCAACTGTGATAAGTTGTACATCCACGTATCAGAGCTGTACCTCCTGGACTCATCCCATACTCTTGAACGACCTATTAACATATTAAGAAAATATTAATGAGCTAACATCATGCACTCACCTCTCGAATGTAAATGACGAAAGATATGATGACCTAACATCAAACAATCACCTTTAACGCAACTTTCTCAATCCCTTTATATCAAAATCTGAAGCAAGAGATAACATTAGAAGTGAAACCACATAATACTCGATGAAAAGCAGAAGCAGGAGAATCTTGGATACTTAATACTACAATTATGTGCATATATTCAAAAGGCTCATTTTAATTGAACACTCTCCATTGGATATGATACCATTGGAATAGCTACCACAAGTTTCTACAAATTCAGCAATAACATAATAAATTGTTGGCCACTAAGTTTAAAAAACATATCTACTAAATTCAAACCATGTACATTGATCAACAACATACATAAACATATGTTAGACAACATAGCTTAATAAACATACATTTACGCACCCTTCATAAATCTTTTGAAAAAAAAAAAACTACTGAAAAAGTAGCTAACAAAGAGCAGCAGATTACTTCTTTAATTCTTCAAGAATCTTAATAACAATAGAAAAAGATGAGAAATTGTTAATAGTGTTATTGTACAATAGAAGTGATAAGCAATATTTGTAAACCCTATGTCACTCTAGTTAGTTATTTAAGTATAACGCAATCAAATTACCAAATATATGACATAGATAATACAAAGCATAATTTTATAAAGAAGACCACAAAGAACATATACCACATCGCTACAGTAACCGAACTACACTCCATTTCCCATTTTAACAACCAAAACAAAGATCGGACGATTGGCTATTTATTATAAGGTAAATTAATAAAAACTATTTATTAAATTTGGGCATTTATAACTATGCTTACCAAGTTATCATGGAAGACCTCTTTCTTAAAATCGTCAAACATGGACTAACGACTAAGCTATCAATCAAACTGCTTTATTCTTGTTAGTTGTTTATCTACTAACATATGCAAAACTGCTTTATACAGGGCTATGTTACCAGTTGATAACAAAGTATAGCAACCCTTCACATATTTAGCTTTGGTATTTCAACAAACAATATCACTCCATAGCAGATTCATGTACCCATACTTAAATAATAAAATAGATACAATAACATATAAATAACTATAAATTATAAATATATAATCTATAATAAAATAAAACTGACAAATTGTTAATCAGAATGTGACGACCCGGAAATTTCCGACCAAATTTAAACTTTAATCTTTATATTATTCTGACACGATAAGCAAAGTTTGTTAAGTTAAATCTCAAGAATTTTAAACTGTGTTCATACATTCATTATAACCTCGACCAAATTCCGACGATTCACGAACCGTTATATATAAATAGATATGTATATGTATATATATATTATAACTTGAGAATATTAATAAAGTATTAAACGTATAATACTTTACACGAACGTATTTGTTTCAATATGATTTTTGACGAAATTAAAAAATATATTAAATGATTGAATTATCAGAAACATTGAATTATGATTACAAGTCTCTGTTGAGAGGTCCACTATGATTTGAGAAAATCTATTCCTCTTAACGATATTCAGAATAATTTGTAAAGCTATTTATAAATAAAAACAAAAAGTGTTTCTTTACGAAAGTTAGACAAAAGTTAGTGGAGAATTGGTTTCCATAATATTCTATTAATCTATTTTCAAACGTACAAAGATGTTTTCAGTTTAAAAAGAACTTTATTATTAAAACGTGTATAACTTTTATAAATATCTAGAATCACTTTTGATAACTCATTACTTAACCAGTATAATAAATATAATGATATTTATATTTTATTTCATTAAATATATATAACGATTTAAAATAATATTATATATATTTATACGCGTATTATACATACATAGTTTTTATACTTTTACTATACTTTAACTTTACCTTTACTTTACGTTTATTTTACTTTAACTTTAATAATACTTTAACTTTAATAATTCATACTTTAATAATTCATACTTTAATAATTCACTTTAATAATTCACTTTAATAATTCATACTTTAATAATTCACTTTAATAATTCACTTTAATAATTCATACTTTAATAATTCACTTTAATAATTCATACTTTAATAATTCACTGTAATAATTCAAAAATCTATTATAAATAGAATTCAATAGGTTTCATTATTTCATAGAAACATGAAAATATATTTCTCTAAACTCTCTCAATCGAATTACATATATATATTTTCTTTGTATTATTTCAAGATATTATTAGTATACATAAAATACTACGACGGAGTTATACTCAGACGATTTCAAAATAAGTTTTCAAACGGGATAGAGCTAAGGAAATTATGGGTTATAGCTATGGAGGTTATGGGTATTGATCGAGGGTATTGCTCGTGAGGTCAACCTAACGTTTATCATTTTCGTTGCATCTACGTACTTTCCTGCAATATTGAATCACAATATTGATACGTTCGTGAATCTGAGACAAACCCTGCACTTGTTCAATGCCGTCATATACATAATTGCTACGAAATATAGTATTGTGAGTTTCATTTGCTCCCCTTTTAAATGCTTTTGCATTATATATTTTTTTGGGCTGAGAATACATGCGTATTTTATAACTGTTTTACAAAATACGCACAAGAACTAAAACTAATTCTACGTGAGTTTAAACCAGAAATATACCCTTAGCTTGGTAACATTAAACTACTTGTCTATGTACGGTAGGCGTGAATCCTAAAGATAGATCTATTGGGCCTGACAAACCCCATCCTGACTATGGGATGCTTTAGTACTTCGAGGTTTATATAACACACCTGATTCGGTGTACTTTCAGAGGGTAAAACATGAACGTTAAGGCTTGTTACCGGGTGCCTACAACTTATAGAATACTTTTATACACTTGCGAGTGTACATATATTTATAAACGGAAATCTTGTGGTCTATTAATATATTGAAATGATTGTTATGATAAACCTATGAACTCACCAACCTTTTGGTTGACACTTTAAAGCATGTTTATTCTCAGGTATTAAAGAAATCTTCCGCTGTACATTAGCTCATTTTAAGGATATTACTTGGAGTCATTCATGGTATATTTTGAAAGACGTTGCATTCGAGTCATTGAGTTCATCAAGATTATTATTAAGCCAATTATAGTTGGATGTATTATGAAATGGTGTGCATGCCGTCAACTTTCGTTGTAAAGAAAGTTTGTCTTTTAAAAACGAATGCAATGTTTGTAAAATGTATCATATAGAGGTCAAATACCTCGCGATGTAATCAACTATTGTGAATCGTTTATAATGAATATGAACGGGTCCTTTCAGTTGGTATCAGAGCGGTGGTCTTAGCGAACCAGGTCTGCATTAGTGTGTCTAACTGATAGTCGTTAGGATGCATTAGTGAGTCTGGACTTCGACCGTGTCTGCATTTCAAAAGTTTTGCTCATCATTCTTGTCGGAAATTATCTGCTTATCATTCTTAGTCAAGACACATCTTATTGCATTGATTGCATGAATAGTGTATAGAAAAAATTCATATCTTAGCGTATCTGCTAATTCATATCTTAGCGTATCTGTTACTGTAAACTTTGCCTGACATATTCCGTAAATTCCTCCGTAATCTACGAAACCTTTTGCTCTATATAATTAGAATACCACCCGATAGCCAGAAAATCATTTCATATCGAAAAATTCTTTATTCAATCGTACGAAATGGAATTTGTCATTAGTTCAAGTCCCTCGGATTCCGAAATGGAATCCCACTCAAGTTTCGAAAGCAGTGTGACCAGAATGGATCAACCAATTAGTCATCATCTATTCTGGATGAATTGGGGATGGGTTCGTAGCCTCCTTAATCATTGGAGACAAGAAGAAGGTGATCCCTTCCATCCACCACATTGCCCTCTTGGCGAAGAACCTGAAGCACTTACCGGCGAACCTATCCGAAACACCATTTTCTCTCTTATTTCTAGAGTATCTCGTCACGATTACATACTACACCAAATTCTAGATTTTATTTATCCGCTCGTCCAAACCGACAATCACCCCGGTGTAATAGAAGAAGTCAACGAGCTTCGCGCTCGGGTAGTGGCTTTGGAGAATATGGTGCAAAGGTTACATACACCAGCAGCAGCACCAGCAGCATAAACAGTACCACCATCAGCAACACCAACAGTACCATCACCACCACCAACAACAACATCCATATCCCACACCGCAACATCACAATCTGTATCTCAAACATCAACGTCATACGCCCTGTAAATATCCAGGAATATCAACAACAACAAACAATGAAGTATTAATTCATAAACTTCATTGAAGAGATATCTCTGCGGCAGTTGTGTAATCTCTAAAATCTTAGAGATTATTTAATTCTGACCGTAAATCGGATGAGTGAACGGAGATGGTAGAGTAGAAACTTTGATCGAAAATGGTGTACGATTTACAAGCTAGAATTGTTTTACCAATAGCATCAACAGGACCGTAGCATGATTAACACAGTCAGTGCCGTCAGTATCGTCAGAATCAACAGCACCTGTAACATCACAAACTCTGTCAGTTCAAGAATCATTGTGGACATCATTACGAATCAACAACAAATATATTGTATCAACGAGTTATGAAGTATTAACTCATTTCCAATCGAAAGATTTATATGTATATTTTATATGTATAAATTTTTAAACCATAATAAATCTTCTCGTACTAAGCTAATATGTGTGAATCTTAACTACTCAGTTAATTCATATTACAAATATGCAATGATGTACGTCCTTCGTCCACAACTTAACCATCGTTAATTACAATCTCTGTCTCAATTCAATAAAAATCCAATTCATAATAAATCAAGTGTATTATTCGAATATATGTTTGATTTTACACTTTCATCATCGATGTACTCGAAACTTTTCAAATAACATCATTCGTACCTTGCGAAGTTCACAAGAATTTCACGAAAACTAACAAATAACAAAGTAATGATTCATAATTTCAATATTATTGAAGAAATACTTATGCAATTTATAAAGTTTTAGAGATTACTCAATTCTAGTTCCAACCATAAAACAAATGAGTTTAATTTAATATTAACTCATTAAATCTATATTACATCTAAAGAAAATATACACATATATTTTCATAAAGACTGTAATAAACTTCTTTTGTACAAAATATTAATTGTGAAAGTTTTTTTAACGGGTAGGTAATACCTGAGAGATATATAAATTCACAATTAATATATTACATTTTTCGAAACTGATTCAGCAATCATCAACTATACTCCCTACTTTCACAACAATATCCATTCTTTCATATAAATCAAAACAATCATACTCATTCAAATTCAATTACATATTCTTATTTTGAAATCGCATAATTCAATTCGAAATATAACCAGTATCATCACTCTTAGATTCCTATATCTTTCAAAGCTATACTTTGACTTCAAAACTGTGTTAAAACATCATATGTATTAACGATTACAATATGTGCTCAAACCCTTCGAAATTCCTGAAGACACTTCAACTAAGGAACAATCGAGATGATGATCCAACCACATGTTACCCACAGTTATACACCTGAAAAACTCTCAAAACTTAAGTCATAGTTCGACACGTATCCGTGTTAGACCCTTTGGCATTTACTAGCTAAAATAACTTTTCAATTCCGTTTCAAAATAGACAGTTTTGTCACAGCTCCAGCAAGTCAACTTCGACTTCTCAATCAAAACAGTCTTATTATAACCTCGATAGATACGTTGCCTTTTCGCCAAAGTTATCGGGGAATCGTTTATATTCACCACATTAGCAATAAACTTACCAACAACTTCACTGATATTTGACTTTCAAAAAAAAAAAAATCATTATAATTATCGAAACTCTATCATATACTCATCCGTACCTTATAACAAGAATTGCCATACCAATTATTGAGAATCAGCAATCAATATTTTGAAACCTCGCAGCATGTCTACATCAACAATTACATATACACATAATGTCTACCTCCAAGACTTACATTCTTTGAATGAGAAATTTCTGAAAAACACCCTAAACTACGAACTAGTTCTCGAAATTTTGAAAAGTGATGATGAAGCAGCAAAAACTGTAAATGACCTTAACAGTAAAAAGTTGGATGATAAAGGATAGTATATTGGCAAAGCTCAGAAATAGAGAAGATTTGGAACTGGAAAGCGGATTGAGCAAAGTATGAAGGAGGCTGTGGACAAATCACAAAGGCTGAACCTGCCTTCAAAGAATCCAAATGATTCAGTACTTGCTGAAGTCATTAACGAATACCTTGCTCCTGACTCTAAACCCCTGCGGACAATATCCTTCATCATCCTCTGATATTAAACATTCTAAGATATCATCGTATCTTTCATTATAAATATCATCCATACTTTTGAAGATATTTTTATAATTATTCTTATCTGAAATCATTTACCTCTTCGCGTTATCTGTATTATATCATAAAAGAAACTATTTTAGTTTCTAAATTCTGAAACATTCGAGTTTAAAATATGAATATTCTTGAAGATATGTTGGGAGCTGAAGCATGAGTTAGTATAATATAATGATACTTGATCAACGTGATTATATTACAGTAATTCATGCTGAGTTTCTAAATGGAACATGATGATTCACATATCATAACGTCATCATGTGCTATATTACACGACTCTTGTATTCTCTTTGATCTCTAAATATCAAGAATATATTTCTTGATGATTCGGCCTTTTCCGAGGTATTCTGGTAATTTGACAAGTAAAGATCGTGTCATTACAATTTCCTTCCTAGAACATTAACAATGTTCATTCCGAAATTTATATTTGCGAATTCTGGACCATTACAAGCGGTGCTTAATCGCAAGAAGAAGAAACGAAAGGACAAAGCTCTGAACTAGAAATGGGAGTATAAATCATAGCAAATAGAAGAGAGTATTAACTGTGGATGAAAATGATTATAGAAGAAGCAAGGACTTTGAAATATAAGGGAAGATATAAAACCCAACAACAACCCAGAAATAACAAACCGTATATATCAATGCATATAGCAATATAAAGACACGAGAGAACTAAAAACACTATAAAACCAAGAGTATAGTAGAAGTAAATAGATTCTTCTGGAGGCAGATGAAAAAGAAGAGCGACAGATATGAAAGTGAGGAGTATATCAAGAATCAGCACTGGATGAAGCATATTGACAAATACTTTAAAATATGAGTTGAGAAGGTGTGAGTTGTAAGAAAACAAATGAGGTGGATTTATAGTGAAATATCCGACAGAGAAATCAAAATGGATTATCGCATTAATTCGAAGAGGATCATAATTTCCTTAATCGCCGAATAATCAAATCCAATATAGATTACAAAGATTTTCTTTTCGGAGATCAATCGTGATGACGTCAAAAGATACGACGAATCACTATTATCTTATTTCATTCATTTACGATAACTTCACTCACACGCTTCGAGTAATCGAATTATTTTATCCATTCTTCATGAACATGATAAAACTCTATAATCGTTATAATAACATTCTCATTGTTAGTCATGACGACCTCTATCAAATTTCGGGGACGAAATTTCTTTAACGGGTAGGTACTGTGACGACCCGGAAATTTCCGACCAAATTTAAACTTTAATCTTTATATTATTCTGACACGATAAGCAAAGTTTGTTAAGTTAAATCGCAAGAATTTTAAACTGTGTTCATACATTCATTATAACCTCGACCAAATTCCGACGATTCATGAACCGTTATATATAAATAGATATGTATATGTATATATATATATATATATTATAACTTGAGAATATTAATAAAGTATTAAACGTATAATACTTTACACGAACGTATTTGTTTCAATATGATTTTCGACGAAATTAAAAAATATATTAAATGATTGAATTATCAGAAACATTGAATTATGATTACAAGTCTCTGTTGAGAGGTCCACTATGATTTGAGAAAATCTATTCCTCTTAACGATATTCAGAATAATTTGTAAAGCTATTTATAAATAAAAACAAAAAGTATCATTTACGAAAGTTAGACAAAAGTTAGTGGAGAATTGGTTTCCATAATATTCTATTAATCTATTTTCAAACGTACAAAGATGTTTTCAGTTTAAAAAGAACTTTATTATTAAAACGTATATAACTTTTATAAATATCTAGAATCAATTTTGACAACTCACTACTTAACCAGTATAATAAATATAACGATATTTATATTTTATTTCATTAAATATACATAACGATTTAAATTAATATTATATATATTTATACGCGTATTATACATACATAGTTTTTATACTTTTACTATACTTTAACTTTACCTTTACTTTACTTTTATTTTACTTTAACTTTAATAATTCATACTTTAATAATTCACTTTAATAATTCATAATTTAATAATTCACTTTAATAATTCATACTTTAATAATTCACTTTAATAATTCACTTTAATAATTCATACTTTAATAATTCACTTTAATAATTCACTTTAATAATTCACTTTAATAATTCATACTTTAATAATTCACTTTAATAATTCACTTTAATAATTCATACTTTAATAATTCACTTTAATAATTCATACTTTAATAATTCACTTTAATAATTCAAAAATCTATTATAAATAGAATTCAATATGTTTCATTATTTCATAGAACTAGAAAATATATTTCTCTAAACTCTCTCAATCGAATTACATATATATATTTTCTTTGTATTATTTCAAGATATTATTAGTATACATAAAATACTACGACGGAGTTATACTCAGACGATTTCAAAATAAGTTTTCAAACGGGATAGAGCTAAGGAAATTATGGGTTATAGCTATAGAGGTTATGGGTATTGATCGAGGGTATTGCTCGTGAGGTCAACCTAACGTTTATCATTTTCGTTGTGTCTACGTACTTTCCTGCAATATTGAATCACAATATTGATACGTTCGTGAATCTGAGACAAACCCGGAACTTGTTCAATGCCGTCATATACATAGTTGCTACGAAATATAGTATTGTGAGTTTCATTTGCTCCCTTTTTAAATGCTTTTGCATTATATATTTTTTTGGGCTGAGAATACATGCGTATTTTATAACTGTTTTACAAAATAGGCACAAGAACTAAAACTAATTCTACGTGGGTTTAAACCAGAAATATACCCTTAGCTTGGTAACATTAAACTACTTGTCTATGTACGGTATGCGCGAATCCTAAAGATAGATCTATTGGGCCTGACAAACCCCATCCTGACTATGGGATGCTTTAGTACTTCGAGGTTTATATAACACACCTGATACGGTGTACTTTCAGAGGGTAAAAAATGAACGTTAAGGCTTTTTACCGGGTGCCTACAACTTATAGAATACTTTTATACACTTGCGATTGTACATATATTTATAAACGGAAATCTTGTGGTCTATTAATATATTGAAATGATTGTTATGATCAACCTATGAACTCACCAACCTTTTGATTGACACTTTAAAGCATGTTTATTCTCAGGTATTAAATAAATCTTCCACTGTGCATTAGCTCATTTTAAGGATATTACTTGGAGTCATTCATGGCATATTTTGAAAGACGTTGCATTCGAGTCATTGATTTCATCAAGATTATTATTAAGTCAATTATAGTTGGATGTATTATGAAATGGTGTGCATGCCGTCAACTTTCATTGTAAAGAAAGTTTGTCTTTTAAAAACGAATGCAATGTTTGTAAAACGTATCATATAGAGGTCAAATACCTCGCGATGTAATCAACTATTGTGAATCGTTTATAATGAATATGAACGGGTCCTTTCAGTTGGTATCAGAGTGGTGGTCTTAGCAAACCAGGTCTGCATTAGTGTGTCTAACTAATAGTCGTTAGGATGCATTAGTGAGTCTGGACATCAACCGTGTCTGCATTTCAAAAGTTTTGCTCATCATTCTTGTCGGAAATTATCTGCTTATCATTCTTAGTCTAGACACATCTTATTGCATTGATTGCATGAATAGTGTATAGACAAAATTCATATCTTAGCGTATATGCTAATTCATATCTTAGCGTATCTGTTACTGTAAACTTTGCCTGACATATTCCGTAAATTCCTCCGTAATCTACGAAACCTTTTGCTCTATATAATTAGAATACCACCCGATAGCCGGAAAATCATTTCATATCGAAAAATTCTTTATTCAATCGTACGAAATGGAATTTGTCATTAGTTCAAGTCCCTCGGATTCCGAAATGGAATCCCACTCAAGTTCCGAAAGCAGTGTGACCAGAATGGATCAACCAATTAGTCATCATCTATTCTGGATGAATTGGGGATGGGTTCGTAGCCTCCTTAATCATTGGAGACAAGAAGAAGGTAATCCCTTCCATCCACCACATTGCCCTCTTGGCGAAGAACCTGAAGCACTTACCGGCGAACCTATCCGAAACACCATTTTCTCTCTTATTTCTTGAGTATCTCGTCACGATTACATACTACACCAAATTCTAGATTTTATTTATCCGCTCGTCCAAACCGACAATCACCCCGGTGTAATAGAAGAAGTCAACGAGCTTCGCGCTCGGGTAGTGGCTTTGGAGAATATGGTGCAAAGGTTACAAACACCAGCAGCAGCACCAGCAGCATAAACAGTACCACCATCAGCAACACCAACAGTACCATCACCACCACCAACAACAACATCCACATCCCACACCGCAACATCACAATCTGTATCTTAAACATCAACGTCATACGCCCTGTAAATATCCAGGAATATCAACAACAACAAACGATGAAGTATTAATTCATAAACTTCATTGAAGAGATATCTCTGCGGCAGTTATGTAATCTCCAAAATCTTAGAGATTATTTAATTCTGACCGTAAATCGGATGAGTGAACGGAGATGGTAGAGTAGAAACTTTGATCGAAAATGGTGTACGATTTACAAGCTAGAATTGTTTTACCAACAGCATCAACAGGACCGTAACATCATTAACACAGTCAATGCCGTCAGTATCGTCAGAATCAACAGCACCTGTAACATCACAAACTCTGTCAGTTCAAGAATCATTGTGGACAACATTACGAATCAACAACAAATATATTGTATCAACGAGTTATGAAGTATTAACTCATTTCCAATCGAAAGATTTATATGTATAAATTTTTAAACCATAATAAATCTTCCCGTACTAAGCTAATATGTGTGAATCTTAACTACTCAGTTAATTCATATTACAAATATGCAATGATGTACGTCCTTCATCCGCAACTTAACCATCGTTAATTACAATCTCTGTCTCAATTTAATAAAAATCCAATTCATAATAAATCAAGTGTATTATTCGAATATATGTTTGATTTTACACTTTCATCATCGATGTACTCGAAACTTTTCAAATAACATCATTCGTACCTTGCGAAGTTCACAAGAATTTCACGAAAACTAACAAATAACAAAGTAATGATTCATAATTTCAATATTATTGAAGAAATACTTATGCAATTTATAAAGTTTTAGAGATTACTCAATTCTAGTTCCAACCATAAAACAAATGAGTTTAATTTAATATTAACTCATTAAATCTATATTACATCTAAAGAAAATATACACATATATTTTCATAAAGACTGTAATAAACTTCTTTTGTACAAAATATTAATTGTGAAAATTTTTTTAACGGGTAGGTAATACCCGAGAGATATATAAATTCACAATTAATATATTACATTTTTCGAAACTGATTCAGCAATCATCAACTATACTCCCTACTTTCACAACAATATCCATTCTTTCATATAAATCAAAACAATCATACTCATTCAAATTCAATTACATATTCTTATTTTGAAATCGCATAATTCAATTCGAAATATAACCAGTATCATCACTCTTAGATTCCTATATCTTTCAAAGCTATACTTTGACTTCAAAACTGTGTTAGAACATCATATGTATTAACGATTACAATATGTGCTCAAACCCTTCGAAATTCCTGAAGACACTTCAACTAAGGAACAATCGAGATAATGATCCAACCACATGTTACCCACAGTTATACACCTGAAAAACTCTCAAAACCCAAGTCATAGTTCGACACGTATCCGTGTTAGACCCTTTGGCATTTACAAGCTAAAATAACTTTTCAATTCCGTTTCAAAATAGACAGTTTTGTCACAGCTACAGCAAGTCAACTTCGACTTCTCAATCAAACCAGTCTTATTATAACCTCGATAGATACGTTGCCCTTTCGCCAACGTTACCGGGGAATCATTTATATTCACCACATTAGCAATAAACTTACCAACAACTTCACTGATATTTGACTTTCCAAAAAAAAATAAATCATTATAATTATCGAAACCCTATCATATACTCATTCGTACCTTATAACAAGAATTACCATACCAATTATTGAGAATCAGCAATCAGTATTTTGAAACCTCGCAGCATGTCTACATCAACAATTACATATACACACAATGTCTACCTCCAAGACTTACATTCTTTGAATGAGAAATTTCTGAAAAACACCCTAAACTGCGAACTAGTTCTCGAAATTTTGAAAAATGCTGATGAAGCAGCAAAAACTGTAAACGACCTTAACAGTAAAAAGTTGGATGATAAAGGATAGTATATTGGCAAAGCTCAGAAAAAGAGAAGATTTGGAACTGGAAAGCGGATTGAGCAAAGTATGAAGGAGGCTGTAGACAAATCACAAAGGCTGAACCTGCCTTCAAAGAATCCAAATGATTCAGTACTTGCTGAAGTCATTAACGAATACCTTGCTCCTGACTCTAAACCCCTGCGGACAATATCCTTCATCATCCTCTGATATTAGACATTCTAAGATATCATCGTATCTTTCATTATAAATATCATCCATACTTCTGAAGATATTTTTATAATTATTCTTATCTGAAATCATTTACCTCTTCGCGCTATCTGTATTATATCATAAAAGAAACTATTTTAGTTTCTAAATTCTGAAACATTCGAGTTTAAAATATGAATATTCTTGAAGAAGTGTTGGGAGCTGAAGCATGAGTTAGTATAATATAATGACACTTGATCAACGTGATTATATTACAGTAATTCATGCTGAGTTTCTAAATGGAACATGATGATTCACATATCATAACGTCATCATGTGCTATGTTACACGACTCTTGTATTCTCTTTGATCTCTAAATATCAAGAATATATTTCTTGATGATTCGGCCTTTTCCGAGGTATTCTGGTAATTTGACAAGTCAAGATCGTGTCATTACAATTTCCTTCCTAGAACATTAACAATGTTCATTCTGAAATTTATATCTGCGAATTCTGGACCATTACAAGCGGTGCTTAATCGCAAGAAGAAGAAACGAAAGGACAAAGCTCTGAACTAAAAATGGGAGTATAAATCATAGCAAATAGAAGAGAGCATTAACTGTGGATGACAATGATTATAGAAGAAGCAAGGACTTTGAAATATAAGGGAAGATATAAAACCCAACAACAACCCAGAAATCACAAACCGTATATATCAATGCATATAGCAATATAAAGACACGGGAGAACTAAAAACACTATAAAACCAAGAGTATAGTAGAAGTAAATAGATTCTTCTGGAGGCAGATGAAAAAGAAGAGCGACAGATATGAAAGTGAGGAGTATATCAAGAATCAGCACTGGATGAAGCATATTGACAAATACTTTAAAATATGAGTTGAGAAGGTGTGAGTTGTAAGAAAACAAATGAGGTGGATTTATAGTGAAATATCCGACAGAGAAATCAAAATGGATTATCGCATTAATTCGAAGAGGATCATAATTTCCTTAATCGCCGAATAATCAAATCCAATATAGTTTACAAAGATTTTCTTTTCGGAGATCAATCGTGATGACGTCAAAAGATACGACGAATCACTATTATCTTATTTCATTCATTTACGATAACTTCACTTACACGCTTCGAGTAATCGAATTATTTTATTCATTCTTCTTGAACATGATAAAACTCTATAATCGTTATAATAACATTCTCATTGTTAGTCATGACGACCTCTATCAAATTTCGGGGACAAAATTTCTTTAACGGGTAGGTACTGTGACGACCCGGAAATTTCCGACCAAATTTAAACTTTAATCTTTATTTTATTCTGACATGATAAGCAAAGTTTGTTAAGTTAAATCTCAAGAATTTTAAACTGTGTTCATACATTCATTATAACCTCGACCAAATTCCGACGATTCACGAACCGTTATATATAAATAGATATGTATATGTATATATATATATGTATATATATATATATATATATATATATTATAACTTGAGAATATTAATAAAGTATTAAACGTATAATACTTTACACGAACGTATTTGTTTCAATATGATTTTCGACGAAATTAAAAAATATATTAAATGATTGAATTATGATTACAAGTCTCTGTTGAGAGGTCCACTATGATTTGAGAAAATCTATTCCTCTTAACGATATTCAGAATAATTTGTAAAGCTATTTATAAATAAAAACAAAAAGTGTCATTTACGAAAGTTAGACAAAAGTTAGTAGAGAATTGGTTTCCATAATATTCTATTAATCTATTTTCAAACGTACAAAGATGTTTTCAGTTTAAAAAGAACTTTATTATTAAAACGTATATAACTTTTATAAATATCTAGAATCACTTTTGACAACTCATTACTTAACCAGTATAATAAATATAATGATATTTATATTTTATTTCATTAAATATATATAACGATTTAAATTAATATTATATATATTTATACGCGTATTATACATACATAGTTTTTATACTTTTACTATACTTTAACTTTACCTTTTACTTTACTTTTATTTTACTTTAACTTTAATAATTCATACTTTAATAATTCACTTTAATAATTCATACTTTAATAATTCACTTTAATAATTCACTTTAATAATTCATACTTTAATAATTCACTTTAATAATTCACTTTAATAATTCATACTTTAATAATTCACTTTAATAATTCACTTTAATAATTCATACTTTAATAATTCACTTTAATAATTCACTTTAATAATTCATACTTTAATAATTCACTTTAATAATTCATACTTTAATAATTCACTTTAATAATTTAAAAATCTATTATAAATAGAATTCAATAGGTTTCATTATTTCATAGAAACTTGAAAATATATTTCTCTAAACTCTCTCAATCGAATTACATATATATATTTTCTTTGTATTATTTCAAGATATTATTAGTATACATAAAATACTACGACGGAGTTATACTCAGACGATTTCAAAATAAGTTTTCAAACGGGATAGAGCTAAGGAAATTATGGGTTATAGCTATGGAGGTTATGGGTATTGATCGAGGGTATTGCTCGTGAGGTCAACCTAACATTTATCATTTTCGTTGCGTCTACGTACTTTCCTGCAATATTGAATCACAATATTGATACGTTCGTGAATCTGAGACAAACCCTGCACTTGTTCAATGCCGTCATATACATAATTGCTACGAAATACAATATTGTGAGTTTCATTTGCTCCCTTTTTAAATGCTTTTGCATTATATATTTTTTTGGGCTGAGAATACATGCGTATTTTATAACTGTTTTACAAAATAGGCACAAGTACTAAAACTAATTCTACGTGGGTTTAAACCAGAAATATACCCTTAGCTTGGTAACATTAAACTACTTGTCTATGTACGGTAGGCGCGAATCCTAAAGATAGATCTATTGGGCCTGACAAACCCCATCCTGACTATGGGATGCTTTAGTACTTCAAGGTTTATATAACACACCTGATTTGGTGTACTTTCAGAGGGTAAAACATGAACGTTAAGGATTGTTACCGGGTGCCTACAACTTATAGAATACTTTTATACACTTGCGAGTGTACATCTATTTATAAACGGAAATCTTGTGGTCTATTAATATATTGAAATGATTGTTATGATAAACCTATGAACTCACCAACCTTTTGGTTGACACTTTAAAGCATGTTTATTCTCAGGTATTAAAGAAATCTTCCGCTGTGCATTAGCTCATTTTAAGGATATTACTTGGAGTCATTCATGGCATATTTTGAAAGACGTTGCATTCGAGTCATTGAGTTCATCAAGATTATTATTAAGCCAATTATAGTTGGATGTATCTTGAAATGGTGTGCATGCCGTCAACTTTTGTTGTAAAGAAAGTTTGTCTTTTAAAAACGAATGCAATGTTTGTAAAATGTATCATATAGAGGTCAAATACCTCGCGATGTAATCAACTATTGTGAATCGTTTATAATGAATATGAACGGGTCCTTTCACAGAAAAACCTAACATTCTAGTCGAAAGCCATAAATATCATAATTAAAGGAAATTAAAAATAAATTCATAGATAGTCACATATTCATACTCTTACAAGTGAAAAAATATATAGATAAAATTGCAGCAAATAGACACGAAAACAAATGAAAGACTAAAAATTGCATAGATATACATTATAAGTTAAGCACATAGTGCATAATCAACAAAACAATCTGCATATACATGTATTCATACAAATGCAAAGAAACCATTAAATGAATAAATTATATAAACGGACATATGTAATCTAAATTAACATAACTTCAGCAAAGATGAAGCAAAAATTTAACAACATCAGCCTGAAACACGGGTTAAACAAACAAAGATATGAATGCGTAAGCTAAATATAACAGACAGAGAAAACGAAAATCCTGCAATATACAAAATTTATCATATATAAACATAAAAAAAACTAAATCTGATGATCCCATTGTGTAGAAAGCGAAATCAAATTATAGAAACATACTTGATCCCCTGTTTTGAAACCGATATCAATTTGATGAAACCACCTTGAATCATCCTAATTAACGTCATTGCGATGTTAATGAGTATATTGACAAATACGTCAGTTTCTGGTGAATAGATAGCTGTTATATTTAACAGAGTAAAAAAAACCGTAAAATTTAAAATCTAACACAATCAGAAGAATAAATATGAAGTTACAAAATTGACAGAGATACGTTCTTGTATTCAGTAAAGATTCTGATATCCCATATTATGGCTTTGAATCGATGGAATATAAACCCACCATCCATGTAGTAACCGGCGACGGTTTCGGCAAGTAAACTAGAGACATTATACAAAATTTATATTATTCGATGCGTAAAATTGTAGCGGATAAATTACTTGTAGCGGCGATTTCAATGACGACCGGCGGTGGCCATAATTGCCGGTATAAAGGTTGTGGGTTTTAGAATTATTGAAGAGAGAGAGAGAGAGAGAGAGAGAGAGAGAGAGAGAGAGAGAGAGAGAGAGGTACAGTGGTTGTCAATCTTCTGTTTATATTTTACATGGAGTATAATATTTCTATGTAAAAGATATGCTAATGTTGAATTTGAGTGGGACACGTGGCCTCATCATAATTCGTTATAAAAACTTTATGCTATAAAAATCACAGCTTTTTTTTAGACTGACATGTGTGCCTCAATTTTTCAAGGATGCCCACCGAATATGTCAATCGTGCGATGCTTGTCAACGAGCGGGCCAAATCACCCAAAGAGATGAGATGCCTCAAAATGTCATTCAAGTTTGCGAGGTTTTTGATATTTGGGGGATTGATTTCATGGGTCCGTTCCCGAAATCTAATAATAAGCTCTACATTCTTGTTGCCATCGATTATGTTTCAAAATGGGTCGAAGCGCAAGCTTTGCCCATTAATGATGCACGGGTTGTAGTTTCGTTTCTTAAGCAGCTCTTTTCTCGGTTTGGTGCCCCGAAAGCTTTAATAAGTGATCGGGGAACTCACTTTTGCAATGCCCAACTTGAAAAGGAGTTGAAACGATATGGGGTGACGCATAAAGTTTCGACATCCTACCATCCTCAAATGAATGGGCAAGTCGAAAACACCAACCGAGCGTTAAAATGGATTCTTGAAAAAATGGTTGAATCTAATCCAAAGGAGTGGTTATTTAAGCTTGATGATGCCTTATGGGCATTTAGAACAGCGCACAAAACGCTAACCGGAACCACTCCCTTCCGTTTACTCTATGGTAAAGCGTGTCATCTCCTCGTGGAGATAGAACACAAAGCTTTTTGGGCTCTCAAAACGTGTAATCTTGATCTTAAGGAGGCGGGTCGCCTCCGTTTAAGCCAATTGAATGAGTTGGATGAGTTAAGGCTAGAGGCCTATGACAACTCGTTGTTGTGTAAGGAGAGGATAAAGAAGTGGCACGATAATCGTTTAAAAGATCCGAAAGAATTTAAGGAGGGAGATCGTGTCCTTCTTTTCAATTCGAGGTTTAAGTTGTTTCCCGGAAAGTTGAAATCAAAATGGTCAGGACCATTTGTTGTGAGGAAAGTTTATCCTCATGGGGCGATAGATTTGGTAAACTCGAAAGGAGAAGAGTTTAAGGTGAATGGCCAATGGGTCAGGCACTATGTGGATGGTTTAAGGATGGTAGAAGATGAGGTTAAACTCATCTTCAACGCCAACAATGCCTAAAATCGACGTTGGCGTTGATTTTGTAGAGTTTGTACATCGTTTGTGTTTATTTGCCTTGTTGTATATTTATTGCATGCCTTAAATTACCTCTTTGTACTTCTATTTTTATCTTAATCAATCGGGTTACTTTACGTGATTTTTATGCGGGTCAATTGTCAATAATGTTTGTGCAAATATGTTAGTGTTATTTTTATGCGAATTTAAGGTTGGTAATGTTTGCGGGAATTGTTATGGATGATATGAGTTAGAATTGCGAGAATATTTGATGGTATAAGTGATATAAAAAAATGTTGGAATGCTGTTGGCTGCTAATGTGCGCCGCGCACATATTAAAATGCGCCGCGTGCTTAGTGTGGAAAAAGTGTGCGCCGCACACTTATTGGTGCGCCCCGCGTATGTATACTTGAAATTGGGACAGCGAATACATAAGCCACAAGCGCGCCTCACAATTGCAATTGCACCACGCACGTTTTTTGGTCACATCGCACGCCGTACACACTATTAAGCGCGCCGCGCGCTTCTTTGCAGTCACACTCGATTTTTTTTATTATTTGGGCCGTGAGATTTTTAGACTTCCACCACATGTCACGGTTTTTATCACCCAAATAGGGTTTTTCTCAGCCACATTCCAACTCTTTTTCTCTCTTAATTCTTCATCACTCTCAAACCCTAACTCACTCAAATCTTCATCTTCTACATTGATTTGCTCCAGAAAATTCAATTAAACATGAATAGGGTATGTGTACATTCCGATTTTGCTATAATTACTTCCAATTCTTCATTATAATTGCTAGATTTGTGAATTGCTAGTATATTAATTTTTAGGGGTTGTATGCTTTTCTTAAATTGGTTGATGGTAACATGTTTAATTGTTATAATTGCTATGGATAACATGTTTTTATGATGATTACATGCTCTCATTACACATTCATGCTATTAAATTTTCTTCAATCTTTGAATTCGAGTTTATAATGATTAGTGAAGGTTACTTGTTATATGGGTGATGTTTAATTTTGAAGAATACATTAAAAACAAAGTGTGGGTTTGTGTTGATATGAGAAGGTTTTGTTCATGTTTGTTTAATTTGTTAGCTATCTTGAATGATGAATGTCTAGTATCACTATGATGCAAAATTTTGTTTGTTGCGGATGAAATTGAATGAGGTGTTGTTTTGACAAGTTTTGTTAGTAGTGGTTTAGTAGTTTCAAGTGAAAAGTTTGTGATTATTAGTTTAATGAGTTAAATTGAATTGCAAAGATTTGAGTTATGTGTTGAATATAAGTGATGGTTATGAAGTAATTAAATTAGACTCATGTGTGGTTAAGGGTTGCATCGGACTAACATTGCCATGTCACGTCTGCTTTTGTGTTGGTGTTGTTTCTTGTGTACAGGGAAAAAGAGGACGTGTTTCTGAAAAGGGAGGTACAAGCGAACAACCTATCCTACTTTATGGCTTAATTACCTTAGAAATCACGCAGTTTATGGTGAAAATTTTGATAAGATTGATAATAATGTTGTTGGTCCGACATGGTATTTGGAATGAGCTTCGTTTATTGCAGCGGGGGAAAGAATTAGGGTTAGGAATTTGTTTAGGTTACATTATCGAATTCGGGAGCCAAATCAAACAATTGTTATAAAAGCTTGGGAAGAGATTTTTAGCCTCCGTGAGACACTTTATCCAGATTTGTACAAAGAGTTTTTAGGGACTTTTAGATTTAATTACTCATCTACCCCGACAACACCGAATTTCTTTATGTTTAGGTTGGGTGGGGTGGACCGAAGGATGAGTGCTATGGATGTTGCACGAGCATTGGGTATTTATTCTGAGTTAAATAATGATCTGTTGGAAGTGTATTTGACTAATGCTGACTATGAGGTTACCTTTAATCATGCGACCGCTTGGACGCAGTTTAGTGATGAGCCTTTTCGTGCTGGTAGGGTTACTTATACGGATATGTTTGAAAAAGATCATCGTCTTTTTCAGAGATTGATCGGGTGTACGTTTAATGCGAGGGTTAACAGTAATGGAAAAATTAACAAAGCTGACGTGTGGTTACTTTATCAGCTTGCAAATGATCGCTTTACTGATATTCCTGGTTTCTTAGGTACTTACTTGGGGAAGGTTGCTGAAGATGTGAAAAGTGGAAAAATGATGTTAGGTGGACATTTTATTACTAGATTTGTTAAGTTCTTTAAGATTAATTTGTCTCGATTGATTGAAAATCCATTTCAAATGAAACCGTTAGATGTCACTTTTTGGACTAAGGCAAACTTTTTGAAGTATGATTCGAGTCACAAATTGGTTCCATATGTGGACCCACCTAGAGGAGCAGGTGGTCAAGTTGAAGGTAATGAAGGAGGTGATGTGCCGATGGTAGAAGCTGAGAGACCAGTTCGTGGTTGAGGTCGTGATCGGGGACGTGTTTCGACTTCTGATGAGATTAGTGGGCTAGTTGATGGTTTTGGTAATTTGAGGGTTTCTAATGAGCGCAGTTTTGAGGATATCTCCATACAGATGATGGAGATGCAGGTACATTCAGATGAGTGTTTTGATTCTATTCAGAATCAGTTGGGTCAGGTTATGCAGCTCATGGGTGAGACGAACCACAGGTTGATACGATTGGAGCAAAGACAGATCGGACAACAGGCCGAGATTGATTGGCATAGGCATTAGTTACAGATCTAATGGCAGTTGTCGTATCAGGTTTTGAGCAACTATGTGGAGACCCCGAGACCCGTTTATCGAGAATGGAACCCCGTGGATAATAATCCACCAGTTGTTTATGATCCAGAGCAAGCATTCAGGGAGACTTATGGCGGGGAGTGGAACCCGAATCGAGACCGTTGGCCTTGATGTTGATTGATCATTTGTATTTTTATTTAAGACTATTTTCTTTTGTTGGCTCTGTACTTGGTTAACTATTTCTTTTGTATTCGTATTATGTACTTTGAAACCTTATTTAAGGGCAAGGCGTTTAGGTTATTGGGTGGTGCCACCTTGTCCCATTTATGTAGTTCTTTTGATTCTCTTTTATTAGGTTGGTTGGTGAAACGATTTTTCAAGTCTGGCATTAAGTTCAGCAAAACTGCATGATTGATGATGTTGGTGTAAGGATCGGGAATGGACGATGTTCTTATACTGGCAGTCAGTTCAGCGCCATCTGTCACTGGCATTCCGCGATCAGTGGTTAAACTCGATAAGTTGTATTTTCTTTCTCACATTACCCTTTCGATTTTAATCTATTTTTGATCTCAAGTAATGGGGACATTACTTGATCTCAAGTGTGGGGTGGGGATATAAAATCTCTCGGGTTGGTTTTTTAAGGAATTATCGACATGTATGTTTTGAATCTAAAAGTCTTGACGTTTCACGGGTTTTGGTCGGAAAAAAAATTAAAAAATTAGAGAAAAATAAAAAAAAGAGAAAAGTTAGAGAAAAAGAAAAAAAATAGAAAAGCAATTGAAAATTCGGCCAAAACCCTTGTATATGAAAATTGGTTTTGATATGACTTGGTATTTTATGGCATATTTCGTGATTTCAAAGAAGCCAAAAGTGTTCCACATGTTCATTTTCTTGGACATGAAATCCTACGAGTTCGGGGAACTCAATAGTAGGTCACCTGTACCAAAACGGATGTAAACCGTGAGAGAGCAGTGATTGCATAGTGTGATTGTGACCGAATCACGTGTCAGATCAAAAACATTTGGTTACTTGGTATATCAGACTTCCGAAACTATACCATTTTATTATTACATCATCTAATGGTGTGATACTGTGGGAAGAGGAGCATTGAGCTTCACCAGTGTTGTCCTTTTTAGGAACAATAGCTACGTGCTTGTGTTTGCTTAGATAATACAACCCATAGCCAAAAGCTATGGCACCCAAAGGTTTTTGGGATTTATCGAAAGTAAAGTCTTCCGAAAGATGTTTCAAACCGAGTGTCAATTGAAATAGATTGGCACTCCCGAGTGAGTCAGATCCACTCATTAAGGAAGTAAAGTCTTCTGACCGTTTCATTTGGTACGTATACCTCTTAAGCTGTACCATTTCATTACCCATCATATCACGATGAGGTACTGTTAGAGGTGAAAGACTTGAACTTTCAAAACATGTTCATTATTTTGAATGTGAAATCCTACATGAATATAAAAATTCAATCGTAGGTCACCTGCACCAAGGCGGGTGTCAACCGTATGAACGATGATTGGATCGTGTGGTCGAAACCGGGCCATGCGCTAGATCGAAAACTTTAATAGGGCAATCCTCATTGTTTCTCCTAACAAGGACAATGTTGCGTCCGACCACTTTATTTAACCACACAGGATGTATCCATTCCATCTTAAAGGGAGTCAAGTCTCCTGAACGACACACTTGCTGATTTGTTTCATAAGTTGTAGTCCAGACCAGTTGTAGGGTGTCGAAAAATCTTGAAAAGTCATTGCTAACATCGACTGGAAATCTACCGGGCCTCAACATCAAACAGGGAAACTGGTAGTCAAAGCTTATCTCAATGAGGGATATTTGCTAGCTAAATGAGAAGCGCACCATGATACAAAAAATGTCAGTAATTGATCAGATTCCCAGTTGATAACCTCCGGAAAGTTAAGATATCAGCTTTTAAGCCTGATGAACTTCAATCTTTATGATTGACTTAACGGATTAGATGGTCACCTCATGATTATCGATGATATTCGGACGTATATCCTCCTAAGCACATTATTTTCTTACCGACATATCGCGATGTTAGGTACTGTGGGAGGCATTGGCTTGACCAATCACGGGGTAGCCCGTATGGTTCGTTTGGTTCGAGGGTTCTATCTTCTCGGTTCATGACTTCCGCTTGTATTCCTGGTTCACATTGAAGACTTTTCACTAAGGATCGAGATTCATTTACCTCATTATTATGGTATTTATTATTGAAGACATCATTATAAGGTTTATCATTACATTATTGTTTGAGGTTTGGTAATTGAATTTTGGGGATTACAAGTGGAAGTCATATGGTTATTATTTATTCTAAGCTCGTACCCGCACTAGTATATGTTTGATTATTGGTTCATATTTGGTTCTACATATTTCATTGAAGACGTTATTTTTTGTAGAAGATTATTTTCGAGTCATATTGCTTGAGGACAAGCAAGACTCTAGTGTGGGGTGGTTTGATATTGCACATTTCGTCTATTATTATTCTCGCAATATCGGTCATATTTTGGTCCGTTTGGATACGAATTGGAGTATTTTGATTTATATTATGATAATTTAAGTTTGAGAACCGAGAAGACGTAATGTGAAGATATTTGATGGTTTTTAATAGTTTTCTACTCAAGAAGGTTATAAAGGTTGGGGATACAAGTTCGAATGGTTAAAAGTACAAGGAAACGTTCAAAAGTTGACGTTTTAAAGGTGTGAGGCGCGCATGAAAGGTGTGAGGCGCACGGTCATGAAGAAAAAGCGAACAGTGAAATTTTACACTACCTGTGAGGGGCGCGCTTTTAGGTGTGCGACTCACAGAAATTACACATGGTGCGCGCGGCGCGTGTTAATTTGTGTGCGGTGCATGGTATCCGGAAAAGGGTTATTTTCTAAGATATATTCTATTTTTCAACCCAAGTGAAGACATATTTTTTACAGCCATTTTCAGGGAGAAAGAGGGACGATTTGAGGCGATTTTTGGGAACTCCAAGATCATCAATTCATCCAAATCATTCCGGGAACACGCTTCAATCCGAACAACATTCAAGATCATTTATTCAATTAGGTTGATTCTTTGATTTCATACAATGAATTATACTTTGATTATTTGTTTGATTTTGGTTTTAGCCATGATTGTTGGCTAAATCTTTATATTTGTCTAGACTAATAAACCTATGTGTTGGATGTGATTTTCATTATTTGTGGATTATAAGTATTTTGATTTGAAGTTTTGAATACATGAATGCATCTTATGAAACTTGTTCTTTTCGATTCAATTGATTGTATGTTTGTTTGATAGGACGAGAGTTCATCAATTTAATATATATATTTTCAACTGGTTTGTCTTAATTGGTTGGTTTCTTAATCGGAGATGATAGTAAATTGAATTCAACAGGCTAGACGATTAAGGTGTAAATCACTCACAACGAGCGTTGGTGTGAATATTGATTACCACGAGAGTAGAGTCATAATTTGAACCTGATTATCAGTTGAGTCAACTTATCACATCTAGGAGGTCTTAAGTGACGGGGAATTCCGTGTTGTGTAATCTTAGTTGTTGTGTCTGCACTGGAGAATTCCAGGTGGACCGATTAGAAAACTCACATGCTTTAATCCACAATTCGAGCTTAATCTAATTACATCCAGCACTAGGTGTAAAAGGTCTAGACAAACATTCGTTCTCTTATTTGTTTTACAACTATCTTATTTTCCTATTTGCTTTAAAGCATAAACTTAAAAATACCAAAAATATTGTTTTTCTTTGTTAATTAGTTAAAGTTATCCTTGATTTGGCTAATCGTTAAATAGCCACCAACAAAACTATTTCGTACCTTCCATTTTCTTAGATTAACTTAGTTTATTTTCATTAGTTACAATCTTAATTTTCACGTTTAAACTGTCCTTGGAACGAATACGGATTTACCAACTTTATACTATTGCACGATCGGGTACACTACCCATTAGTGTGTAGTAATCTTTTTAACCGGTATTTTCCATTATAAATTATAGACATGATTTTACACATCAATATCCGTACTAGTTTGCCATGCTTAATCTACATGTATGGTGTTGGTTAAATAATGGATTACTATATTACTATAGCGTATTTAGTTATTGGATAACGGATTTTGACTTGAGTCAAAATTTTTGATTGGAAGATTAATGGCAAATGGAAGAGGTCCAAGGGAAATGCCCACAGCAGCACAGATCGAGGAAATGGTGGTTGCTCGAGTAGCCGCAGCTATGGCGAATGCCAACCCACAAGCTCCACTGGCTAACCAGAATATTTAGAATGGGTGCACTTACAAGGAATTTCAGAGTTGTAAGTCACACAATTTCAGTGGAACGAAAGGGCCAGTTGGCTTAACAAGATGGTTTGAGAAGTTGGAATCGGTTTTTCATGTTAGCAACTGCTCCGAAGTGAACAAGACTAAGTTCGCATCCTGCACACTATCGGATGGCGCTCTGACATGGTGGAACACACTCGCCCAGGCTCAGGGAATTGATGAAGCTTATGCAACACCATGGGAGGAGTTTAAGTGGGCTATGATAGAGGAGTACTGTCCTAGAACCGAAATTCAGAAGATGGAAGCGGAATTTTAAAAATTGAAGGTCGTAGGAACTGACCTTGATGGCTATAACCGGAGGTACTTGGAGTTAGCTTTGATGTTCCCCACAATGGTAACTCTGGAGTTCATACGGTTGGAACGGTATCTGTGGGGACTTCCCAAAGACATCCAGGGAAATGTCACTTCTTCGAAACCAGCAAATGTCCCAGAAGCTATGTGCATGGCGCACACCTTGATGAATCAAGTTATCCGCCAAAAGCCAGAGAAGGTGCAATCAGAATCTGGAGCAAGTGATGGGAAGCGTAAATGGTATGGAAACAAGGGTAAATGTATTGATCAAAATCTAGTCAAGAGGCATGAGCACTTTAGGGGAAGCAATGAGGGGAGAAGCCCTAACCCTAACTACAAAGGTAGCCTACCTCAGTGCAGGAGATGCTATAAGCATCATACTGGGTACTGCAATGCGGTGTGTGAGAAGTGTAAGAGGACTGGACACATCGGCAAGGATGGTAAGATCAACACTTCAGCTATGAAGGCGAACCCGAATGCGCCAAGGAAGTGCTTTGAATGCGGCCAGCAGGGTCACTTCAAGAATGAATGTCCTAACAAGAAGAAGGATGGCGGGCCTGCACATGGAAGAGTCTTCAACTTAAACGCCAGAGATGCCCGTGAGGATCCTGACTTGGTTACAGGTACATTCGCTGTTAATAAACTATTAGCTTCTGTCTTGTTTGATACTGGTGCCGATAGGAGTTATATGTGTAGACATTTTTACTCTAAGTTAGATTGTTCATTAGTTCCTTTGGACGAGAATTATCTTGTTGGGGTAGCTAATGGAAAATTTGAGAAAGCTGATCAAATTTGTCGTGGAAGAATAATTAACTTAGCTGGTGTGGATTTTAAGATTGATTTGATACCCATTAAGTTGGGGAGCTTTGACGTGATAGTCAGTATGGACTTGCTGTCAAAGGAGAAGGCAGAAGTTGTTTGTGGAGAGAAGATTATTCGTATACCTCGCAAAGACGGTGTGCCGTTGATAGTTTACGGAGAGAGATGTAGCCCAAAGCTGAACCTTATTAGTTGCATGAAGGCACAAAAGGTCAAGAAAAAGGGGCGTTTTGCTATCTTGGCACATGTGAAGAGATTGGAAACTGAGGAGAAGAGTGTGAGGGATGTGCCGATTATAGGCGAATTTCCCGAAGTTTTTTCAGAAGAATTACCGGGATTACCACCGCTGCGACCAGTAGAGTTTCAGATCGAACTAGTGCCAGGAGCTGCACTTGTAGCTCGCGCACCTTATCGACTTGCACCTTCCAAACTACCAGAGTTGCAGAGTCAACTACAGGAATTGCTAGACCGTGGATTTATTCAACCAATATCTTCGCCTTAGGGCGCTCCTGTTTTGTTCGTGAAGAAGAAGGATGGATCTTTCTGTATGTGTATCGATTACCGCGAACTCAAAAAGTTAAAAATCAAGAACAGGTATCCCCTTCCCAGGGTTGACTATCTACTCGATCAACTACAAGAATCGAGCGTTTACTCCAAGATTGATTTACGGTCAAGTTATCACCAGTTGAGGGTGAAGGAGGGCGATGTCCCTAAGACTGCATTTCGAACTCGTTATGGTCATTATGAGTTTCTCGTGATGCCATTCGGTGTAACTAACGTACCTACCGTGTTTATGGATCTTATGAACCACGTGTGCAAGCCGTATCTAGACAAATTTGTTATCGTATTCATAGACGATATCTTAATCTATTCCAAAAGCGAAGAAGAACACAAACGTCATATTCGACTCGTGCTTGAGCTCTTGAGACAAGAACAACGCTATGCCAAATTCTCCAAGTGTGAATTTTGGTTGAAGGAGGTTCAGTTTATTGGTCATATTGTGAGCGATCAGGGTATTAAAGTCGATCCCGCGAAAATCGAAGCCATTAGCAATTGGGAAACCCCCACTACTCCTACTCATATCCGCCAATTTTTAGGCCTCGCTGGTTACTATCGTAGATTCATCAAAGGTTTCTCTTTGATTTCACGTCCTTTAACCACGTTAACTCACAAAGGGAAGAAATTTGTTTGGGCGGCTGAACAAGAGTCGGCATTTCATACCCTGAAGCAAAAGTTAACCACCGCACCTATCTTATCCCTTCCCGAAGGCAATGATGATTTTGTTGTATATTGCGATGCCTCGAAACATGGTTTTGGGTGCGTATTGATGCAAGAAAGAGTGTTATTGCTTACACCTCTCGACAACTGAAGATCCATGAATGAAACTACATGATGCACGATCTCGAACTTGGAGCCGTTGTCTTTGCACTTAAATTGTGGAGACACTATCTTTACAGAACCAAAAGCACCATCTTCACCGACCACAAAAGCCTCCAACACATTTTCGATCAGAAGCAACTGAACATGAGACAACGACGGTGGATCAAAACTTTGAACGATTACAATTGTGAACTACGTTACCATCCTGGAAAGGCAAACGTAGTAGCCGATGCCTTGAGCCGAAAGGATAGAATGGTACCTCTTCGTGTCCGAGCCTTGAACATCACCATCCACGTAAATCTCAATAGCCAAATCCGTGTAGCCCAAGATGAGGCTCTCAAGGATGAGAATATTTCGCATGAACGCTTGAACATTCTCGTCTCTCGATTCGAGGTCAAGGAGACCGGACTCCGATATTTTTTCGGAAGAATTTGGGTTCCTAGTTATGGGGATCTACGAAGTCTTATTCTAGACGAAGCCCATAAGTCAAGGTTCAATTCATCCAGGAGCTGGTAAGATGTACCACGATCTCAAGGAGCGATATTGGTGGCCAACCCTCAAAAAAGGATGTTGCTATTTATGTTGGAAAGTGTTTAACTTGTTCTAAGGTCAAAGTCGAGCATCAGAAGCCATCCGGGTTATTTCAACAACCTGAAATCCCGTAATGGAAGTGAGAAAGAATAACGATGGACTTTATCACAAAGCTACCAAAGACGGTAGGCGGTTATGATACCATATGCTTTATTATTGACCGTCTTACTAAATCTGCTCATTTCCTAGCCATGAAAGAAACCGATACAATGGACAAACTTGCACAACTGTACATAAAGTAAATTGTATCTCGTCACGGCGTACCCTTATCGATTATTTCCGACCGAGATGCCCGTTTAGCTTCTAGATTTTGGCGTTCCTTACAAGAAGCCTTGGGAATCCGACTAGACATGAGTACCGCATATCACCCACAAACCGACGGACAAAGCAAACGCACGATTCAAACCTTGGAGGACATGTTACGAGCTTGTGTTATTGATTTCGGAAAAGCTTGGGAAAAGCATTTGCCTCTAGGCGAATTCTCTTACAACAATAGTTATCACTTGAGTATTAATGCCGCACCTTTCGAAGCTTTATATGGCCGTAAATGTCTTTTTCCTATTTGTTGGCCGAAGTAGGTGACAAGCAAATCACCAGACCTGAACTCATCCATGAAACAACCGAGAAGATCGTTCATATCCAAGCAAGGCTCAAGACGGCCCATGATCGTCAAAAGAGCTATGCCGACGTTAGATGTAAAGATCTTGAATTCCAAGTGGGTGACCGCGTAATGCTAAAAGTCGCACGTTGGAAAGGTGTAATCCGTTTTGGAAAGCGTGGAAAGCTAAATCCGCGATATATTGGTCCTTTTGAAATCTTGGAACGGATTGGACCTGTTTCTTATCGTTTAGATCTTCCGACTCAATTGAGTTCCATTCATCTCACTTTTCATGTATTGAACCTGAAGAAGTGTCTTGCCAAACCAAAACTTGTCATACCACTCGAGGAGCTTAGGATTGACGAAAAACTCCACTTTGTGGAACAGCCTGTTGAGGTAATGGACCGTGAGGTCAAGACTTTGAAACACAACAAGATTCCAATCGTCTGAGTCCGTTGGAATGCTAAACAAGGACCCGAGTTTACTTGGGAATGAGAGGATCAGATGATGCAGAAATATCCTCACCTTTTCCCGACTCAACCGTCTACCTCAGCTTAAAATTTCGGGACGAAATTTTCTTTAACAGGTGGGTAATGTAATGACCCGACTTTTTCGACTTATAATTATATTTATTACTTTCACGAAACTGCGTATTTATGCGTACTGAGCTATATTATGTTCGGGGATATTTATTCATGATTAATTACTTTTGTTAATATCTTACAACGTGTTATTAAGTGCGTAATCACTTAACTTGATCCTCGAATGCTTTTATGACTGTTAGTGTCACTTGTCGTTTAAAACGAGCTACGTACTTTGTACACGTTAAACTTTTTTCATAATTGAAATATTATGACTACGTAATAATAATTGTTATTTTCTAATGACAATTATTTGACTTATTGGTTGCTTAATTACGCTTAGTATTTTACTAATGCACACTAGTTAGTCTTAATGGACTTAGACCCACCCTACTCTAGCTAATGGACTTTTAAGTTAGCCCAATTTTAATGGATTTATGATTCATTAAGATGTAGGACAAAAACCCATTTAGTTAAGCCAACATACTAGCATTTTTGTGTGCCACTACTACACATGTTGCATGGGATCCCAACATACAAGCACCACCTTTGTACCACCACCATGAAAAAAGCAAAAGTTGTCCCCCTTGCCCCCCCCCCTGGCCGTTGGTTTTAGATACACCCACCACCACCACCACACTATAAATTCAAGCTTGATTTCTCCATTTCACACTTCATTTCATTCTCATTTTACACACACTTGCTCTCTAATTTTCTCTCTAGTCTTTCTCACACTAAAATTGTAAGTTCTTGAATTTTCTTCTTCTTCTCTTTTTCTTCTTAACCATGACATCATCATCATCATCAAACGATCAAGCTTTTTAGCTTTTTGATCTTGTTACATCTTGTAGATTCAAACTTTGATTTGAAATCTTCAAGAACATGAAAGATTCAAGCTTTTTAGCATTGAATCTTCATTACTTTGTTGGATCTAAGTTTTGAAGCTTAAGATCACTTTATTTTGTTAAAAGATCAAAACTTGTGTTTATGATCTTCATGTAGCTTGTAGATCTAGCTTTTTGCTTTAAGGATCTTCAAGAACATTAAAGATCCAAGCTTTCTAGCTTAGGGTTTCATTATTTTGTTGAAGATCTAAGCTTTTTAGTTTATGATCTCATTACTTTTACTAGATCTTAGCTTTCTAGCTTATGGTCTCATTAATCTTGTAAAGATCCAAGCTTTCTAGCTTAGGGTTTCTTAACACTTGAGATCTAAGTTATTATTGTAGATCTCACGTACCTGGAACCTTTTTATGATTTTTATGGTGATAAAAATCAAGTCTTCATCATCTCATATGATGAAGATGCATAAACTTGTATCAAAAGGACAAAGGTTGAAGCTTTATTGTGTTTATACAATAAATAGACAACCTTAATGTTCAAAACTTGTAGAAAGTTAGCTTTTAATTTTAGTTGTGTGTTGATGGTTAAAACTTGGTCATAATGATGCTAAAATATCAAAGAGTCGTACACTTGAGGCTTATACGCATCAAGGATGAGAACCGTGATAAGCATCAAGCACCAAGAAACCCACCGGAGCACTTGTTTCTATTTTTCAGAGTCTGATCAGACTCCTGGGACTTCTGTAAAGTTGATTTTCAGCTATTTCGGTTTGAGTAGATGACTTTTCATTTAAGTCTCACCTAAATTCGATATACGGTTTAGGATTTATAGCCTTCCGAAAATCATTACGCCTTTGTAACGACGTGCTGAAATTTTTGACCTACTCACGCTTGAACCGTCGCCACGGTCAAGCGACATCGAGTTAGGATCTGAAAATTGGATATCAATAAGAGAACTCACAAAGGGAGCCTTGGCCACTGGCCGCGCATCATTTCAGTTTGTATAGAGGTCATAGCAGCTGTCCGAAGTCAGCCCTTTGTTTCGATCTCTATTCTTGTTGAAAACTTAATTTATCTTTTACGTAAGATGATGATAATGATGATGCTTAAGACTTAACTTACGTACTTTTAAACCTTTTGGAACGATTTACTGACTTAGCAACCATTGACTTAGGTTGAGGACCTTTTGGATCGACCAACTTACTTGTTTGGACCGACTTACTACTTGCTTACGTTTTCGTATCGATTTTACCACACATTCACTGTGAGTTATGTAGTGACCCGAACTTTTTCATGTTTATATATATTAATTGAGATTGATATTTACATGATTAAATGTTTCCAACATGTTAAGCAATCAAACTTGTTAAGACTTGATTAATTGAAATATGTTTCATATAGACAATTGACCACCCAAGTTGACCGGTGATTCACGAACGTTAAAACTTGTAAAAACTATATGATGACATATATATGGATATATATATAGTTAACATGATACTATGATAAGTAAACATATCATTAAGTATATTAACAATGAACTACATATGTAAAAACAAGACTACTAACTTAATGATTTTTAAACGAGACATATATGTAACGATTATCGTTGTAAAGACATTTAATGTATATATATCATATTAAGAGATATTCATACATGATAATATCATGATAATATAATAATTTAAAATCTCATTTGATATTATAAACATTGAGTTAACAACATTTAACAAGATCGTTAACCTTAAGGTTTCAAAACAACACTTACATGTAACGACTAACGATGACTTAACGACTCAGTTAAAATGTATATACATGTAGTGTTTTAATATGTATTTATACACTTTTTAAAGACTTCAATACACTTATCAAAATACTTCTACTTAACAAAAATGCTTACAATTACATCCTCATTCAGTTTCATCAACAATTCTACTCGTATGCACCCGTATTCGTACTCGTACAATACACAGCTTTTAGATGTATGTACTATTGGTATATACACTCCAATGATCAGCTTTTAGCAGCCCATGTGATTCACCTAACAATGTGGGAACCATCATTTGGCAACTAGCATGAAATATCTCATAAAATTACAAAAATATGAGTAATCATTCATGACTTATTTACATGAAAACAAAATTACATATCCTTTATATCTAATCTATACACCAACGACCAAAAACACCTACAAACACTTTCATTCTTCAATTTTCTTCATCTAATTGATCTCTCTCAAGTTCTATCTTCAAGTTCTAAGTGTTCTTCATATATTCTACAAGTTCTAGTTACATAAAATCAAGAATACTTTCAAGTTTGCTAGCTCACTTCCAATCTTGTAAGGTGATCATCCAACCTCAAGAAATCTTTGTTTCTTACAGTAGGTTATCATTCTAATACAAGGTAATAATCATATTCAAACTTTGGTTCAACTTCTATAACTATAACAATCTTATTTCAAGTGATGATCTTACTTGAACTTGTTTTCGTGTCATGATTCTGCTTCAAGAACTTCGAGCCATCCAAGGATCCGTTGAAGCTAGATCCATTTTTCTATTTTCCAGTAGGCTTTTCCAAGGAACTTAAGGTATTAATGATGTTCATAACATCATTCGATTCATACATATAAAGCTATCTTATTCGAAGGTTTAAACTTGTAATCACTAGAACATAGTTTAGTTAATTCTAAACTTGTTCGCAAATAAAAGTTAATCCTTCTAAATTGACTTTTAAAATCAACTAAACACATGTTCTATATCTATATGATATGCTAACTTAATGATTTAAAACCTGGAAACACGAAAAACACCGTAAAACCGGATTTACGCCGTCGTAGTAACACCGCGGGCTGTTTTGGGTTAGTTAATTAAAAACTATGATAAACTTTGATTTAAAAGTTGTTATTCCGAGAAAATGATTTTTATTATGAACATGAAACTATATCCAAAAATTATGGTTAAACTCAAAGTGGAAGTATGTTTTCTAAAATGGTCATCTAGACGTCGTTCTTTCGACTGAAATGACTACCTTTACAAAAACAACTTGTAACTTATTTTTCCGACTATAAACCTATACTTTTTCTGTTTAGATTCATAAAATAGAGTTCAATATGAAACCATATCAATTTGATTCACTCAAAACGGATTTAAAATGAAGAAGTTATGGGTAAAACAAGATAGGATAATTTTTCTCATTTTAGCTACGTGAAAATTGGTAACAAATCTATTCCAACCATAACTTAATCAACTTGTATTGTATATTATGTAATCTTGAGATACCATAGACACGTATACAATGTTTCGACCTATCATGTCGACACATCTATATATATTTCGGAACAACCTTAGACACTCTATATGTGAATGTTGGAGTTAGCTATACAGGGTTGAGGTTGATTCCAAAATATATATAGTTTGAGTTGTGATCAATACTGAGATACGTATACACTGGGTCGTGGATTGATTCAAGATAATATTTATCGATTTATTTCTGTACATCTAACTGTGGACAACTAGTTGTAGGTTACTAACGAGGACAGCTGACTTAATAAACTTAAAACATCAAAATATATTAAAAGTGTTGTAAATATATTTTGAACATACTTTGATATATATATGTATATATTGTTATAGGTTCGTGAATCAACCAGTGGCCAAGTCTTACTTCCCGACGAAGTAAAAATCTGTGAATGTGAGTTATAGTCCCACTTTTAAAATCTAATATTTTTGGGATGAGAATACATGCAGGTTTTATAAATGATTTACAAAATAGACACAAGTACGTGAAACTACATTCTATGGTTGAATTATCGAAATCGAATATGCCCCTTTTTATTAAGTCTGGTAATCTAAGAATTAGGGAACAGACACCCTAATTGACGCGAATCCTAAAGATAGATCTATTGGGCCTAACAAACCCCATCCAAAGTACCGGATGCTTTAGTACTTCGAAATTTATATCATATCCGAAGGGTGTCCCGGAATGATGGGGATATTCTTATATATGCATCTTGTTAATGTCGGTTACCAGGTGTTCACCATATGAATGATTTTTATCTCTATGTATGGGATGTGTATTGAAATATGAAATCTTGTGGTCTATTATTATGATTTGATATATATAGGTTAAACCTATAACTCACCAACATTTTTGTTGACGTTTTAAGCATGTTTATTCTCAGGTGATTATTAAGAGCTTCCGCTGTCGCATACTTAAATAAGAACGAGATTTGGAGTCCATGCTTGTATGATATTGTGTAAAAACTGCATTCAAGAAACTTATTTTGTTGTAACATATTTGTATTGTAAGCCATTATGTAATGGTCGTGTGTAAACAGGATATTTTAGATTATCATTATTTGATAATCTACGTAAAGCTTTTTAAACCTTTATTGACGAAATAAAGGTTATGGTTTGTTTTAAAATGAATGCAGTCTTTGAAAAACATCTCATATAGAGGTCAAAACCTCGCAACGAAATCAATTAATATGGAACGTTTTTAATCAATAAGAACGGGACATTTCAGTTGGTATCCGAGCGTTGGTCTTAGAGAACCAGAATTTTGCATTAGTGTGTCTTATCGAGTTTGTTAGGATGCATTAGTGAGTCTGGACTTCGACCGTGTTTACTTGAAAAATGATTGCTTAACAAATTTTGTTGGAAACTATATATTTTTAACATGTGAATATTATGTGATATATTAATCTCTTAACGCGTTTGATATTATGTGATAGATGTCTACCTCTAGAACAAGTCCCATTGACTCACCTAATAATAATGAAGAGTCAAATGTAAATTGGAATGATTCGTGGACTGATTCACAAGTTCCCGAAGAGGAACCGGAAGAAGAGTCGGAACCGGAAGAAGAATCGGAACCGGAAGAAGAATCGGAACCGGATGAAGAAATAGAACCGGTGGGGGAAATAATAAAACGGTTAAGTAAAAGAAAATCCTCAACCAACCGACCAAGGTTAATTATGGTCAATGGTGTTTCCACCAAGGAAGCAAAATATTGGGAGGATTACCAATTCTCCGATGAATCGGATTCCGACGAGAATTCCGATGATGTTATAGAAATTACCCTAACTGAATTTAAAAAGGCAAAAGAAAATAATAAGGGAAAGGGCATAAAAATAGAGAAATCTAATTCCAACCCCGATGAACTTTATATGTATCGTCAACCCCCGAAGTCCTTAAGTTGTAACAATGACCCGGGAACCTCTAAACCACCAGGTTTTTCTAAACCAATGTGGAAAACGACGGCTCGTATTAGGGGAACATCATATATCCCTAGAAACTTGGCAAAACGAACCAAAACCGAAGAAGAAGAAACAAGCGAGTCGGAATAAGATAGTTGTATTCGTGTGGTGTAATATATGTAATATAGTGTGCTTATGCTTTATGATATATGTAAAAATTGCTTGTATTAATAAGTATTTTTTTTTATGAATCTAACTCTTGTCTATTTTACAGTATAAAAACACAAAATGGATAGACAACCCAATATTTTAAGAGACCTACCCGGAGACACGATTGATGAAATCTTGTCTAGAGTCGGTCAGAATTCTTCGGCACAACTATTTAAGGCGAGATCAGTTTGTAAGACATTCGAAGAAAGTTCCAAGAATGCCTTGGTTTATAAAAGGATTTCGTTCGAAAGATGGGGGATATCACATTGGGAAATCCATAAGTTACGATGTGTTTACTTTGACGCATATATTGCGGGGAACCCAAATGCTATTTTACGCAATGGGTTAAGAAATTATTTTGACTCAATATATCCGAATATTGGACTTCGTGATTTAGAAAAAGCGGCTAACATGCAACATAAAGAAGCATGTTATGCTTACGGATTAGTAATGTTCGCTTCTCACCAAAGTGAGAACAAGAACATCGGGCTACAACTATTAAACAAAACATTCCCACAAGTGACGGAGTCGGTAATTGGGGTAAGAAATGAGGTTTTTAGATTGTTACGGGACTGTTGGACATTACGTAACCCTCGTCCCTTTGACGACGTTACAACACGCTGTCTTATCAACGGCCATAACGGTTATGTTCCACAAGACCAAGGATGGGAAGTAATCCTAGTAAAACCAGAATGCATGACTTGTTTCTGGACGTATGAATTACGTGTCTTTATTGCCTTTGCTGAACGACTTGTGTACTAGCTAGAATTATCTTCACAACCATCTTGTATCAAATTTATTGTGTGCTATATTTCATGCTATATGTAAAATAAGCGGTATTGTAAGTTTGTAAAATATTGTGTAAAAGTTTGAACGCGAAATATTATTATAATCAGTTTTTCATATAGAATTGTAGTAGTTGAATTGTATATTAGCTACTAAGTATGAACTTAACGGGTAGGTACTACTCGAATTTAAACTTATAAAACGCTAATATGAAGAAAAAGCTTTTATAAATGAGTTCATATTATGCTACGAAATACTATTAACTACTCTTAATATTCTGTATGATTAACTTGTTCCATTTGACTATTTTGAAGGAAATGGCACCGACTACTCGACACACCGTGAATATGAATGAAGAGGAATTCCGTACTTTTCTAGCTTCAAACATAGCCACAGTACAGGCTGCACTACATACCAACAATAACATTGGATCTAGCAGTACAGGAAATCGTGTAGGATGCACCTACAAAGAATTCACTGCCTGCAAACCTTTTGAATTTGATGGAACCGAAGGACCGATCGGATTGAAACGGTGGACCGAGAAGGTCGAATCGGTGTTTGCCATAAGTAAGTGTACTGAAGAGGACAAAGTGAAGTACGCTACGCATACCTTCACAGGTTCTGCGTTAACATGGTGGAATACCTATCTAGAGCAAGTGGGACAAGATGATGCGTACGCACTACCGTGGTCAGCATTCAAGCACTTGATGAACGAGAAGTACCGTCCCAGAACCGAGGTCAATAAGCTCAAGACAGAACTTAGAGGGTTACGAACCCAAGGATTTGATATTACCACGTACGAAAGACGATTCACAGAATTGTGCCTATTGTGTCCGGGAGCATTCGAAGATGAGGAAGAGAAGATCGACGCCTTTGTGAAAGGATTACCGGAAAGAATCCAAGAAGATATAAGTTCACACGAGCCCGCCTCCATACAACAGGCATGTAGAATGGCTCACAAACTAGTGAACCAGATTGAAGAAAGAATTAAAGAACAGACTGCTGAAGAGGCCAATGTGAAGCAAGTCAAAAGAAAGTGGGAGGAAAATGGTGATAAGAATCACCAATACAACAACAACAACAATTACAACAATAATCGCAACAATTATCCCAACAATCGCAACATCAATCGCAACTACAACAAACGGCCCAACAACAACAACAACAACAACAACAACAACAACAACAACAACAATAACTACTACTACTACAACAATCATCCCAACAACAATAATAACCGCAACAACAACAACAATCAGAAGCAGCTATGCCAAAGGTGTGAAAAGTATCACTCGGGGTTCTGCACCAAATTTTGCAACAAGTGTAAAAGAAATGGTCATAGCGCGGCGAAGTGTGAGGTCTACGGACCAGGGGTTAATAGAACGAAAGGAACAAATGGTGTCGGAATGAGTAATGGCGGAGCAAGTAGTGTCGGAGCAAGTTATGCCAATGTAGTTTGTTATAAATGTGGAAAACCGGGCCACATTATTAGAAATTGCCCGAACCAGGAGAACACGAATGGACAAGGCCGCAGAAGAGTTTTCAATATTAATGCGGCAGAGGCACAGGAAGACCCGGAGCTTGTTACGGGTACATTTCTTATTGACAATAAATCTGCTTACGTTTTATTTGATTCGGGTGCGGATAGAAGCTATATGAGTAGAGATTTTTGTGCTAAATTAAGTTGTCCATTGACGCCTTTGGATAGTAAATTTTTACTTGAATTAGCAAATGGTAAATTAATTTCAGCAGATAATATATGTCGGAATCGAGAAATTAAACTGGTTAGCGAAACATTTAAGATTGATTTGATACCAGTAGAGTTAGGGAGTTTTGATGTGATAATCGGTATGGACTGGTTGAAAGAAGTGAAAGCAGAGATCGTTTGTTACAAAAATGCAATTCGCATTATACGAGAAAAAGGAAAACCCTTAATGGTGTACGGAGAAAAGGGCAACACGAAGCAACATCTTATTAGTAATTTGAAGGCACAAAAACTAATAAGAAAAGGTTGCAATGTTGTTCTAGCACACGTCGAGAAAGTACAAACTGAAGAAAAGAGCATCAATGATGTTCCCATTGCAAAAGAATTTCCCGATGTATTTCTAAAAGAATTACCGGGATTACCCCCACATCGATCCGTTGAATTTCAAATAGATCTTGTACCAGGAGCTGCACCAATAGCTCGTGCTCCTTACAGACTCGCACCCAGCGAGATGAAAGAACTGCAAAGCCAATTACAAGAACTTTTAGAGCGTGGTTTCATTCGACCAAGCACATCACCGTGGGGAGCTCCTGTTTTGTTTGTCAAGAAGAAAGATGGTACATTCAGGTTGTGTATCGACTACCGAGAGTTGAACAAACTTACCATCAAGAACCGCTACCCACTACCGAGAATCGACGACTTATTTGATCAACTACAAGGCTCGTCTGTTTATTCAAAGATTGACTTACGTTCCGGGTATCATCAAATGCGGGTGAAAGAAGATGATATTCCAAAGACTGCTTTCAGAACACGTTACGGTCATTACGAGTTTATGGTCATGCCGTTTAGTTTCACTAATGCACCAGCTGTGTTCATGGACCTTATGAACCGAGTGTGTGGACCATACCTTGACAAGTTTGTCATTGTTTTCATTGATGACATACTTATTTACTCAAAGAATGACCAAGAACACGGTGAACATTTGAGAAAGGTGTTAGAAGTATTGAGGAAGGAAGAATTGTACGCTAAGTTTTCAAAGTGTGCATTTTGGTTGGAAGAAATTCAATTCCTCGGTCACATAGTGAACAAAGAAGGTATCCAGGTGGACCCGGCAAAGATTGAAACCGTTGAAAAGTGGGAAACCCCAAAAACTCCGAAGCATATACATCAATTTTTAGGATTGGCTGGTTACTACAGAAGATTCATCTAAGATTTCTCCAAAATAACAAAACCCTTGACTGCATTAACGCATAAAGTGAAGAAATTTGAATGGAAGGATGAACAAGAGAAGGCGTTTCAATTATTGAAGAAAAAGCTAACTACAGCACCTATATTGTCATTGCCTGAAGGGAATGATGATTTTGTGATTTATTGTGACGCATCAAAGCAAGGTCTCGGTTGTGTATTAATGCAACGAACGAAGGTGATTGCTTATGCGTCTAGACAATTGAAGATTCACGAACAAAATTATACGACGCATGATTTGGAATTAGGCGTGGTTGTTTTTGCATTAAAGACTTGGAGGCACTACTTATATGGGGTCAAAAGTATTATATATACCGACCACAAAAGTCTTCAACACATATTTAATCAGAAACAATTGAATATGAGGCAGCGTAGGTGGATTGAATTGTTGAATGATTACGACTTTGAGATTCGTTACCACCCGGGGAAGGCAAATGTGGTAGCCGACGCCTTGAGCAGAAAGGACAGAGAACCCATTCGAGTAAAATCTATGAATATAATGATTTACACTAACCTTACTACTCAAATAAAGGAGGCGCAACAAGGAGTTTTAAAAGAGGGAAATTTAAAGGATGAAATACCCAAAGGATCGGAGAAGCATCTTAATATTCGGGAAGACGGAACCCGGTATAGGGCTGAAAGAATTTGGGTACCAAAATTTGGAGATATGAGAGAAATGGTACTTAGAGAAGCTCATAAAACCAGATAATCAATACATCCTGGAACGGGGAAAATGTACAAGGATCTCAAGAAACATTTTTGGTGGCCGGGTATGAAAGCCGATGTTGCTAAATACGTAGGAGAATGTTTGACGTGTTCTAAGGTCAAAGCTGAGCATTAGAAACCATCAGGTCTACTTCAACAACCCGAAATCCCGGAATGGAAATGGGAAAACATTACCATGGATTTCATCACTAAATTGCCAAGGACTGCAAGTGGTTTTGATACTATTTGGGTAATAGTTGATCGTCTCACCAAATCAGCACACTTTCTGCCAATAAGAGAAGATGACAAGATGGAGAAGTTAGCACGACTGTATTTGAAGGAAGTCGTCTCCAGACATGGAATACCAATCTCTATTATCTCTGATAGGGATGGCAGATTTATTTCAAGATTCTGGCAGACATTACAGCAAGCATTAGGAACTCGTCTAGACATGAGTACTGCCTATCATCCACAAACTGATGGGCAGAGCGAAAGGACGATACAAATGCTTGAAGACATGCTACGAGCATGTGTTATTGATTTCGGAAATAGTTGGGATCGACATCTACCGTTAGCAGAATTTTTCTACAACAACAGCTACCATTCAAGCATTGAGATGGCGCCGTTTGAAGCACTTTATGGTAAAAAGTGCAGGTCTCCGATTTGTTGGAGTGAAGTGGGGGATAGACAGATTACGGGTCCGGAGATTATACAAGAAACTACCGAGAAGATCATCCAAATTCAACAACGGTTGAAAACCGCCCAAAGTCGACAAAAGAGCTACACTGACATTAAAAGAAAAGATATAGAATTTGAAATTGGAGAGATGGTCATGCTTAAAGTTGCACCTTGGAAAGGCGTTGTTCGATTTGGTAAACGAGGGAAATTAAATTCAAGGTATATTGGACCATTCAAGATTATTGATCGTGTCGGACCAGTAGCTTACCGACTTGAGTTACCTCAACAACTCGCGGCTGTACATAACACTTTCCATGTATCGAATTTGAAGAAATGTTTTACTAAAGAAGATCTCACTATTCCGTTAGATGAAATCCAAATCAACGAAAAACTTCAATTCATCGAAGAACCCGTCGAAATAATGGATCGTGAGGTTAAAAGACTTAAGCAAAACAAGATACCAATTGTTAAGGTTCGATGGAATGCTCGTAGAGGACTCGAGTTCACCTGGGAGCGTGAAGATCAGATGAAGAAGAAATACCCACATCTATTTCCAGAAGATTCGTCAACACCTTCAACAGCTTAAAATTTCGGGACGAAATTTATTTAACGGGTAGGTACTGTAGTAACCCGAACTTTTCCATGTTTATATATATTAATTGAGATTGATATTTACATGATTAAATGTTTCCAACATGTTAAGCAATCAAACTTGTTAAGACTTGATTAATTGAAATATGTTTCATATAGACAATTGACCACCCAAGTTGACCGGTGATTCACGAACATTAAAACTTGTAAAAACTATATGATGACATATATATGGATATATATATAGTTAACATGATACTATGATAAGTAAACATATCATTAAGTATATTAACAATGAACTACATATGTAAAAACAAGACTACTAACTTAATGATTTTTAAACGAGACATATATGTAACGATTATCGTTGTAAAGACATTTAATGTATATATATCATATTAAGAGATATTCATACATGATAATATCATGATAATATAATAATTTAAAATCTCATTTGATATTATAAACATTGGGTTAACAACATTTAACAAGATCGTTAACCTAAAGGTTTCAAAACAACACTTACATGTAACGACTAACGATGACTTAACGACTCAGTTAAAATGTATATACATGTAGTGTTTTAATATGTATTTATACACTTTTGAAAGACTTCAATACACTTATCAAAATACTTCTACTTAACAAAAATACTTACAATTACATCCTCGTTCAGTTTCATCAACAATTCTACTCGAATGCACCCGTATTCGTACTCGTACAATACACAGCTTTTAGATGTATGTACTATTGGTATATACACTCCAATGATCAGCTCTTAGCAGCCCATGTAATTCACCTAATACATGTGGGAACCATCATTTGGCAACTAGCATGAAATATCTCATAAAATTACAAAAATATGAGTAATCATTCATGACTTATTTACATGAAAACAAAATTACATATCCTTTATATCTAATCCATACACCAACGACCAAAAACACCTACAAACACTTTAATTCTTCAATTTTATTCATCTAATTGATCTCTCTCAAGTTCTATCTTCAAGTTCTAAGTGTTCTTCATATATTCTACAAGTTCTAGTTACATAAAATCAAGAATACTTTCAAGTTTGCTAGCTCACTTTCAATCTTGTAAGCTGATCATCCAACCTCAAGAAATCTTTGTTTCTTACAGTAGGTTATCATTCTAATACAAGGTAATAATCATATTCAAACTTTGGTTCAACTTCTATAACTATAACAATCTTATTTCAAGTGATGATCTTACTTGAACTTGTTTTCGTGTCATGATTCTGCTTCAAGAACTTCGAGCCATCCAAGGATCCGTTGAAGCTAGATCCATTTTTCTATTTTCCAGTAGGTTTATCCAAGGAACTTAAGGTAGTAATGATGTTCATAACATCATTCGATTCATACATATAAAGCTATCTTATTCGAAGGTTTAAACTTGTAATCACTAGAACATAGTTTAGTTAATTCTAAACTTGTTCGCAAATAAAAGTTAATCCTTCTAACTTGACTTTTAAAATCAACTAAACACATGTTCTATATCTATATGATATGCTAACTTAATGATTTAAAACCTGGAAACACGAAAAACACCGTAAAACCGGATTTACGCCGTCGTAGTAACACCGCGGGCTGTTTTGGGTTAGTTAATTAAAAACTATGATAAACTTTGATTTAAAAGTTGTTATTCTGGGAAAATGATTTTTATTATGAACATGAAACTATATCCAAAAATTATGGTTAAAATCAAAGTGGAAGTATGTTTTCTAAAATGGTCATCTAGACGTCGTTCTTTCGACTGAAATGACTACCTTTACAAAAACGACTTGTAACTTATTTTTTCCGACTATAAACCTATACTTTTTCTGTTTAGATTCATAAAATAGAGTTCAATATGAAACCATAGCAATTTGATTCACTCAAAACGGATTTAAAATGAAGAAGTTATGGGTAAAACAAGATTGGATAATTTTTCTCATTTTTGCTTACGTGAAAATTGGTAACAAATCTATTCCAACCATAACTTAATCAACTTGTATTGTATATTATGTAATCTTAAGATACCATAGACACGTATACAATGTTTCGACCTATCATGTCGACACATCTATATATATTTCGGAACAACCATAGACACTCTATATGTGAATGTTGGAGTTAGCTATACAGGGTTGAGGTTGATTCCAAAATATATATAGTTTGAGTTGTGATCAATAGTGAGATACGTATACACTGGGTCGTGGATTGATTCAAGATAATATTTATCGATTTATTTCTGTACATCTAACTGTGGACAACTAGTTGTAGGTTACTAACGAGGACAGCTGACTTAATAAACTTAAAACATCAAAATATATTAAAAGTGTTGTAAATATATTTTGAACATACTTTGATATATATGTATATATTGTTATAGGTTCGTGAATCAACCAGTGGTCAAGTCTTACTTCCCGACGAAGTAAAAATCTGTGAATGTGAGTTATAGTCCCACTTTTAAAATCTAATATTTTTGGGATGAGAATACATGCAGGTTTTATAAATGATTTACAAAATAGACACAAGTACGTGAAACTACATTCTATGGTTGAATTATCGAAATCGAATATGCCCATTTTTATTAAGTCTGGTAATCTAAGAATTAGGGAACAGACACCCTAATTGACGCGAATCCTAAAGATAGATCTATTGGGCCTAACAAACCCCATCCAAAGTACCGGATGCTTTAGTACTTCGAAATTTATATCATATCCGAAGGGTGTCCCGGAATGATGGGGATATTCTTATATATGCATCTTGTTAATGTCGGTTACCAGGTGTTCACCATATGAATGATTTTTATCTCTATGTATGGGATGTGTATTGAAATATGAAATCTTGTGGTCTATTATTATGATTTGATATATATAGGTTAAACCTATAACTCACCAACATTTTTGTTGACGTTTTAAGCATGTTTATTCTCAGGTGATTATTAAGAGCTTCCGCTATCGCATACTTAAATAAGGACGAGATTTGGAGTCCATGCTTGTATGATATTGTGTAAAAACTGCATTCAAGAAACTTATTTTGTTGTAACATATTTGTATTGTAAGCCATTATGTAATGGTCGTGTGTAAACAGAATATTTTAGATTATCATTATTTGATAATCTACGTAAAGCTTTTTAAACCTTTATTGACGAAATAAAGGTTATGGTTTTTTTTAAAATGAATGCAGTCTTTGAAAAACGTCTCATATAGAGGTCAAAACCTCGCAACTAAATCAATTAATATGGAACGTTTTTAATCAATAAGAACGGGACATTTCAAGTTATAGCTCCCTTTTTACTTTAACTATTTTTGGGACTGAGAATAAATGCGCTTTTTATGTTTTACATACTAGACACGAGTACTTTAACTTTATATATGTGTTGGTGATATAACGGTACAAATTTTTCCCTTAGCTCGGTAACATTTAACTATTGGTTTATGAACCGGTAGACGCAAATCTTAGATATGGATCCATAGGGTTTGACATCCCCACTCGGGCTAGTCGCGCTAGCATTTAACGGGTGTTTAATAATTCGTCTGTTTTTAACGCACTCGCCAAGTGTACTTTTAGGGGGTGATATATATTTTACGTTAAGTTAGTTACCAAGTGCCCACGGTTAAGCATATACTTTTTCATACTGTTTTGAATACGAAATCTCGTGGTCTACATTGCGTTTTTGTTTACAATAAAACTATAGCTCGCCAACATTCGTGTTGACATTTTTAAGCATGTTATTTCTCATGTGCTAAGATGAAATTACTTCCGCTGTTATAGACTCGCTGTGTTAGACTTCCGCTGCATTGTTAGAGATGTCTCAAGCATTGACTTTTATTTTTACATTCACTACTTATGTTATTTTCGAACTATGGTTTTGTAATGACCTTAGTGTCACGTACTTTTGTTAATGCTTCCTATTCGTTGAAGCATGTTGCCTTTGTAAAATATTTGACGTTGGTAAAAATGTTACCTTTTCATGAATGCAAAACTTGTTTTAAAATATCATATAGTATTATAGCGTGTAATGGACCTGTTGTTGATGATCCGTACACATTGATTTTGTATGGGGTATCACAACAAAGAACATATACCACATCGCTACAGTAACCGAACTACACTCCATTTCCCATTTTAACAACCAAAACAAAGATCTGACCATTGGCTATTATTATAAGGTAAATTAATAAAACCTATTTATTAAAATATGGCATTTATAACTATGCTTACCAAGTTACCATGGGAGACTTCTTTTTTAAAATCGTCAAACATGGACTAACGACTAAGCTATTAATCAAACTGCTTTATTCTTATTAGTTGTATATCTACTAACATATGCAAAACTGCTTTATACATGGCTATGTTACCAGTTGATAAAAAAGTATAGCAACCCTTCACATATTTAGCTTTGGCATTTCAACAAACAATATCACTACATAGCAGATTCATGTACCCATACTTAAATAATAAAATAGATACAGTAACAAATAAATAACAATAAATTATAAATATATAATCTATAATAAAATAAAACTGACAAATTGTTAATCAGAAAAACCTAACATTCTAGTCGAAAGTCATGAATATCAGAATTAAAGGAAATTAAAAATAAATTCATAGATAATCACAAATTCAAACTCTTACAAGTGAAAAAATATAGATAAAATTGCAGCAAATAGACACGAAAACAAATGAAAGACTAAAAATTGCAGAGGTATACGTTATAAGTTAAGCACATATCACATAATCAACAAAACAATCTGCATATACATGTGCTCATACAATTGCAAAGAAACCATTAAATGAATCAATTATATAAACGGACATATGTAATCTAAATTAACATAACTTCGGCAAAGATGAAGCGAAAATCCAACAACATCAGCCTGAAACACGGGTTAACAAACAAACATATGAATTAGTAAGCTAAATATAACATACAGAGAAAACGAAAATCCTGCAATATACAAAATTTATCATATATAAACATAAAAAAACTAAATCTGATGATCCCATTGTGTAGAAAACGAAATCAAATTATAGAAACATACCTGATCCCCTTTTTTTTGAAACCGATATCAATTTGATGAAACCACCTTGAATCATCCCAATTAACGTCATTTCGATGTTAATGAGTATATTGACAAATACGTCAGTTGCTGGTGAATAAATTGTTGTTATATTTAACAGAGAAAAAAAAACCGTAAAATTTAAAATCTAACACAATCAGAAGAATAAATATTAAGTTACAAAATTGACAGAGATATGTTCTTGTATTCAATAAAGATTCTGATATCCCATAATATGTCTTTGAATCGATGGAATATAAACCCACCATCCATGTAGTAACCGGCGACGGTTCAGGCAAGTAAACCAGAGAAATTATACAAAATTTATATTATTCGATACGTAAAATTGTAGCGGATAAATTACTTGTAGCGGCGATTTCAATTACGGCCAGCGGCGGCCATAATCGCCGGTATGAAGGTTGTAGGTTTTAGAATTATTGAAGAGAGAGAGAGAGAGAGAGAGAGAGAGAGAGAGAGAGGGTACAGTGGTTGTCGATCTTCTGTTTATATTTTACACGGAGTATCTATGTAAAAGATATGCTAATGTTGAATTTGAGTGGGACACGTGGCCTCAGCATAATTCGTTATAAAAACTTTATGCTATAAAAATCAGAGCTTTTTTTTAGACTGTTATGTGTGCCTCAATTTTTTGAAATGCTCTAAACGGATGCCACGTTTGGATTCAATTCCACGATTTATATATGTTAGAGTTATTATATTAAATTATGTTATATATATATATATATATATATATATATATATATATATATATATATATATATATATATATATATATATATATAAATCATTTGTGTATATATCAAAGAGCATATGTTTTCACTATTCACTCCATTTAACCTCCAATTTACCTTTCAAACCCTAGATGAGACAGTCCAGAAACCTAGGAGTATTGTTTACACCAATTTTTTATTTTTGAGGGTATTTTTGTCTTTTCACCTTACCCTATTTATTTACTCCATTTACTTTACATCCCAGAAACTTCTAGCGATCTGTAGCGGCTCCATCTCCATCACAACTAACCATCTCCTTCGCAACCAACTATCTCCATGGCCACCAAACATCATCTCCATCGCCACTAAGAGTACTGTTTACACCACTTCTTTATTTTCTAGAGTATTTTCGTCTTTTCACCTTGCCCAGTTTCTTTACTCCATCTGCTTACCATCCCAGAAAGTTCTGGCGATCTCTAGCGGCTCCATCTCCATCGCAACCAACCATCGCCCTCGCCACCAGACATCGTCTCCATCACCACCAAACATTGTCTCCATCACCACCACTCTCCGCTATCACCGTATCCATCTCTATCACCGTCTACGTCGCCATTCCTGATTCTCCAAAGCCTAATTTTTTATCTTTCAAAATCCATACCCTAAATAATTAGGGTTTTCGATTTGTTGGTTTTATGTTGGTGACTACGCAATCTGGGACACGAATTACGATTTAATTGCCTCATCGTATTGCTGCAGCGTAGGTATTGTTCGTTCTCTTTTTTGCCCCATTTTTTGGCAGTAGTTGCAATCAAGTTGGGATACGCTGAGACGTTGACGCGATTTACGTAAGACCTATTTTAATTTTGTTTTCTTCAGTCGATTTTTCCTTTTTGTTGAGTAACTATTGCTAATTACCTTTGTTCTGTGGTAGTTTAGTTTGTGAGTTGTTTTTTTTAACGTGTTATTGTTTTTTAACTTCACTCTTTTTATGATTTTTTGTTTTAGCTGCTGCTTTCTTTCAAAAAGTTATACTTTTATACGTCATTTAGTTACGATGTATATTTATTTATTTGTTTGTGTTTACGGAACCTTTTTTGGTTTTCAATTGGTGGTATATGTTCTATGAAATTTTCAGTTACGGTGATTGATAGGTCAGATCATGTTGAGATTAGAAGAAAGGGCAAGTTAGAATGAGATTCGGTAAGTGTAAAGGAGACTCGGTATGAGAGAGAATCAATAAGATTTACATTCCACAGCTTCTAGAATTCAGTTATAATGCAATGGCTATCTAATTAGGACTACTTAAGTTCCTTATATAGCCCTCTTTTAAGGAACCATCATTTAAGCTTATTTCACATTAACACTATACAACTTCGAGGTCCTAACAATCTCCCCCTTAGTGTTAAATGTGAACTTTACAATATAATCCTATTGAGTAATCTAAAGGAACTTTGTTCCTCTGAAGTGAACTTTGGTTTTCAATCCCTTGAGATTCTCATATCTTCGTATGCTCACTCTTGTCTTTAGACGACTTTTCAATCTTGTGAGAATGTATTTAACAATCTCATTATCTTCAGTTGAATAGCAGTTATTGATCAATGTCCACCTCAAGTATTTGAAAGCATACATCAACGTTCCGTCTGAGTATCTTCTGAAATCTGAGACTCTGATGAAGATCTTTGTATAGTGAGAATTGACAAACACAAACCCATAAGGACAGTCACTCACTTCGAGTAAGGACATATATCTTAGCTCTTCGATTACTTGATTTGGCATTTTTGTGTTCAGATTCTAACCCCATCTGAAAATCGTGAACAGACATCCATCTCATCGAGTCAAGAATAAATCTGTAGACTGCCTTCATCGCAGTAGCATGATAAATTGTTGCAGATTCATTCAAGTTAATCAAGTAATTGTTGATGAAAATAATGTCTTCCATCTTTAGTTTATCAAAATCTTCTTCAGAGAACTGATAATCCTCATCATCCATTCTTGTTACCTGAAACACTGGCATCTTCACTCCATCCTTATTAATCATCAAAACCTTATTTATGCTTTTGATCTCTGAATTCCGCTGCTCTTGAAGTTTTTCTTCATTCTTCAATTTAAATTTATTACGAACACTCAGATAAGCTTTGAGATATTCCGGATTCTTATGATATTTCTATGCACCCAGAACACTCATCGATGCAGAAAGGACGAGATCAGAATCACCATAGATTCTATACGCTTGTTGTTCAATGAATGGTGAACGAAGAATCAACTTCTCTTCTTCCTCACTTAGTTGGAAATCAGCATCACGCTCAAGAACAATCTCTGCAATTTGAAATGGAACATTCAGATCAGGAGGAGTCGTAGTATCTTCCTTACCATTAGAGAAAATCTCCTTTTCAAAGTGTATCCCAAATTCATCAGTTGGAGATGACAAGTTAACAAATTGATGATCATTGAATTCATTGGCGACACTCGATGACCCCTTCAAAATATCTTCAATATTATCAAAGTTTTGATTATCCTCTTGAGCTGACTTATTCTCTACTTGATCAGCTGAATCCATAATCATAAGCATCCCTGAGTCACCCTCTCTTTGACCTTCCGATTCATCTAGAAAACTTTCACACTGGATTTCCTCAATTTCGTCACTTTCAGAATCAGATATATCAACAACATCTTGATCCTTATGTTGACTAGATGCACCAGTTTCATAAGTTAATCTTTGAAAACCACTGGACCGATAACCACTTTGTCTATTCTCCCCCTCATTAAGATTGTCGGGATCGAAATCATCATGATCAGGCATGTGAATTGGTCCAGGTGACTTGCATGGAGATAAAGGATATACTATCCTTGCTTGCTCAAGATAAATCATCATAGTCTCGCGAACTTCATCAAGATCAGTTCGTTTAGCAAACTCAGCAAAATATAGTTCCTCCACCTCATTGTCAGAGATATATCTTAATCCATATCTATTCGAAATCCGAGAAGGTGACCCAGTTGGTGAAACAACGGTGTAACCACGAACAACATCAGCATCAACAGCAACTGTTGAAGGCGATGTCAGTGGAAGTGTTTAATTTGCCGTGAGGGCAGGTAAGGATATACGTGCGGTATTATACTTATATGTAGGGCTGTACATACTACTAGTCAGATTCGTGATATCCCCTTCTGATGGAGGTTGGGCAACAACCGGAGTTGTCGCCGGTGAAGTTTCTTTCGAAGCATCCGCCTCCATGACTTTAGTCTCACGGGACTCTGACAAAGTAGTAGAACTACCCGTCGGTTTAGATCTCGCAGAGATATTGCTATCTCCGACTCCTGAAATCATTGATATACCATGAGGTGGTACATCTCTTTCAGTTAACGACTCTTCCTCCAGACCCTAAGATTCAGAATCCGGAAGAGAAGTGGTTTGAACCAATGGATCACTTTCATGAACCAAGGGATCAATATGCTGGAAGTCTGATAAATATCCTGAAGGATTGTCATGTTGCCTTGTTTCCATGGGACGCGACAGATCTCCCTCATCAAGATAAGCCAGACCTCGAGACCCTGTTGTACGTTGAGGCACAGGAGGATTTCCAGCCGATACGCAGGGTGCCTTTTCAAGACTTTTCGGCTCCCCTTCGGCCATTCTGGACTTCAATGATTGAGTTTCCTCAATCGATTGAGTCAACGCAGACTTTACTGCAGAGGAAGACTTTACTTCTTTAGATGCTTAAGCATTTTGCTGTGTAGGATTTATTATTAAGTCCTATTTAGATTGGATGGGCTTATTGGTCTTTTTACCATTCGTGCGTTTAGCTCTCTTGCCCACCGAAGTTTGCGCTTCATTTAGCGTAGGGCTTACTGTTATTATTGGATGTGATACAGAGATGGGTGAGGGTGACCTAATCGGCTCTAGGTCTTGGTCCATATCACCAATGATTGGAGTAACTGTTTGGCGGACGATGGGTGTCAACGTCCTAGATCTAGTTACTCGTTGGGTTGGCGGAGTCTGAATCATCTCATCAGGCATAAATTGAGTTCTCTTAGGAGAATGTTCAGGAGATGATTCAGTTGCTAAAGAATCAGTGTCACTGCTCTCTTCGGGTGTTGTTGAAAGGGTTGGTTCAATCCTAGATGATCTAGGTTCCCTGATCCTCATGGATTGAGCATGGTGTGCTACCCTAGAACGTTTGAGGTTCACCCTTAGTGGAGGATTATCTGGCCCGGGTGGTTGTACTACAGGTTCCTCTACAACCTCTGGGGCTGGAACCGCGGCGGGTTCAACTTGTGTTTGTTGTACCGGGTTCGGAAGAGGTATTCCTACAGCCTCAAAGTATGAACGCATTCGAGCGTCTTGGGGTGCAGCTAGCCTCATAAGCCAATTTAGAATCGGCGCAGTGAATTGATTGTCAGATACCATCGGTGTATTCATCTTCAGCTCCCCAAATCTTTTCATCTGTAATCCAGGTGTACCTGGTACAAATATATTTGCATTTCTGTAAGCATTAATAGCATCATGGATAAAGATACAGAAAAACCTTTCACAAGGGATGTATGAACCCCTTGGCTTATCAACTTGGGCCTGAACCAAATCCCATAGAAATTCTCATAGTCAGGAGTTTCTACTCTTGTGAATGAGTAGAACAGCCTCAGCATTAGCACTGTCAAGCTGTCTGATCCACTCCTTGTCATCAACAAGCATCTATTGATGATTGAGAAGATCACATACCACCTTGAGTGCAAGTATTTCTTCTGAAACTTAGCCGGTGGAACATTGGTAGCTCCAACATAACCAAGATCAAAAATCGAAGACATCATCTGCTGAGTGATAAGGAAAGCAGGAGCATTTTGAACAAGAGGAAGTTGAAAGATCCTCTTGAAATCAGCCTTTGTAATACTCCTCATCCCTTGAACTCCTCTTAGCTCAAACTCAAATCGAGCGTGTGTACCCTCTGGATTTGCAGCAGTAGGTTTTGTAGCTTCCACAAACCTAATAGTTCTATTCAGTAGCTCCAGATCTGTTACAGGCACACTGGCAGTTGAGCTTAGAGCAGGCCACAGTGTATGCCTCTCTAGTATTGCAGTCCAGTAATTGCAGGGAATGTTGGTTTCAGAGTTGATAAAGTGATTGTTCGCCATTTAACTGTATAAATAAGAAATAGAAGACCACAAGATGTTTAACATAAAGCGCATATCTCTATTCTTATTTTCCTTTTGAAATCCTTTGTATTTTTCAAGTTTTATAATTTTTATGGTTTTTCTAAGTTATAAAAATCATTTATTCCAAATATGAACAAGTGGTTGACAAACATGACATTCATATGATATTCATTACAGTACAAAATCATCATGGAAAGTCAATTATATAACACAAAGAATCAGAACAACACTTAGTCATATTTAAGCACAAATCAAGCAGCTTCGGTAGTCATGAAAACTTGAGATTCTGTAACCAAATAAGCTTGAGTTTTCATACCAAACACTTAAATAAAGCATGCAAGATTTATCAAGTTGAAAAACACATTATTTTTTAAAGTACCAAATTACAGACTCGGTAAAATGCCAAGAACAGATTCGGTATCTTCAAAAATCACACATAATCATCCAAACATGCATATTCAGTCTTCTATCATGCAAAAATATGATCATAATCAATTAACAACACAATCAAGTAGAAAAGCATGTTAATCATTTGAACAGACTTGGCACTGTAGCAAGAACACATTCGGTATGTACAGAATCCATCAAATACTCAATTAAACATGTAATCATACTCGGTCAATTGATAGATCAACTAATTTAACATAGATTTGACAAGAATTTATGTTAATTAACCAAATCAGATGTGTTTATTCTAAGAATTAAGAAACTCGTATCAGATTCGGTATAATCAACACTTTTTCAAAATTAAGTGTCACAATCATGTTATTTGCATTATTTTCTACTTTACAAATGTTCAATCATCTCAGATCTACAACATGTGATACTTAAATTTGATTAAAACAAGAATATACCAAAGATTTGAAGATACAGAGAGACGGATTCGGTAGATTAGCTAGACTCGGTAGATTAGTTCAGATTCGGTATGCAGTTAGAGTAAAGTGAGAGAAAGTTTGACTTTAACCCTGCTAGTTATAGATACAGAATGTTTTGAAGACATGGGCTTTACCGAATGGGCCTTAAATACCGAATACAGTCCAATTTCATATTTAAACATATTGACTTCAAATTTTGACAAATCTTTATCAAAAATCATTCAAGACTATCACATTTTCTATGAAAAACATTTCTGAGACAATTTATGAAAATTTGGAACTTACCGAATCTGTACTGTTAGTTGTCAGATTTGGTATAATGCTTAAATTAGCATTTATTCATTTAAAATTCACATCTTTTTGGATTTTATCTTTTCCAATTTTTATGAATTTTATAAAACAAGATTTGCACTTAGAAAATTTTGAATTATGTACAAAGTACAAATCTTCAGGGAAACCAATTGTTAAAACGGGTTGCATACTGAGATGTATACAAGCCTTAGTGAATTATTTTCAGATATAAACAAAGAATTTATGAAATTCACTTTTGAAAAAAAAACAACTTTCTTTTCATTTTCTCCCATTTTCTCCCCCTCAAAATGTGATATACAAGAAAGTAAATCACCATTTTGATATTTTCCCTAGAAAATGAATTAACTCCCCCTTGAAATATGATATCAATGAGTTACCTCCACCTTTTTGTAACCATTGAAACTTAATCCCACAAAGTTAACATAGATCTAAAAGGCTCCCCCTTGAAAGATGTTAACTAAAGCATAAGAAATCAGTTGCTCCCCCTACAAAGTATCTACTCCCCCTAAACACAAGATCTCAAGTATAAGTCCCAACAGATCTAAGGAATGTCAAGCACTATACTCTACCATGCCAATCTCTTTGATCAAAAACTTTAGCCTAAGTTCATCTAAAGGCTTAGTGAACATGTCAGCTAATTGCACTTTGGTAGGCACAAAGTATAACTCTACATCTCCTTTTTCTACATGGTCCTTAATGAAATGATAACGAATATCAATGTGTTTAGTCTTAGAATGCTGGACCGGGTTGCTTGTAATTGCTATAGCACTTTGTGAATCACAATAAATTGGGGTCTTAGAAATCTTAAAGCCATAGTCCAAAAGTTAAGTTTGCATCCATAAAACTTGTGAACAACAGTGAGCTGCAACAATGTACTCATACTCAGCTGTTGATAAAGACACACAGTTCTGCTTTTTGGATGACCAACCAACTAGCCTATTCCCCAACATCTGAATTGATCCAGATGTACTCTTTCTATCAACATGGCAACCGCTATGATCCGCATTAGTATAAGCAGTGAGATTGAAATCGGATCCATGAGGATACCAGATCCCAAGGTTAAGTGTACCATTAAGGTACTAAAAAATCCTAACAACCGCTTTGGAGTGTGATTTCTTAGGGTTTGACTGAAAGCAGGCACAGACAGTTACAGCAAGTGTAATATCGGGTCTACTTGATACATTAAAGAACCAACCATGCTTCGATAAAGCATAATGTCAAAGGGTTCCCCATTAGCATCAGCATCCAGTAAAGTCCTCATTGGGGTTGTCATTGGTTTAAAGCAGTCATTTTAAAACATTTTAGCATATCATTGATATACTTTGTTTGACTGATAAAAATCCCATTTGGTAATTGTTTTACTTGTAACCCCAAGAAGAAATTTAACTGGTCAAGCATGCTCATTTCAAATTTATTGGCCATAAGGTCACCAAATTCTTTGCATAAGGCCGGGGACGTGGAACCAAAAATAATGTCATCAACGTAAATTTGAACTAAGAGAATGTGACCGTGGTTTATACGGATGAACATCGTTGTATCAATCGTTCCACGAGAGAAGCCATTGTCCAGCAAATACTTTGTTAAGGTCTCGTACCATGCACGAGGTGCTTGCTTCAGACCATACAAAGCTTTCTCCAAGTAGTAGACGTGGTTTGGATGAATGGGATCAACAAAGCCTTCTGGTTGATCAACATAAACTTCCTCTTGAAGATGACCGTTCAGAAAAGCAGTTTTGACATCCATTTAAAACACCGTGAACTTCATATGAGAAGCAAATGCAAGGAAAAGATGAATAGCCTCAATCCTAGCAACCGAAGCAAGCGTTTCGTCATAATCAATACCCTCTTGTTGTCGATATCACATGGCCACAAGACGTGCCTTATTTCGAACCACAATTCCATCAGAATCCTTCTTGTTCATTGGTCTTGGAACTAATCGCCATACTTTCAAACGATCAAATTGATTGATCTCTTCTTGCATTGCTACCACCCAATTCAGATCTAGTAAAGCTTGAGCAACTATTGTTGGTTTAATCTTACTAAGAAAGGTAGTGTATAGACACATATTCCGAGTTGCCCTTCGAGTTGAGACTGGAGCAGATGCATCACCAATGATAAGATCAATTGGATGACTTTTAGTCCATCAATTATTATGTGGAAGAGGTTGTACATCAGTGGTATCCATTGAAACATCAACCATTGTTGACGTTGAGCCTTGATCCGCTTGATCTGATGTAACACTTCTAATGGATCTATTTGAGTATCTGGAGAAACAACTGGAGTTATATTAACAGATGTATCTTGAATTGGTTCAAGATTAGCATCAGGAGGTGGGAGGGAGGATGAAGAAGCAACGGGTGAATCCGTTGGTGTTGTATCTTCATCAAAAAGACTTGGTTGAGTCTCCACAGTAGTTGACTATGATGGTATAACCGGTACAGCTTGAACATTTGAATTCCGTTGAGGAGCATAAAGACTATCAAACAAGATATCCAGTTCCTCTGTTGTTACCGTAGGAACACCCTTTTTCAAGAAAATTAAATTTTGTGCGAAAGAAGAAGTAGTCAGGTTAGGATCGGGTTTTGAACTGACTTGTTCAAAAGCCATTCCCTATAACTCATCGAACCTTACATTAATGCTTTCCTTGATCGTCTTTGTCTGTTTGTGATAGACACGATAAGCCACTTTGTTCGAAGAATAACCGAGAAATATGGCCTGATCACCATGAGGATCAAACTTTCCGAGGCTGTCAAAATCGTTAAGCACATAGCATATACAACCAAAGACACGGAGATATTTGACATTCGGGCATCTACCATATAGTAACTCATAAGGAGTTTTATCAAAACATTTATTAATGATACATCGATTTTGAGTATAACATGCAGTGGAAATGGCCTCCCCCCACATTTTCAGAGGTAGTTTGGAGTAAGCAAGCATCGTTCGAGCTGCTTCGCAAAATGTACGATTACATCGTTTGACTACTCCATTCTGTTGAGGGGTTCGTGCTGTAGTGACCCGACCAAATCATGTTTGACGGTGCCGAATACTTAGGTCCCGTTGCGTGGTCATAAGTCTTTATCATGACGTTTGACCAAAATATGTCGCATTCATTTCATAAGAAAAAGGATGTTTCAAGTTTACAAATGTAGTTCAAAAGACTAGTTACATTACAATGTTTAACGTACGAATGAAACCTATGCGACACAATTTAAAGTAGTCAAAAGACGCTCCAACTATGCATGTATACTCGACATCCAAGCAAGTATTAAAAAGAGTGCGGAAGCATGTATCAAGTAGCTTTCAAGGACCTGAGAAAACATATAGAAAACTGTCAACGAAAACGTTGGTGAAATCATAGGTGTTTTAGTAAACGTTGCATTTGAACCACAAGATTTAATATAATATGATTATCTAAATCATTTGCATTCCAAAGTTGTTATTTGTTTCGCGGGCACCCAATTATCAAACTTAACTGTTTTGCACCCTTTGCGTAGTGTTAGAACATACACTAGACCCGAAAATATATTTCATTCGCTAACGGTAGCGAACCGTCCGAATGAGGCTCGTCAAGCCCATGTGATCACATAATATAAGTTTACGTTTACACCCTGCAAGTGTAACTAATGATAATTGAATTGAGGATTTTCGTTCAAACCCGTACGTGGAATGTTCATTTTCGTACTTGTGTTCAAAGTGTAAAAGTATGATTCGTATATGTTTCTCATCCCATAGTTTAAAGCATAAAAGTTGTTCGAACGATGGGACTATGATCTCACCTTGAGTGCACGTATGAAAAGTACTTCACAAAGCAACGTGTGCGAAGGATAGTGCTAGTCTTGACCTAAACAAATAGGTCGTATCAATAATGGTAAACACGATAGGTCAAAGATGTTCAATTAGTCCTATGGCTCGTTACGACTCGATTATGTAGCATGTGAATCAAATTGTCAAGTTTCATGCAAGATACAAGTATAGAAACAAGTTAGGAAGGTTGCATAATCATTTGGTTAAGTTTGACAAAAAGTCAAACTTTGGTCGGTCAAAGTCAACGAAAAAGTCAACACGTTCGGGTCGAGTCCCGAACTATTTTTCTGAGGTTTTTATTCATATATAAACATGTTAGAATAAGTCTCATGTGAATCGGAGGTCCATAGGGTGCCAAACATTTATCATATAATTGACATGTAGGTCAGAACCTGAACACGGCTTAGGCCGCGCCACGACCCAGGATTGCCGCGCCGCGACAATACACGGGAGCTGGTACCTGGTCAGTCTCAAATGTCCAAGTCTCAATTCAAAACACTTTCAAGCATAACTCGCAAACCGCTAATACTTAGAACTCGTATCTTATATCGTTAGAAAGGTAATTTGACAAAGAACACAACTAAATACATTTCACCAACCAAAAACGTTATTTGTAACAATCGGCTTTCCAAAGTAAATGATCAATTAATGCACACATTTAATACTCAAATTTGATAAGTGCACATTTATGATTCGGGCATTTAATGCATACATACAACATGCCGTTTTGTAGGTAATCGAGCATACAATACAACTAACTACTTACAAACAATAATTCATGGCATCCAATGCATCAAATATTTATTTCAAGCTTATCAAACCCTAACCCAAATTCACCAAAATCACTAATCAAGTTTATGGAGTTTTCTCAAGCAACCTACACATGAAATTGAAGCTAGTGATGTTAGGAACACATTTAATACATGCATTTATGGCATTTAACATCATTCAATCAACCAAATCACCAAATCAAACACACCAAAGTTTATGTTCATGCTAGTTACTTCAAATAACAAAATCGAACATATAAATCATATATTCATGTTAGACTTGAGCCATAGACACTAATTAACAACTTTATAAGTTAAAAACATCAAGAACACCAAATCTAGTGATTTTAGAAAGTTACCCAAATGTAATGAAGTCAGTATGAAATCGAAGAGGAAGTTGCAAGGATTCCAAATATGTAATTTGTTTTGCAAGACACCCGCTAGCTTGGATTTAGATGATGATTCTTTGTTTGAAGATTTGAGAGAAAAATGGAAAGTATAGAAAGAAAAGGAAAATGAAATGGAAAAGAAAGAGGTGGTGGGTGGACTAGTCAAATGCTAGTCACCTCTTTGGCACTTTGGCGAAACTAGTCCCTCGAGTTCGGTTGCGGGTGTGTGAATTACCTAAACGAGATATTTTTAAAACGCGTATTAACGAGGGATGTCATAATCATATAACGGAATTTAAATAGTTAAACGGAAAAAGGCGGGATGTTACATTACCTACTCCTTAAAAAAAAATTTTGTCCCGAAATTTAAGTAGGCGTAGTAGTCGTTATTTCTTCCTCGGGATCTTGCGTTTCCGGAGCCGGGAACAAGTGAGGGTATTTCTTTTGCATTTGATCTTGCCTTTCCCAAATAAACTCGGGTCCTCTTTTAGCATTCCAACGAACCTTGACAATCGGGTTTTGGCTTTGTTTCAATGTCTTGCGGAGGTGTCCACAATTTCAACCGGTTCCTCCACAAAATGAAGTTTGTCATCAATAGTAAGTTCCTCGAGAGGGATGACGATATCGGGCTCTGCAAGACACTTTTTCAAGTTAGATACATGGAAGGTAGGATGAACGGAGCTCAATTGAGGTGGAAGATCTAAACGATAAGCAACGGTTCCAATACGCTCCAAGATTTCGAAAGGACCAATATACCGTGGATTTAGCTTCCCGTGTTTTCCAAAACAGATTACACCCTTCCAAGGTGCGACTTTTAACATGACGCGGTCACCGACTTGAAATTCAAGGTCGTTGCGTCTTTTGTCGGTATAGTTCTTTTGACGACTCCGGGCCGTCCGAAGCCTATCTCGGATTTGAACGATCTTCTCGGTGGTTTCGTGAATGATTTCGGGTCCAGTGATTTGTACGTCACCTACTTCGGCCCAACAAAGAGGAGAACGGAATTTTCGGCCATATAACGCTTCAAAAGGTGCGGCTTTAATACTCGCGTGATAACTATTGTTGTAAGAGAACTCGGCGAGAGGTAAGTGCTTGTCCCAAGCTTTTCCAAAATTAACCACGCAAGCTCGTAACATGTCCTCCAAGGTTTGAATTGTGCGTTCGCTTTGTCCATCGGTTTGGGGATGATATGCGGTGCTCATGTCTAAACGCGTTCCCAACGCTTCTTGCAAGGTATGCCAAAATCTAGAAACAAAATAGCCATCTCGGTCGGAGATAATCGATAAAGGTATACCATGTCGAGCTACGATCTCCTTTATGTAAAGTTGTGCAAGTTTCTCCATTTTTTCGGTTCCTTTCATAGCGAGAAAGTGTGCGGATTTGGTGAGACGGTCAACAATAACCCAAATGGTATCATAACCGCCCGTCGTTTTTGGTAACTTGGTGATGAAGTCCATCGTTATTCTTTCCCACTTCCATTGCGGGATTTTGGGTTGTTGAAGTAACCCGGACGGTCTTTGGTGTTCGGCTTTGACTTTGGAACATGTCAAACACTTGGCAACATAAGTAGCTACGTCCCTTTTGATGTTCGGCCACCAATATTGTTCTTTAAGGTCGTGGTACATCTTATTGGCACCGGGGTGAATAGAGTATCGTGACTTATGGGCTTCATCTAAAATAAGGCTTCGTAGGTCCCCATAGCTAGGCACCCAAATCCTTCCGGCGTAATATCGGAGTCCGGTCTCCCTAATTTCGAATCGAGATACGAGAATGTTCAAGAGCTCGTGTGAAACGTTTTCATCCTCGAGAGCCTCATCTTGGGCTACCCGAATTTGGCTATTAAGGTTGGTGTGGATGGTGATGTTTAAGGCTCGGACACGAAGAGGCACCGCTCTTTCTTTTTGACTTAAGACATTGGCTACTACATTTGCCTTCCTGGGATGGTAACGAAGCTCGCAATCGTAATCGTTTAAGGTTTCAATCCACCTTCGTTGTCTCATGTTTAGTTGCTTTTGGTCGAAGATGTGTTGGAGACTTTTGTGATCGGTAAAGATAGTACTCTTGGTTCCATAAAGATAGTGTCTCCACATTTTAAGTGCAAAGACAACGGCTCCGAGTTCGAGATCATGTGTCGTGTAGTTTTGTTCATGAATTTTGAGTTGTCGAGAAGCATAAGAAATGACTTTCGTTCGTTGCATCAACACACACCCAAAACCATGTTTCGAGGCGTCGCAATACACAACAAAATCGTCATTGCCTTCGGGAAGTGACAAGATAGGAGCGGTGGTTAGCTTTGTTTTCAAGATTTGAAATGCGGATTCTTGTTCGGTCGCCCAATTGAATTTCTTTCCCTTGTGAGTTAAAGCGGTTAGAGGACGAGCAACCAAAGAGAAATCTTTGATGAATCTACGGTAGTATCCAGCGAGACCCAAGAATTAACGAATGTGAGTAGGAGTAGTAGGAGTCTCCCATTTACTAATGGCTTCGATTTTCGTTGGATCGACTTTAATACCTTGGTCACTTACAACATGACCAAGAAATTGAACTTCCTTTAACCAAAATTCACACTTGGAGAATTTGCCATAGAGTCGTTCTTGTCTTAAAAGTTCAAGCACAAGTCGGAGGTGTTCCTCGTGTTCTTCTTTGCTTTTTGAATAGACCAAAATATCATCGATGAACACGATAACGAATTTGTCAAGATACGGTTTGCACACGTGGTTCATAAGATCCATGAACACCGCCGGTGCGTTAGTGAGACCAAATGGCATTACAAGAAATTCATAGCTACCATAACGAGTTCGGAAAGTGGTTTTGGAGACATCTTCCCCCTTAACCCTTAATTGATGATAACCCGAGCGGAGATCGATTTTTGAATATACACAAGACCCTTGTAGTTGATCAAAGAGGTCATCGATGCGAGGAAGAGGATATCGGTTCTTAACCGTCAATTTGTTTAGTTCACGATAATCAATGCACATTCGTAGGGATCCGTCTTTTTTTTTAACAAACAAAATCGGAGCACCCCAAGGTGAATGGCTAGGTTGGATAAAACCACGATCAAGTAGTTCTTGGATTTGACTTTGCAATTCTTGCATTTCGGATGGAGCGAGTCTATATGGTGCACGTGCTATGGGCGCAGCTCCCAGAATAAGATCGATTTGAAATTCAACCGGTCGATGAGGTGGAAGACCCGGCAATTCATCGGGAAATACATCGGAATAGTCACTAACAATTGGCACATCATCGATGTGCTTCTCATCGGACTCGACTTTCTTAACATGAGCAAGGATCGCAAAACAACCCTTACGGAGTATTTTTCTAACTTTAATGCATGAAACGAGGTTGAGTCCGGTGCAACTCTTATCGCCATAGACGATCAAAGGTTCACCATTCTCGATAGGAATTCGGATTGCGTTAAGATCACAAAGGATGTGAGATTTCGTTTTAGCTTGCCAATTCATACAGATTATTACATCGAAGCTTCCTAGTTCCATGGGTATCCAGTCAATTTCAAACTCATTATCTAAAATGTTTAACGTACACCCCCGATAATATGTGTCGGCACTTAATAGTTTTCCGTTGGCCACTTCAATGGTATAAGTGGTATCTAGTGGAAGTGGTGGAGTATTAAACGAATGAGTCAAAGTCTTGGATACAAAACTCTTATCGGCACCCGAATCGAATAAACAAGTAACATAAGTGTTGTTGAGGAGAAACGTACCCGTGACTAATTCATTGTCATCTCGGGCTTCCTCGGTGTTGATGTTGAAAGCTCATCCGCGCGTGTTGGTGTTGGCTTTCTTCTTTGGACACGCATTTCTAAAATGACCCGTTTGGCCACATTCATAACAAGTACCCGGTTTTGGTGCATTGGGTACCTTTTGAGCGACGGGGGCGGCACTTCTACAATCGTTGGCCACATGACCACCCCTTTGGCACCGGTGGCAAAATAGATTGCTACATTCACCATAGTGGTGTTTGTCGCATTTGTGTTACAAAAGGGTTTATTTTCGCCATAACTTTTCTTGGCGTCAGAGGTGAAAGGCTTTTTGGTGAAGTTGTTGTTGTAGTTGTTGCTTGATTGGGGGGCTTCCCATTTTCTTTTGTTGCTGCCCGATTTATCCTCGGCCTTAGGAGCTGGAACTATGATTTCGTCAACCGTTTCGATCAATTGGCGGGCCATGTTCAAAGCTTGTTGTAGGTTAGCGGGTTTGGATGACATCACTCCTTGTTTGATGCTCTTTGGAAGACCATCCATATAGAGTTCAACCCTTTGAGATTCGGGGTTCACGAGGTTGGGACACATCAAGGATAGCTCGGCGTATCGTTGATTGTAGGCCTTGAGATTGTTTCTGACCGCCTTTAAAGTTCTTAGCTCTTGTTCGAGCTTTCGGGTTTCTTCACGAGGGAAAAATTCGACGATCATCCTTTCCCTCAAATCGGCCCAAGAGAGGGCGTGAGCTTCATCGGTACCCACCGATTTTACATACGTGTTCCACCACGTGAGGGCGATACCGGCAAAGGTGTGGGTGGAATATTTGACTTTATCTTGGTCTCGACAACCGCTTATGCTAAAAATAGCTTCCGTTTGTTCGAACCATCGAGTGAGTACAACCGGTCCCCCGGTTCCATCAAAAGTGTGAGGTTTGCACCCCATGAAGGCTTTGTAGGAGCACCCTTCGCTTGAGTTACCGGCCCCTTGATTGTTGTTGTTGTGGTTGTTGTTATTGTTGGAGGAGTGATCGGCCATGGCCGCTTCCACAGCGGTGGCTATCATTCGTTGTAGAGCTTGTTCGGGAGTCTCATGGCGTGGCACACGACGAGGAGGCATTGTTCCTTCAAAACACAAGAATACCGTTAATTAGTATTCTTAATAATACTAACCATGATATGGAATAAGGATAGAGAGAAATTTTCCTTGACTCGCCTTAAATTCTTTATGTCATAATGTTGGAATGTTCATATGAGTCACCGTAATATAATCCCGGAAATTATATTACCCTAATTCATATGTGCATTCGACACTAATTCATATAGTCAAGGTGGCACGTCAATTAAATCAAGTAACGTGAGATTAAGATTGAATAAGAATTAGATATGATAGACGAGTTCGAGTATAATGCACAAGTAGTCAAGTAATTCCTACTTCAAGTCTATATGACGGTTGTAGTCTAGACTCACTAATGTACCATATGACTCGGGGTTGACACCAATGAACTCTAAATCCCTACAACCAACGCTCTGATACTATCTGTAGCGACCCGACCAAATCATGTTTGACGACGCCGACTACTTAGGTCCCGTTGCGTGGTCATAAGTCTTTATCATGACGTTTGACCAAAATATGTCGCATTCATTTCATAAGAAAAAGGATGTTTCAAGTTTACAAATGTAGTTCAAAAGACTAGTTACATTACAATGTTTAACGTACGAATGAAACCTATGCGACACAATTTAAAGTAGTCAAAAGACGCTCCAACTATGCATGTATACTCGACATCCAAGCAAGTATCAAAAAGAGTGTGGAAGCATGTATCAAGTAGCTTTCAAGGACCTGAGAAAACATATAGAAAACTGTCAACGAAAACGTTGGTGAAATCATAGGTGTTTTAGTAAACATTTCATTTGAACCACAAGATTTAATATAATATGATTATCTAAATCATTTGCATTCCAAAGTTGTTATTTGTTTCGCGGGCACCCAATTATCAAACTTAACTGTTTTACACCCTTTGCGTAGTGTTAGAACATACACTAGACTCGAAAATATATTTCATCCGCTAACGGTAGCGAACCGTCCGAATGAGGCTCGTCAAGCCAATGTGATCACATAATATTAGTTCACGTTTACACCCTGCAAGTGTAACTAATGATAATTGAATTGAGGATTTTCGTTCAAACCCGTACGTGGAATGTTCGTTTTCGTACTTGTGTTCAAAGTGTAAAAGTATGATACGTATATGTTTCTCATCCCATTGTTTAAAGCATAAAAGTTGTTCGAAAGATGGGACTATGATCTCACCTTGAGTGCACGTATGAAAAGTACTTCACAAAGCAATGTGTGCGAAGGATAGTGCTAGTATCAATAATGGTAAACACGATAGGTCAAAGATGTTCAATTAGTCATATGGCTAGTTACGACTCGATTATGTAGCATGTGAATCAAATTGTCAAGTTTCATGCAAGATACAAGTATAGAAACAAGTTAGGAAGGTTGCATAATCATTTGGTTAAGTTTGACAAAAAGTCAAACTTTGGTCGGTCAAAGTCAACGAAAAAGTCAACACGTTCGGGTCGGGTCCCGAACTATTTTTCTGAGGTTTTTATTCATATATAAACATGTTAGAACAAGTCTCATGTGAATTGGAGGTCCATAGGGTGCCAAACATTTTTCATATAATTGACATGTAGGTCAGAACCTGAACACGGCTTAGGCCGCGCCGCGACCCAGGATTGCCGCGCCACGACAATACACGGGAGCTGGTACCTGGTCAGTCTCAAATGTCTAAGTCTCAATTCAAAACACTTTCAAGCATAACTCGCAAACCGCTAATACTTAGAACTCGTATCTTATATCGTTAGAAAGGTAATTTGACAAAGAACACAACTAAATACATTTCACCAACCAAAAATGTTATTTGTAATAATCGGCTTTCCAAAGTAAATGATCAATTAATGCACACATTTAATACTCAAATTTGATAAGTGCACATTTATGATTCGGCCATTTAATGCATACATACAACATGCCGTTTTGTAGGTAATCGAGCATACAATACAACTAACTACTTACTAACAATAATTCATGGCATCCAATGCATCAAATATTCATTTCAAGCTTATCAAACCCTAACCCAAATTCTCCAAAATCACTAATCAAGTTTATGGAGTTTTCTCAAGCAACCTACACATGAAATTGAAGCTAGTGATGTTAGGAACACATTTAATACATGCATTTATGGCATTTAACATCATTCAATCAACCAAATCACCAAATCAAACACACCAAAGTTTATGTTCATGCTAGTTACTTTAAATAACAAAATCGAACATATAAATCATATATTCATGTTAGACTTGAGCCATAGACACTAATTAACAACTTTATAAGTTAAAAACATCAAGAACACCAAATCTAGTGATTTTAGAAAGTTACCCAAATGTAATGAAGTCGGTATGGAATCGAAGAGGAAGTTGCAAGGATTCCAAATATGTAATTTGTTTTGCAAGACACCCGCTAGCTTGGATTTAGATGATGATTCTTTGTTTGAAGATTTGAGAGAAAAATGGAAAGTATAGAAAGAAAAGGAAAATGAAATGGAAAAGAAAGAGGAGGTGGGTTGACTAGTCAAATGCTAGTCACCTCTTTGGTACTTTGGCAAAACTAGTCCCTCGAGTTTGGTTGCGGGTGCGTGAATTACCTAAACGAGATATTTTTAAAACGCGTATTAACGAGGGATGTCATAATCATATAACGGAATTTAAATAGTTAAACGGAAAAGTAAACGGAAAAAGGCGGGATGTTACACGTGCAGCAGAGAACTGATGTTCAATGCCTTGGTCTTTCAAATAACTATCAAGCTGGTCATTCTTAAATTCCGTCCCATTATCAGTTCGAATACTCTTAACATGTTTGTTAAAAGAGCGTAGAGTCTTTTTAATGAACTCAATGATACTGGCGGGGGTTTCTGACTTAGTCCTTAGAAGGAAAATCCACGTAAATCGGGTATAGTCATCTACAATGACAAGCACATGTTTCCGGCCACCAAGGCTAGAAATACGCATGGGTCCACATAAGTTCATATGTAATAATTGTAAGGACGATGAAGTACTGGGGTTTTGCTTAAGCGGATGATTAGTCCGTTTCAGCTTACCCATCGCACATGATGGACACACATGATACTTATCATATTGAAAGCATGGAATACCATCAACTAAGTCTTTAGAGACCAATCGATTAATACCCTTGTAATTCAGGTGTGACATCCGGTGATGCCATAACCATGAATTTTCCTTTGTTGAACGAGTAACCAAACACATGGTTACATGTGAGGGTGCATCATTGAGGTTAATAGTATAAAGTGAAGCACAACATTTACCAACAAGGAGATCGTTTCCATCGGTGGATTGCACCGAGCATTGACGATGTTTAAACAAAACCTTGAGATCTCCGTCACAAAATTGGCTGACACTAAATAAACTGCACCCCAAACCATCAATATATGAGACCCGTTTGATCGTTATGCCATTTTTCACAAAATCTCCATAACCCTTTATTGCTGCAATCTCATTGTTTCCAAATGTAACCGTTCCTAGGAATTTGTCAACGAAATTGACAAGCAAGAATTTATCGCCCGTTGATGTTTTAGCAGAGTAGTATATAAAATAGCTTATATTTTTGGAGAAAATACTATTAAATACGATACAATTTTACACAAGATATTTATTTATTTATAGAATGGATATACTTAAACCTTGCTACAACACTTATAGGCAGTGTACCTAATCGTACAGTAGTGTAGTTTTTAGTAAGTCCGGTTCGTTCCACAGGGTAATCTTTAAACAAAGCTTAACGCTATATTAGTTTACTTTTATAAAAATGCAAATATATATATAAGTAATATTATTATTATAAAGGGGAGTTTTTACCGTTTAATGACCGGTTTGTCGATTTTAAAACTTTAGTCGCAGTTAAAACCAAATGTAAAATAATAAATATAAATACAAGACTTAAATTAAAGCGTAAAGTAAATAACGATAATGAAATTGCGAATAATAAAAGTGCGATAAAATAAACTTGCGATAATTAAAAAGTACGATAATTAAAAGTGCAATTAAATAAAATAACAATAAAAATGCGATAATTAGAAGTGCAATTAAATATAAAATAAAGGAAATTAAATATGAAATAAAAGAATTATGCTTATTTAAACTTCCGTAATCATGATGTTTGACGTGTTGATTTTAGTTTTATGCCCATGGGTTAATTGTCCTTTGTCCTGGATTATTTAATATGTCCGTCTGGTTTTTGTCCATAACAGTCCATCAGTCATAAATATAAAGTGCGAGTGTCCTCGTCAAATTATCCTTATACCCGAAGTTAAATATTCCAACTAATTGGGGACTTAAACTGTAACAAGATTTTAATACTTTGTTTAATAATTACACCAGGATGTCGACTGAGTGTAACCCAAGGTTTTAATATTTTGTTATCAATTATACCAAGTGTCCTTGTACATAATTTCACCCCTGTTTTAATTATTCTAGTGGCTATTAATCCATTCCCGTATCCGGTTAAATGAAAGATTATTCGTACATATAAATACCCCGCCCATCGTGTCCGATTGAGTGTATATGGTAATTTATAGGGACGCCCAATTGTAAATCTTTATATTAACATTAACAAACTATCATTTAGTTAAACAAATATAAAGCCCATTAATAGCTCATAGTCTAATTTCCACAAGTGTCGTTCTTTTGTCCAAACCCCAATTATGGTACAAAGCCCAATTACCCAATTTTAGTGATTAGCCCAACATCATGATTACTTCGGATTAAATAAGCATAATAAATACTTAGCTACGAGACATTAATGTAAAAAGGTTGAACATAACTTACAATGATTAAAAATAGCGTAGCGTTACACGGACAGAATTTCGACTTACACCCTTACAATATTCGCTAACATACCCTTATTATTAGAATTATAATTAAAATTAAAATTAAAATATAAATATAAATATATCGTATGAATGGAGAGAAAGAAAGATAGATGATATTTTTGGTGCACCAAAGCTCGATTTTTATAGGCATGTGGGCTGGAACTGGGGCTCATGCGATCGCATGGATTTATGCCTTCCAGGCCATGCGATCGCATGGCCAGCTGGGGAGGCTCATTTTTGGTTGTTTTCTTCTGCCGACGGTTTTATAAATAATATAATATATTAAATAATTATAAGAATTATTTAAATATTATATTATATTTATGTGCATAGTTGACTTGTAATTTTTAGTCCGTTGCGTCGAGCGTTGAGAGTTGACTCATGTCCCGGTTCCGGATTTTCGAACGTCCTTGCGTATAATTTAATATCTTGTACTTTGCGTTTTGAATCTTGTACTCTTGTAATTTCGAGACGTTTCTTATCAATAATTGGAACCTCTTTGATTGTATTTTGTACTTTTGAGCTTTTTGGTCGTTTGCGTCTTCAATTCGTCGAATCTGTCTTTTGTCTTCACCTTTTATTATTTAAACGAATATCACTTGTAAATAGAACAATTGCAACTAAAAGCTTGTCTTTCTTGAGGAATAATGCTATGAAATATATGTTCGTTTTTAGCATTATCAAATATTCCCACACTTGAGCGTTGCTTGTCCTCAAGCAATATCGTCTTGAAATACTAGAATCACTTCTTTATTCTTCACACTTTGTACATCAGTGATTTCTATACGGCGGTATAAACAATGATAGTAACGATAGAACCATGGTTAAAGGTGGGTGTGTCATCCACAGTTGCCTCGGGTTTAGGTCAACGACACTTGCAATCAAATAGCCGATTTACTTTCGGTTTCCAAAGCAAAGTGCACATTTGAAAGGCGGTTTACAGTCCCACATGACTATGAAAATGTAGATCCTTAAGGAAATTGGATTTTTATGAAAATATTTGATCTTTTGAAAATTCAATCTAGCTTTTACCCTAGATAAGTTTTCCGGAATAACCCTTCACCGGTGTTTGCAAAATATTTTTGTGGGTTTGGTGGGTTTCAGATTTGAAAATTTTAGCTCAAAACTTGCGGTTTTGTGTCATCCACTTGCTAACCTTGTATTTGGAAAGCAACACGTCCAGTTTACTTGTCCCGTATATTACCTTTCGATAAACTACCGTCCGGTTGTAAAGGAAAGCGTTGAACAAGCAACCGTTAAGGGAATGTCCCCTGACATGCTTTTACTTATGGTCTATAACGTGTCGGATGCAATTACTATCCTTGGTAGGAGCAATAGTAAAGCTCACCCTTATGATTTTTCGGTCTGGCACAAGGTCCTGTCTTTGACCATGCTATGCAACCACCGTTCTTACGGTTGACACCCGATTTGGTTCAGGTGACCTAATGAATTCCAGGTGAATTCCTAGGATTTTACGTTCAATGGTAATGAACGCATTGAAAATGGGTTTTCAGAAAACAAATCGGTTTTAATTTGATCAAAATATTTTCTCGTTCAAGCTCGAGTTTAGATATCATCGAATTCCATGAGTTTGTAATTCTCAATCTTTAAAGTCAATCTCAAGGATTGAGTAATATCAGTCTTAAAAGCTGATTTTTGATCTTTTAAGGAGATTATCCTTTCTGGAGATCTGATTCATTAGTCTTATCAAGCTAATTTGCACGGTGCCCCCCATTGTACGAGATAAATCCTTCTCATGGTTAGGATAAATCTGACCACTTGGCGACCCTGTTTGATGCTGAGGTCCGTGGATTTCCTGCTGATTTTAGAGATGACTTTTCTAGATTTTTCGTCAACCTACAGCTGGTCTAGACGACAACTTCTTGACCTAAATCAAGAAGCGCGTGTCTTTTTCGGAAGACTTTACTTCCTTTTAATGATGGAATTGATTCATCGTGTAGATCCATCTCTTCTTTTCTTTCATCGGGTAAAATGGTTTAGTTTAGTCCAAAGCAAAAGTATTTTTAGTTATTTGTTACAGATATATGTGACATATGTTTAAGATAACTTGGTAAATTTTCCCACACTTGGCTTTTATTTTCCTTTTTATCGTCCTCTATTCCATTTTAAATGAATTTCAACATTTTGGTTTGTTTCTCAATTTATGTCCTTTCTGAGGTAACAATAATTTCGGTGTTAAAACCTAGTTTTATCGTTCATAAATATGTATAAACATGATTTTGAGTTCATTTAATTGAAAATTTTTAAAAATTTTACTAGAATTGGGTAGTCAGTATATAAGACTAGGGCTATTCTTTATTATCAGAGAGCACTAGATTCTAATACAACTACTACTTTACTAGTATTTTTAATGGTAACCAAGTGTTTAAGATAAAAATTTTAAAATCCGAAAGAATTTAACCCCTTCCCACACTTAAGATCTTGCAATGCCCTCATTTGCAAGAAATCAGTACAATTTAAATTATTGAGGGTCGGTTTATGAGCCACAAAACTGATCCATGGGCTATCTTATCCTCATTTCACCTCTTTTCACTCTCACACTTGTATCTAAAGAGAGAGTAAGAGTTTAGAGAGAGAGAGAGAGAGAGAGAGCTTGATTTGGAGAAGAAGGAGTCGAATTCTCACCAAAGCTCGGGTTCTAAAGTTGTTCATCTCGTTCTTGGCTACGTTGTGGTAGTATTGGTATGTTCAAACTCCGAATTTCATTTGTTTGATTTGAGGTTCAATGTTAGGGTTTGAGCTTGATTAGTTGTGAAACCCTTTTAGATGATGAAGTGGGTTTATGGTGACTAGTTATTCTTGTCACTTGGCGGGTTTTAGGTTGGTTGACATTTTGGCCATTTCTAGGCTTTAATATTGGGTTTAATCACTAGGTTTAGTGATTATGGAAATGTTGGAACCTTTTTGGGAGTATTTGGTTGACTAATTTTGAAATGGGTCAAAATTAGGGTTTGGTGTCAATTTGGGCAAGACGAGTGTTTAACACTTGTGTTCGGGTTTAATTGGCGTATTAGGACCATTCTCACTTGTGTTAGTGATTATTGGTTAGTTTGGACGCGGTTTGGTGCTTGGAAGTGCAATGGGTTGAAATTGCACTAAGTGTCGATTTGAGTTGGTTTGTAAATCCACTCTAAGTGTGTTGTTGTATTGTGATAATGGAATAGGTACTTTCCATTGGCGCGTTGCGGATTATTCGGTTGCATTCATCAAGGCGACAAGGTGAGTGTTAATATCCTATGTGCATATGTATGTGTAGGATGGGTGCGGGTCGGGTGAAGTGATTCTCGGTTATAGAGCTCACTTCACATATAGGTGGATTTGATGGACTTATGTATGGATCTAATTGGCACGATTGTGCATTTGGGTTGACCACCTTTGGCGAGGTGCACATTTTGTGTGTACGTTATTACACTTGTTTGTGATGTGGATTATATGTAACGACTCGGATTTTTTCGATCGTTTTATACTTATGAGATTAATATTTACATAAAATAAACCTTACCAACATGATAAGCAATTCAAACTGTTGAGACTTATGTTTTTGAAAAGAGTTTCACACAACGTTTGACCGTCCAATTTGACCGATGATATCATGAACTATATAACACACGATAATTATACGATTATGTATATGTACATATCTATACATATTTAACATGATTTAAGGATGGTTTAACATTTCATTGTGAACTAACAACAATGAGTTATAAGTATACTTTGAGACCACTAACTTAAGTTATCAAAACGATAACTATATATAACATTCTTTGACATATATACTTACAATATATAATGTGTTGGTGATCTATGTCACCAATATGATTTAAGTGTAATGGGATTAATTTGTAACCAAAATAATCTTGATAAATATCGAACAAGTTTGGGGAAGTGTGGAGTGCACACTTGTTTGAACTTATCTTGATTATGACGGGGGTTCGGGGGCAGCGCCCCCGATAAGCGGGGTCCAAGGGGTGGCAACCCCTGGCGGGGTCCAAGGGGCAGAGCCCCTGGAAATTTTTTTTGGGCTAACATTGCTTTATTAAAAATGTCTTAAAATTTTATTTTGGCCCGGTTTGACCCAAAAATAAAAGCCCAATTTTGAGCCTCTTTTACAGTTATAAACCCGTCCATATTTGAATTCTCGTTCCGATTCCTCAAAATTTCTACAAGTATATCTAGGGTATATGTAACCGTATCATACCCAGCTTCTATACGTATTTACTATTGGTATATACCAACAATAAACTTCAATGATCCGCCACTAGACATGATGTTACATGTGGGAACCAGCCATTTAACCTCATGTGTGACTTTTGTGCAAGAAAACAAATTAAATCTCCTATATATCCATCCCATAATCATGCTATTTTGCACACACACACATACAATTTCATTTCCAATTTTCTTTCAAGTTAATTCACTCCCTAATCTCTCTTCATTTACCTACTCAAGAACGTATCAATATAGTCATCCGATTTCAAGGAGATTACTTCCAATCTTTCAATCCCACTCCACCACTCTTTTGATTCCAAGATTTTTCTTACCTTTTCCAGTAGCTTTGTCCAAGTAACTTGAGGTAGTAACCTTATTCATAACCTTATTCGATTCATATTTATATAGCTATCTTATTTTGTGTTATAAAATTTTAACAACAAGAACATAGTTTGAGTGATTTCAAACTTGTTCGCAAACTAAATAGATCCTTCTAATTTGATTTTTAAAAACACTTCAAGACCTGTAATATATCATATTATGACAAAATCGGATTAATCATATCTTGGCTAATTAACATAATATTTAATATATATTTACTTATGATTTTATTTTATATATTTCAGGACCACCCGTAAACAACACGAGAAGATTAATCATAAGACCTCATGATTGTACGCAACACGTCATTTGACAACACGGTACTTTATGTACGCAACACGTCATTTGACAACATCGTACCATGGGTCAAGATTAATTCTGATCAACACGAATACGATGGGGTCTTTATTTATTTTATTTAAGCAACTAATTGTGGACCACTAACATCGGACTGCTAACTACGGACTAAGAAAATATTAAAAGTATTAAAAGTATATATATATATATATATATATATATATATATATATATATATATATATATATATATATATATATATATATATATATATATATGTAACGATTACTTGAAAAGAAAATATGTTGATATATTATATATATGGTTAGGTTCGTGATATCTATCGGAGACCAAGTCGAGTTAAATACCTTCAAGACAAAAGTGAGTATATAGTCCCACTTTTAAACTCTAAATATTTCGGGATGAGAATACATGCATTTTATGATTTACGTTACGGACACAAGTGATTAAAAATATATATTCTACGTTGAGTTGTACCACTGGCATACTTCCCTGTAACTTGGTAACTACTATTTACATGAGGTATTGTAAACGCGAATCCTGTTGATAGATCTATCGGGCCTGACAACCCCAACCGGACTGGACGACCAGTATTCAACGGTTGCACAGTACTTCGTTTCGGTGACTACACTTGGTACGGTGTAGTAAGATTTCATAATAAAGGGAATATGCGACGTTGATTAAATGTTAAGTATGGTTATCAAGTGCTCAACAACTTAGAATATTTTTATTAAAACGTTTATATATGAAATCTTGTGGTCTATATTCATAACGCTGCCGGCATTAAACCTATATCTCACCAACTTTATGTTGACGTTTTAAGCATGTTTATTCTCAGGTGATAACTAAAAGCTTCCGCTGCAACATGTTGAATTTAAGCAAGATCTTGAGTATGCATATTTGTGTCAAAAATAAAACTGCATATCGGAGGATTTGTAATGTAAAATATGTTGGAGGTCGTATTGTTATTATCACATGTAAAGTTTGTAAGTCTAAGATTATCGCTAAACGATAATCATTATTAAGTTGTTTAAACCTTGTATTTGTAATAAAAGCTATGGTTTGTATTGTAAAAACGAATGCAGTTTTTGAAAAATGTCGCATATAGAGGTCAATACCTCGCGATGAAATCATATGTTATTGTATTCGTCCTTATGGTTAAGGTCGGGTTATGACATTATATAACCCCAATGGCAAAGGGTTGATATTGAGTTGTGAATTTGATAACCCCGATGTGGTGGATTTCATAATCCCGTGACCGTGGGTTTGGATATTGGAGAAGTGGATCACGTGTAGTTCGGATTCACGATGACTCGTGTAGTTAGGTCATCTTATTGAGGTAGTGATCTCGTGTGGTTGCGGATTCACTAAGGCTTGTGTAGTTTGGCCAACCTCGATGTTGTTGTGATATTGAAGATAGTAGTCTCACGTGGATGCAAATTTACTAAGGCTCGTGTAGTTCGGCCAATCTTCATTTGGTTATTGGGTTAAGGGGCTAACCTTGGACGTTTATATATTGGTTTATATATTGTGGTAATGTTGTGATGTAGCTAACCCTCTGGGTGTAGCTTATTGGCGTTGTTTACAGCGTCGTTGGTGAACTTATATTTGTTGTTATTTTAACTTGTTGCTTAGTGATCGTACGGTACGCTTAGCTTAGCTTGCCTTTATGCTTGGATGCTCCGGTATGCGTTATTTGATTACTTATGTGGCGTGTCCATTTTATGCATATATATGTATGTAGTGTATTCTCACTCACTAAGCATTAGCTTACCCTCTCGTTGTTTATATTTTTATAGATTTGCATGGATGCGGTGCCTCGGGTAAGCGTGGGAACTAGTGGGCTTGCGTAGTTGCTTAGAAGACGTGCTTTTGGATTTGATTAGGATTGGGTAGCGTATCCCCAATCACCATGCTCGGTCTTCTTGTTTGTGTTAATCTTATATGGTCGAAAACTCGTAATTTTGTACCAAAGTCGTAAAACGGCCGATGTAGGCCCGGTATCGTAAAACTCGATTTTATTGTGGAAAACTCTTAGTTTTAATTATTATAACATATTATGAAAGTGTTTTGGTTTAAAAGTGTCGGGAAGCGGGTTTTTCGCTCGCGTGTATTTTAGTTCATTTGGACGCCGTCCAAAAAGCTTGGACGCCATCCAGTCCTTCAGAACTGGACGCCGTCCAGATAACTGGACGCCATCCAGATGCACTGTCTCAGAATTTTTTTTTAGGCTTGATTTTGGTCGGATAACGGGTTGGGTCGTTACAAGTGGTATCAGAGCATGGTCTAAGGGATTTAGGTGACTTGAGATAGGCGCCTAGACTTAGACTTTTTGTGTGTGCTTATTTGTTATGGGACTCGTAGGTGTACGGGTCGGAATGGGAACTTGGTTAGTGCCTTAGCGTGTAGGTGAACTAACTAGGATTGTGGCTTGTATTGTGTCGTAATTCTTTCGTGCGTTTGTGTCGTGTAGAATTTTCGTTGTGTTGGTTTATATCATCGAGCGAGGCGGTCGTTGTACTAATGAGTCGATACGGCGTGTGTGTGTGTGTGTGTAATAAGGACTTGCAAACCTTATTACGGGGGCAAATCGTGTCTAACAAGTGATGTACGACGAGTGTTTAGCAAGATGGGGCGGTGTTGTGCATACGGTTCTATATGTTCGTGGACTAATCATTTTGAATTCTTTATAATGACGACGCAAAACGAGATCGAGACGAATGATGAGGAGTTTAACGCTAGAGTTGCGATCGCCGTTGCGGAGCAAATAGGTGCGTTTCGAGAAGAAATGGATAGGAAGTATTCCGAATTTCGAGACAGTAGTGAAATGGAGCGTTGTCTTAAGAGCTTCATGAGGACTAAACCCCCGATGTATGACAGGAAACCGGATCCTTTGGTAAGCACAACATGGATCTCGGATGTTGAAGGGTGTTTTCGTACTATTGAATGCCCTCCCGAGAAGAGGACAAGACTCGCTACTAGCTTGTTGCGGGGTAGGGCGAAGGATTGGTTGGATGGTAAGATTGATCTTATCGGTGGTGAGCCGTTTATGGCGTTATCGTGGGACGAGTTTAAGGAGGAATTCTTTGAGGAGTTCCGGACATCAGCTGACTTGTCAGAATCGCGTAATAAGTTGCGAAATTTGCAACAGGGTTCTATGGATTTGAATACTCTCAAGACGACCTTTATGGTGAAGGCTCGTTTTTTTCCGGAGTATTTGGGAAATGATCGTTTGTTAATGGAAGATTTCTATCGAACTTTGAATGATGACTTGAAGAACAAAATTAGCAGAGGTTAGGCGAAGTCATTTGCTGAGTTATTCGCCGTGGCTAGGGGTTTCGATTCGTATTCACTTTAAGAATTGGTGAACCTTCAAGTAAGAGAAGGGTTGTTTCATATGGTGCTCCAAGTAAGGGTGTAAGTGTGAGCATGGGTGGTACACGGACGAGTATATCGGATTCTAGTGCGTCTAGGTGTTACAATTATGGCATGAGGGGTCACAAGTCTTGGGAATGTTCGGTGCCAAAGGGTGATGGCACGGTGTGCTTCAATTGCCAATAGGAAGGACATCGTAAGTCGGAATGTCCCGAGTTAGCGGGGATTGGTGTTGCAAGGAGACGTTAAGGTACGTTTTGTTTTAATAAATATATCCTTTGATTATTTATTTTGTGCCGATGAGTTCAGGTTTGTTGAATGCATTGCGTTGTGCATATTTTGCTATGGGTGACGTTCCTAATGGAACTACCCTACGGTGGCGTTTGGATTGACGGATGAAGGGCGTAAGACTTGGTGCAACCAAGCATTCCTTAGTGTTGGGAAATGTTTTTACCAAGCCATGGGTGTGGGCTATGGTGTTCGAAGGTTAGAGCGTGTTCGCTCTCGTGTTGAAGTTGATGAACCGTGTGGTTCGTCAGGTGGATAAAACCCTGAGGATCGAGTGTTTGATCTCGATGTGCTTTGGTAATAGAGTCTACGTGACGCGATGTTAGGTGTCTTTTTCATACCTACTAGCGTGGTATTCGACTCCGATGATGTTGCAGTTACATTGTACTTATGGTACCGGAGAGAAACCCTAAGGTACATGAGTGACTAGGTGAAAATTTGGCAAGCTAGAGCAATCGGAGGATTGCGAGATTAAAGTTTGTGTAATTGTGGTCAACTTTTCATTCGAAGTGTTTAAGGATAGGTTAAAATCCTTTGCATGCTCATGGATAGGGCAAGGTATTGTGAAGTGTATATCATTAGATACCTTTATCTAGATGGTGTGGTTATGGAACGGAGTTTCAAGTGGGGGAGTTGTACTCTCGCACGAAGGTGTTCTAGTGTATTGATATTGGACGATGCTCAGGGATGTGCGTGTCAGATTCTCTTTTAGAGAATTATTGTGTGTGCCTATGTGCGATATAGGTGGTCCTTGCTCGATTGTGTTGGCATTGTGCAATCGTACGTATGATGCGTGTGCAAAGATTCCGAGTGGGTGGAATGATTATACATGTATGTATATAGTGTATTAGTTGTGTGCTATGGTATGAACCACGGCACCGGTAGTGCCATAGCATGTGCGGGTGAGTTATGATGTGAACCACGGAGCCGGTAGCATCATGACAATGCGTATGGTGTGAACCACTGAGCCGGTATCACCATGACGCGGGTATGGTTAGTGTATTCCGTTAGGATTCACTATAGTGTAGCAGTACGCGATGTTACACTACTCGTTGTATGAGGCCAAAAGAGCGTGTGTGATTGGTGAGTTATGGCCGTTGACGTGGTCCGCTAACTTCACCATGGGAGTAGTGTTATATCGGTATGGTATAACGTTATTGAGAAATGCGAGTACCGAGGGGGAATAGGAGTACCATTCCTGTGTTGAGATTTGGGGAGGTGGATCACGTGTAGATGCGGATTCACGGTGACGCGTGTAGTTCGGTCATCTTATTATGGAAGTGAGTCTCGTGTAGTTCAGATTCATAATGACACGTGTGGATGCGGTTATTATATTGAGGAAGTGAGTCTCATGTAGTTCGGATTCACAATGACACGTGTGGATACGGTCATTCTTTTGGGATAGTGATTCTCGTGTAGTTCAGATTCACAAGGGCATGTGTAGTTCGGCCAATCCTGATTGTTGTGCGGTGGAGGTAGTTGAGTCGTGTGTGGTGCGGATTCACTAAGGCGCGTGTAGTTTTCGGCCAGCCTTAATGTTGTTTGTTGTGTGAACTATTGGTTGTTTTATACGCCGATGGTGGGGTCGTAAGGACCATGTTGTGTGAACTATTGGTTGTTTTATACGCCGATGGTGGGGTCGTAAGGACCATGTTGTGTGAACTATTGGTTGTTTTATACGCCGATGGTGGGGTCGTGAGGACCATGATGTGTGATTAGTGATGCGATAACCGCGTTTCGCTCACATGTTGTTACGGGTGTGACAATAGTCGATTTTGTACTAAAATGTCCCGTTCATATCGATTATAAACGTTCCATATTAATTGATTTCGTTGCGAGGTTTTGACCTCTATATGAGACGTTTTTCAAAGACTGCATTCGTTTTTTAAAACAAACCATAACCTTTGTTTTATCGACAAGGTTATAAAGACACCACCTAGATTATCCAGAAATGCTAATCTAAAAATATCACACTTACACACTACCAATACATATTGGTTTACAATATTAATATGTTACAACAAAATAAATCTCGAATGCAGTTTTAAACAATATTATAAAAGCATGCTGACACCAAATCTTGTACATATATTAGCATGCAACAGCGGAAGCTCTTAATAATCACCTGAGAATAAACATGCTTTAAACGTCAACAAAAATGTTGGTGAGTTATAGGTTTAACCTATATATTTATCAAATTGTAATAATAGACCACAAGATTTCATATTTCAATATACATCCCATACATAGAGATAAAAATCATTCATATGGTGAACACCTGGTAACCGACATTAACAAGATGCATATAAGAATATCCCCTATCATTCCGGGAAATCCATCGAACATGATAAAACAACATCGAAGTACTAAAGCATCCGCAACCATGGATGGGGTTCGTTAGGCCCAATAGATCTATCTTTAGGATTCGCGTCAATTAGTAGATAGGTTTACTAATTCTTAGGTTACCAAGTAAAAAGGGGCATATTCGGCTTCGATCATTCACCCATATAATGTAGTTTCATTTACTTGTGTCTATTTCGTAAAACATTTATAAAACTGCATGTATTCTGATAATGCTAAAAACGAACATATATTTCATAGCATTATTCCTCAAGAAAGACAAGCTTTTAGTTGCAATTGTTCTATTTACAAGAGATATTCGTTTAAATAATAAAAGGTGAAGACAAAAGACAGATTCGACGAATTGAAGACGCAAACGACCAAAAAGCTCAAAAGTACAAAAGACAATCAAAAAGGTTCCAATTATTGATAAGAAACGTCTCGAAATCACAAGAGTACAAGATTCAAAACGCAAAGTACAAGATATTAAATTGTACGCGAGGACGTTCGAAAATCCGGAACCGGGACTAGAGTCAACTCTTAACGCTCGACGCAACGGACTAAAAATTACAAGTTAACTATATATATAAATATAATATAATATATAATTAATTATATTAATTATATATATATTATATATATATATTTAAAACCGTCGGCAGCAGGAAACTCCAAGGGTGTAAAATGAAAATACCTCTCCGCGACTCGCGGAGTTTGAAGGCTATTTGGCCGCGAGTCGCGGAGCCCCAAAAATCATTCCTGGCTATAAATCAACCCGAATTCTGATCAAAATCATCATCATTTTTCTTCTCATTCATACGAAGTAATATATATTTATATTTATAATTTATATTTTAATTTTAATTATAATTCTAATAATAAGGGTATGTTAGCGAATGTTGTAAGGGTGTAAGTCGAAATTCTGTCCGTGTAACGCTACGCTATTTTTAATCATTGTAAGTTATGTTCAACCTTTTTATATTAATGTCTCGTAGCTAAGTTATTATTATGCTTATTTAAAACGAAGTAATCATGATGTTGGGCTAATTACTAAAATTGGGTAATTGGGCTTTGTACCATAATTGGGGTTTGGACAAAAGAACGACACTTGTGGAAACTAGACTATGGGCTATTAATGGGCTTTATATTTGTTTAACTAAATGAAAGTTTGTTAATGTTAATATAAAGATTTACAATTGGGCGTCCCTATAAATTACCATATACACTCGATCGGACACGATGGGCGGGGTATTTATATGTACGAATAATCGTTCATTTAACCGGACACGGGAATGGATTAATAGCCACTAGAATAATTAAAACAGGGGTGAAATTACATTCAAGGGTAATTGGTGTAATTGTTAACAAAGTAGTAAAACCTTGGTTTACACGCAGTCGATAACCTGGTGTATTCATTAAACAAAGTATTAAAACCTTGTTACAATTCGAATCCCCAATTAGTTGGAATATTTATCTTCGGGTATAATAATAATTTGACAAGGACACTTGCAATTTATATTTATGACTGATGGACTGTTATGGACAAAAACCAGACGGACATATTGAATAATCCAGGACAAAGGACAATTAACCCATGGGCATAAAACTAAAATCAACACGTCAAACATCATGATTACGGAAGTTTAAATAAGCATAATTCTTTTATTTCATATTTTATTTCCTTTATTTTATATTTAATTGCACTTCTAATTATCGCACTTTTATTTATTGTTATTTCATTATATCGCACTTTTAATTATCGTACTTTTTAATTATCGCAATTTAATTTTATCGCATTTTTATTATTCGCAATTTCATTATCGTTATTTACTTTACGCTTTAATTTAAAGTCTTGTATTTATTTTATATTTTACATTAGGTTTTAACTGCGACTAAAGTTTTAAAATCGACAAACCGGTCATTAAACGGTAAAAACCCCCCCTTTATAATAATAATATTACTTATATATATATTTGTATTTTTAATAAAAGTAAACTAATATAGCGTTGAGCTTTGCTTAAAGATCTCCCTGTGGAACGAACCGGACTTACTAAAAACTACACTACTGTACGATTAGGTACACTGCCTATAAGTGTTGTAGCAAGGTTTAAGTATATCCATTCTATAAATAAATAAATATCTTGTGTAAAATTGTATCGTATTTAATAGTATTTACCTAGTAAAATAATAACTATTTTATATACTACCCCGCTGCACATCAAGTATTTTTGGCGCCGCTGCCGGGGAACTATCTTAAAAGCCGGAAGCGCAACGCTAATATAAATAAAAAAAAAAAAAAAAGATTTTTATTTACTTTTATTAAAAGTCGTTTTTGTAAAAATTACGTTTTAATTATTCAAAAATATAAAAAGAAAAACAAAAATATTAGTATTTTTAGGATTTTGTTAAATATTTAAGTTTTATAAGTTTCTTTATCTTTATTTTAATTTATAAAAATATAAATTTTATTAAAAATCGTTTATTTAAATTAAAAACAGAAAACAGAAAAATAGAAAAAAAAAAAAAAAAAAAAAAAATAAAGAAAAACGCGTAAAAAGTACTACCTGTCAACAGAATTCCTGAACCCCGCGACTCGCGGGGTTTTCCTCTTTATTCACCGCAACTCGCGGAGGTCTTCTGACACACGGACAAAAACCCTAAAACCGCATTAATCACGGGTTATTATTTATTATTATTATTTAAACATTATTATTATTATTATTATTATTAGTTTTAAGTTTTATTTTTATTTATATTTATGTATTTAGTTTTAATAAGTTTTTATTAAAATTGTAAAATTAGTAGTTTTATTAAATAAATAATATAAAATAATATTTTTTGTACTTTTTATAACTTTTTATATATTTTTATATTTTGTACCTTTTTAATCGTTGTAGCGTAATATTTGTATTTTTTAGCTCATAATTAATTTTAAACTTAGTTTTAGCTATAATTATTTTTACTCCTAGATTTTTAGGCTTTGCCGTAGAATTCCTTAAGTGCTTTTTCTTTAGACTAAGAATTAGGTGCTTTAGAATTTTGCGACGCCTTTTTAAGTTTTAGTTTCTTTTTAAGTTATTTCCATTTGGGATTTAGTTTTTCCTGTAAGCTTTAATATTTTTAGACCTTTTACTATGTATCAATTATCATTCCAATTAGTAATTTCAATTTGCGATTATAATTTTAAGTTAGTTGTAGTAATAAGGATAAATTAGTTAAGTATTTTTAAGTTTTTATAAGTTTCTTTTATTTTTCCGTCACCTTTTATTTTTCAACCATTTTTTCTTTTTCGACATTTTTCGACGCGCAATCTTTTTCTCTCTTATTTCTCGCTATTCTAGTTTTAGGACTTAGAATTTTTTCTACTTCTTATCTAAATTTCTAAAAATTACGAAAATTTATTTTAAGTGGTTAAATTGATAGACATCAAAATTTTCTGGTTCGTAGTAATAGTTGGATTTGTACGTGGACCGGGTTATTGGAGCCAAACAGTCCTCAATTATATTGAGACCAAACGAATCCTGCCCCTCTGCTGCATCTTTTGGCTATTCGAAACGTGGGCAAAATCAGAAAAGTCTATTGATTGGATAACTTATTATAATTTTTCTTTCCTTTTAAAAACTAATAGGATATTCTGTGAATGCACCGAGCAAGACGTTCACCACCTTTTGTACGTTCACCACCTGTAACTCGATCAAGACATCGTTTAACAAATATAACCGCCGTTGATTTTTCTTTAGAATCGTCATCCAGTCGACCAAGTACTTCAGTTCAAATTTCCGATAATCCAGTTTTTGAAACAAACCTCACAATTGAGAATCCAGAAAATATTCAGGAACGGTTCGTAGATCCTGAACCATTAAACTTTCCTCCGGAACCACCAATCATTCAAACAGAGATTGTTGAGGAACGAACTATTAAATCAGAATCATTCAGTGATACCGATTCAACAAATTCAATTATGGAGAATCTGGAACCTTTAAGTATGGAAGACCGAATGAGAGCTAAACGCACTGGCCAAGGTCACGCAATTACTCATCCAGACATTAATGCGCCAGATTATGAAATCAAAGGACAAATTCTACATATGGTGACTAATCAATGCCAATTTAGTGGTGCGCCGAAGGAAGATCCGAATGAACATCTACGTACCTTTAATAGGATCTGCACACTATTTAAAATACGAGAAGTGGAGGATGAACAGATATATCTCATGTTATTTCCCTGGACTTTAAAGGGAGAAGCCAAAGATTGGTTGGAATCGTTACCTGAAGGAGCGATTGATACATGGGATGTTTTAATTGACAAATTTCTTAAACAATTCTTCCCTGCATCTAAAGCCGTAAGACTTCAAGCAGAAATTGTTACGTTCACACAGAAACCAAATGAAACTCTATATGAGGCGTGGACAAGATATGGAAAGTTACTAAGAGGATGTCCGCAACATGGTTTAGACACCTGTCAAATAGTACAAATATTCTACCGAGGATGCGACATCACTACAAGAAAAGACATAGATATAGCAGCTGGTGGTTCTATTATGAAGAAAACCGAAACTGATGCTTACAAAATTATTGATAATACTGCTTCCCACTCACATGAGTGGCACCAAGAAAAAGACATCATTAGATCATCTAAAGCAGCTAGAGCCGATTCTAGCCATGACTTAGATTCCATTTCCGCAAAGATAGATGCTGTGGAGAGACGAATGGAAAAGATGACTAAGGATATTCATGCTATACGAATTAGTTGTGAGCAGTGTGGAGGACCACATTTGACAAAAGATTGTCTCAGTATTGAATTAACAATGGAACAAAGAGAGAATATTTCATACATAAACCAAAGGCCTGGAAATAATTATCAGAATAATTATCAACCGCCAAGACCGATTTACAATCAAAACCAGAATTATAACCGAAATATTCCATACAACAACCAACAAGGTCCTAGCAATCAACAAGTATCCAATAATACTTACAATCAGCAAAGACCGAATTTTCAAAACAAACCACCACAACAAACCGAAGATAAAAAGCCAAATTTAGAAGATATGATGACGAAGCTAGTTGAAACTCAAACGCAGTTTTTCACATCTCAAAAACAAACCAATGAACAAAATGCTCAAGCATTTAGAAATCAACAAGCTTCTATTCAAAATCTGGAACAAGAAGTAAGTAACCTAGCAAGGTTAATAGGTGAAAGAAAACCGGGAAGTTTACCTAGTGATACAAATGCTAACCCCCGGAATGAAACAGCTAAAGCTATTACCACAAGAAGTGGTACAACACTTAAACCACCTGAAATACCTGTAACTTCTGATGAAACTATTCCTACTCCACAAGAACCACAACCTGATCAAGATAAGGAAAAAGAACCGGTAGTTGAAAAGGTTAATGAAGATAACACAGTTAAGGATAAACCTTATGTTAAACCATACCAACCACCACTTCCTTATCCGAGTAAAATGAAGAAAGAAAAACTTGAAGCCGAGCAATCCAAATTCTTGGATATGTTTAAACAGATAAATGTAAATCTTCCTTTCATTGATGTGATTTCAGGAATGCCAAGATATGCTAAATTCTTGAAAGATCTAATCACGAATAGAAAGAAAATGGAAGAACTCTCGGCTGTTACTATGAATGCTAATTGTTCAGCAGTGCTGTTGAATAAGATACCAGAAAAACTATCTGATCCAGGAAGTTTCACAATTCCATGTTTTCTGGGTAGTCTTAGTTCAATAGAAGCATTGGCAGACTTAGGTGCTAGTATAAATCTAATGCCGTATTCACTATACGCAAAACTAGACCTTGGAGAATTGAAACCAACAAGAATAAGAATACAACTAGCCGATAGATCAATAAAATATCCTAGAGGGATAATGGAGAACATGCTAGTTAAAGTTGGTACTTTAGTATTTCCAGTAGATTTTGTTGTTTTGGATATGGAAGAAGATTCTCAAGTTCCTCTCATATTAGGAAGACCATTCTTAAACACGGCTAAAGCAATGATAGACGTGTTCGGTAAGAAACTGACCCTAAGTATAGAGGATGAGAGTGTTACCTTTTCAGTTGATAGAGCAATGCAACAACCACAATCTGCAGATGATACATGTTATTATATTCAAACTATAGATGCACATGCAGAATTATTAGAAGAATTTCCAGAATTACAAGGAACAGGAGAATGTTCTTTAGGAGAAGGAAATGAACCAATTGATGAAGCTGAAATGTTAGCTACACTTATAGCTAATGGATATGAACCAACAACAGAAGAAATTCAAATGCTAAAAGAAGAAGACAGATATCGATATAAATCATCGATAGAAGAACCTCCGAAATTAGAGTTAAAGCCACTTCCAAACCATTTGGAATACGCTTATTTACATGGTGAATCTGAATTACCTGTAATAATATCGTCTTCTCTTACTGAAAATGAGAAATCACAGCTCATTTCTGTGTTGAAAGCTCATAAACCAGCCATTGCATGGAAGATTCATGATATTAAAGGAATAAGTCCTTCGTATTGCACACATAAAATCCTTATGGAAGAAGGTCATAAAACGTATGTGCAACGCCAACGAAGACTAAATCCTAATATGCAAGATGTAGTTAAGAAAGAGATTATTAAACTGCTAGATGCAGGTTTGATATATCCAATTTCTGATAGTCCATGGGTAAGCCCAGTTCAATGCGTACCTAAGAAGGGTGGTATGACTGTCATCACAAATGAGAAAAATGAGCTTATTCCTACTAGGACTGTAACAGGATGGCGTGTATGTATTGATTATAGAAAATTAAATGACGCCACCAGAAAAGATCACTTTCCCTTACCTTTCATAGATCAAATGTTGGAAAGATTAGCCGGAAATAGTTACTATTGTTTTCTAGATGGATTTTCCGGATATTTTCAAATTCCAATAGCACCCGAAGATCAAGAGAAAACCACATTCACGTGCCCTTATGGTACTTTTGCTTACAAACGCATGCCATTTGGACTTTGTAACGCCCCTGCAACCTTTCAAAGGTGTATGATGGCGATTTTTCATGACATGATAGAAGAATGCATGGAAGTATTCATGGATGACTTTTCAGTCTTCGGTGATACATTTAAATCATGTCTAGTTAATCTGGAACGAATGCTAATTAGATGCGAAAAATCAAATCTAGTACTTAATTGGGAGAAATGCCATTTCATGGTTAAAGAAGGCATCGTTCTTGGACATAAAATTTCAAAAGAAGGAATTGAAGTGGATAGAGCTAAAGTAGATGTAATTGCTAAACTTCCACATCCCACCAATGTTAGAGGAGTTAGGAGTTTTCTAGGGCATGCCGGTTTTTACCGACGTTTCATAAAAGATTTTTCAAAAATTGCCACTCCTATGAATAAACTCCTAGAAAAGGATGCGCCATTCATCTTTTCAGATGAATGTATCAAATCTTTTAATATTCTTAAAGAAAAACTCACTAATGCACCGATCATGATAACACCAAATTGGAATCTACCATTTGAACTAATGTGCGATGCAAGTGATTTTGCAATGGGAGCCGTTTTAGGACAAAGGATTGAAAAACGATTTCAACCTATATATTATGCTAGTAAGACGTTACAAGGAGCACAAACGAACTATACAACTACTGAAAAAGAACTCCTTGCTATTGTCTTTGCTTTTGACAAATTTCGATCATATCTAGTTCTAGCAAAAACGGTGGTCTATACCGACCATTCTGCTCTTAGATACCTATTTTCAAAACAAGATGCTAAACCAAGATTAATCCGTTGGATCTTACTCTTACAAGAGTTTGATATTGAAATCAAAGATAAAAAAGGAGCAGAAAATCTCGCCGCTGATCATCTTTCTCGTCTTGAAAATCCCGAATTAGAAGTTCTGAATGAATCGGCCATACAAGACAACTTTCCTGATGAATATCTATTGAAGATAGATTATAAAGAAATCCCATGGTTTGCAGACTATGCAAACTACTTAGTTTGTGGATTCCTTGAAAAAGGATTATCGTACCAAAGACGAAAGAAATTCTTCAGTGATATAAAACACTATTTCTGGGAAGATCCACATCTGTTTAAAAGTTGTCCCGATGGAATAATACGCCGATGTGTATTTGGAGATGAAGCGAGTAAAATTTTAAACCATTGTCACACAGGACCAACAGGAGGGCATTATGGGCCTCAACTAACAGCAAGAAAAGTTTATGAAGCTGGATTCTATTGGCCTACAATTTACAAAGACGCACACCTTCTTTGCAAATCCTGTGATGCATGTCAAAGGGCCGGAAGAATAAGTCAACGTGATGAAATGCCACAAAATGTCATCCAAGTATGTGAAGTATTTGACATTTGGGGTATTGACTTTATGGGTCCATTTCCAAAATCTCATAATAATCTATATATACTCGTAGCCATTGACTATGTATCTAAATGGGCGGAAGCACAAGCTCTCCCAACTAACGATGCACGAGTTGTAGTCAACTTTTTAAAACGTCTTTTTGCAAGGTTTGGAACACCGAAAGCTTTAATAAGTGATCGGGGTACTCATTTCTGTAATAATCAACTTGAGAAAGTTCTTAAAAGATATGGAGTAACTCATAAAATCTCCACCGCATATCATCCACAAACAAGTGGACAAGTTGAAAATACCAACCGAGCTTTAAAACGTATTCTAGAGAAAACCGTAGGATCAAATCCGAAGGAATGGTCCATTAAATTAGAGGATGCACTCTGGGCTTTTAGAACAGCCTACAAAACTCCAATTGGAACCACACCTTTTAGACTTGTTTATGGAAAAGCATGTCATCTTCCAGTAGAAATTGAACACAAAGCATTTTGGGCTTTGAAGACATGTAACCTTGATTTACATGAAGCCGGACGTCTACGATTAAGTCAACTAAATGAATTAGAAGAATTAAGACATGAAGCATACGAAAATTCGTTAATCTATAAAGAAAGAACGAAGAAATGGCATGATAAAAGAATCAGAAGTTCAAAAGAATTCAAAGAAGGAGACAGAGTTCTTCTTTTCAATTCACGATTCAAGCTATTTCCTGGAAAATTGAAATCAAGATGGTCTGGACCATTCATAGTCAAAAGAGTTTTCCCATACGGAACGATAGAATTAATAAATTCAAATGGGATTGAATTTAAAGTTAATGGTCACAGAGTTAAACATTACATACATGGTCCGATGGAAGTCGACAACGAAGTTAATCACAATTTCGACACCACAGCTAACTAAGTGTGGGGAGAATCAAGTCTTTAAAGGATAATATGAATCTCTGTTAGAGTTAGATTGTCTGTTTTCGTGTAGTTCTCGAAAATGGAACACGTATGGTCTTTCCCTAGCAGACCCTAAAGAACTAGTCTTCTCCCCCCATTCTGAATTTTTATTTTTTTTAGGTTTTTACGAAATGAAGACTGCCTGTGAACTAAACCATGGTCTAATGCTACACGCTTTGATCACTAAAAGAAATAATGACATACTACCGAGTGAATTAGTATCAGTAATCAGAGAAAGAATGGACGGAGTTAGAAAAGGATCCAGATGCGAAGATAATAAGTTACAATTTGGTAAAGGAAAATCAAAATCCGCAGCGAAAAGAAGAGCACGACACCTAGAAAAATGTCATAAATGCGGAAAATGGTCACATGGAGGTAAATGTTCAAATAATCAAACCTATTCAAATACCGAATTTGTTACTTTATGCAGAGACGGACCGTTCATATGTTTAGAAGAAAAGACAATGAATGCTCGAGGTTACGCCTATGCAGCCATGGAAAACCAATTAAACCGACTATCTTATGAATATAATAGATCATATAACTAAGAAATCTATTTCACAGGTATGTCTGTATAGTTTTTATTTTTATTTTTATTTTTAACCTTTTGATAATAAACGCTAATTTGTTCGCTAAAAAGTATTAAATTGGTATTAAATAAAATTAGGTTTGGCGACCGAAATTATTGATATCGTTCAAAAATTTATTACATCACTGCGAAATTTAACGTTTATTCTTAAGGTATAAATATCTTTAATCAATCAAACCAAAATATTTAAAAAAATTCGTCATGAGTTAAATTAGGTCTTGGAACCGAAATTACTTTACCGAAAAGAGGGGCGCATATTTTTGATAATATTTGATTGATTAAAGTGGGATAAAAAGACAAAAAGATTTTTAATTTTATTTTTACCATTTTTTTTTTAATCTTAATATTTAAATCTTAAATTAATATTGTAAACTTTGTAAAAACAATATTTTTAAAATTATAAATATTTGAAAAATTAATATAAGTTTGGTGTAAATTTATAATATGAATTTTTAAATTAAGTTTGGATTGAATTTTTAATTTTTAAAATATGAAATTTTAATTTTATGCATTTCAAATTTTAAGTTTGGTGTGAATTTTTAATTTTTAATATTAATTTTGAATTTTATATTTAAGTTGTGTGAATTTAAAAACAAAAATTTACTTTATCTCATTAAGTTAAAAATATGATTTTTAAAATTCGTCGTAAGTTGAAGACTAGGTCTTTGAACCGAAATTGCTTTACCCGAGGGAGGGACGAGAACTTTTATTATCATTATTTTTAATCTTATTGATTTAAAGTATGCCAAAAACATTAAAAAAAACCCAAAAATCTTAGCTTTTAAAACAATCGCTACAAAAAGACAAATTTTAAAATTTTGTCGAGGGACGGACTAGGACATCGATCCGAAACGACCTCGTCCTAAATAACAAGGGAAACAAAATTTTAAAATTAATTTCTTAATTGTTTTATAAGTTAAAGATTATAAAAAAAAAAAAAAAAAAAAAAAAAAAAAAAAAAAAAACTCCGCGACTCGCGGAGTTTGCAGTACAAACCTCCGCGACTCGCGGAGGGACAAAATTACAGAAAAAAAATATAACCAGCTGCACGAACAGAATAACACACACACACATACTGCACTTCGAAAAAACCCGAAAAAAACCCACAAAAATCATCCCAAAAACTCGATTTTTCACCGTTAATCTTCAAATTTTTCACTACAATCATGTTGAGAAGGATGATATCTAGGAACTACTCAAGAAAACAGGTACAATTACACCCCAAATCACCTTTAAATCCGAATTTTAGTGTGTTCTTGAGCATATTTTCATAATTTGAATTTTGTTAATTTTTAGTGTAATTAGTGTTAAATTGTTAGTATATTATGCATGTATAACCTAGATTGATGCTTGTTAACATGATTTGAAGCCAAAAACTTCAAAATCTTTAGAATCTAGGGTTTGTGTTCTTGAGCAATTTGGGGCTTTTTGATATAAACAGGTTATGGCCGATTTTTGTCATGAATTGTTGCTAAATTAAGTAGTGTAACATGTCTAGGTAGTTAAATGATCCAAACTTTGAGCCTAAACATGATTTTGAGAATTAAAGTGGACTTTTTCAAGTCCAAAATTCATGAACTTGATTTTTGAAAGATAATGCCATTTGAGACTTGTTTATTTGCTAGTAATGATTATTTTGACATGTTATTTGAGTTGAATGCTTATGAACTTGGCGAAAATTTTCGTATATGCTTATTTGAAAAAGTGTAGATTTGATAAAAATGTGAAAATGAGCTTAAGTTTGATATAAATTGGTAATGTCACTGTAATTATTTTGATTGATGATTTTGCTGACACTAATGCATATTTGGATGCACAAAATTTGTGTTTGATGTGTTTTGCAGACTGAAAGGGGTGAATCTTCATCCCAAGCCCGCCATGCTCCTGCTGAGAACTTGGAACAACAGGAGGTAGATAACTACTACAAGCAGGATGTACCTCATCCAGTCATGACCTTTTCAGATATGCACTTGGAACAGTTGCACCCGAACTTGCGATTTGACAGACTTTGGATAGATTATCCAAAATATCAACGGGGTTTGCATACTCTTCATTCCAAGGTTGTTGAGGTACCAAGGGTCATAGAATGGGGACCCTTGGAAGCTGTAGAATTGGCCGGGCCAATTAGGGAATTACTGGTACAGAGGTATGGTAATTCTTATTTTAATGACTGGATATGTTTATTCACCATACGCAGACCTGTATATAAAGTATGGTGTGAAGAGTTGTTATGTAGTATAGAGTTGAATGATCGGGTAGCTAGTTTAACCAATCGTTCTTTTATTAGATTTTTGTTAGGCGGTTCGATGCGCCACATGTCTTTACTGGACATGGCTCAGGCTTTACGTATATATACGCCTGAGGAATTAGCGTCTGCCGATTGTAGAGGATTGATACTAAACGGTAGGAAAATAGATGAAAATTTTGATACACACGGTGTGTGGAGTCAAATGACAAGCCATCACCGTTTTAAAGGGGGAAACTACTCTTATTTGGATATAGATAGAGCCGAATTAAGAGTAATACATAGATTTTTAGCTAATTCGATTACACAAAGGGGTAAAAACAAAGAAAAGGTAAATGAACAAGATTTGTTTTACCATATGTGTATTCGAGACCCACACAGCGCTGTAAGTATACCATATTGTGTGGGTTATTATTTATCAGCTATGGTTCGGGGGATGCGTCCACATAGCATAATAGGAGGTGGTATTTTTATTACTTTGATTGGTGAATATCTCGGTGTGGATATAAGTCGGGGGGGATTATTAGTAGAAGAGCCGGAACCCCGCGACACTATAGGTTTAAATGTATACCATGGTGCGAAAGTGTTGAAGCGGCGAAATAACGCCGCAGTACGATACAATGGTAGACATCCACAGGTAGAGAGAAACCAGGAACAAGGTAATGTAGGAGGGGGGAACCAGATGCAAGAAATGCAAAGGTTTATAGCTTCTCAGGAATACGAAAATGCTAGACAGAGAGCATTTGAAGATTGGCAAGTTCATCAGAACCAGATCATAGCGCATTGCCAACACATAGGTAGAAACTATATTCCTACACCGAAACCCGTCTTCCCTCCTTGGTCGATAGAGATGCAGCCACCATATCCTACGTATGACCCTGCCGAGGCATTCTATAGCACTTATGGTTATGCGTGGAACCCCTATTGGTACCAATATCATCCTTAGTTTACTTATTTTGTTTTATTATTTTGTAATTTGTAATTATTGATATATTTAATATTTTTGTTAATATTGTAATCATTTTTATAATTTCTAACTTTTATTCTTAGATTTTAATAATTTTTGAATGTGGGGTAATATACCAAACTTCAAAAATATGTATATATGTTTGCAGTTTATCTTATGTAAACAACAGGGTAAAACAACGCGTTTTCAAAGACTGGCATTAAGTTCAGCAAAAGCAAGTAATTTTGACGACAATGATGCAAAATATATGTGAAATAACAACAAGACGGGATGAACAAATGATGTGCACCATTTATCATTCAGCAAACAAACGCCAATATATTTGGAAACTTTGGTAAAAATTTAATCATTTTCACACAAATCACCCTCAATAATTTAAATTGTTACTGATTTCTTGCAAATGAGGGCATTGCAAGATCTTAAGTGTGGGAAGGGGTTAAATTCTTTCGGATTTTAAAAATTTTTACTTTATACACTTGGTTACCATTAAAAATACTAGTAAAGCAGTAGTTGTATTAGAATCTAGTGCTCTCTGATAAAAAAGAACAGCCCTAGTCTTATATACTGACTACCCAATTCTAGTAAAATTTTTCAAAATTTTCAATTAAATGAATTCAAAATCATGTTTATACATATTTATGAACGATAAAACTAGGTTTCAAACACCGAAATTATTGTTACCTCGGAAAGGACATAAATTGAGAAACAAACTAAAATGTTAAAATTCATTTAAAATGGAATAGAGGACGATAAAAAGAAAAATAAAAAGCCAAGTGTGGGAAAATTTACCAAGATATTTTTAACATATGCCACATATATCTGTAACCAATAACTGAAAATACTTTTGCTTTGAACTAAACTAAACTGTTTTACCCGATGAAAGAAAAGAAGAGATGGATCTACACGATGAATCAATTCCATCATTAAAAGGAAGTAAAGTCTTCCGAAAAAGACACGCGCTTCTTGATTTAGGTCATGAAGTTGTCGTTCAGACCAGCTGTAGGTTGACGAAAAATCTAGAAAAGTCATCACTAAAATCAGCAGGGAATCCACGGACCTCAGCATTAAACAGGGTCGCCAAGTGGTCAGATTTATCCTAACCATGAGAAGGATTTATCTCATACAATGGGGAGGCACCGTGCAAATTAGCTGGATAAGACTAATGAATCAGATCCCCAGAAAGGATAATTTCCTTAAAGATTAAAAATCAGCTTTTAAGACTGATATTACTCAATCCTAGAGATTGACCTTAAAGATTGAGAATTCAAACTCATGGAATTCAATGATATCTAAACTCGAGCTTAAACGAAAAAAATATTTTGATCAAAATTAAAACCGATTTGTTTTCTGAAAACCCTATTTTCAATGCGTTCATTACCATTGAACGTAAAATCCTAGGAATTCACCTGGAATTCATTAGGTCACCTGAACTAAATCGGGTGTCAACCGTAAGAACGGTGGTTGCATAACATGGTCAAAGACAGGACTTTGTGCCAGACCGACAAATTATAAGGGTGAGCTTTACTATTGCTCCTACCAAGGATAGTAATTGCGTCCGACACGTTATAGACCATAATCAAAAGCATGTCACGGGACATTGCCTTAAACAGTTGCTTGTTCAACGCTTTCCTTTACAACCGGACGGTAGTTTGCCGAAAGGTAATATACGGAACAAGTAAACTGGACGTGTTGCTTTCCAAATACAAGGTTAGCAAGTGGGTGACACAAAACCGCAAGTTTTGAGCTAAAATTTTCAAATCTGAAACCCACCAAACCCACAAAAATATTTTGCAAACACCGGTAAAGGGTTATTCCGGAAAACTTATCTAGGGTAAAAACTAGATTTAATTTTCAAAAGATCAAATGTTTTCATAAAGATCCAATTTCCTTAATGGATCTAAATTTTTATAGTCATGTGGGACTGTAAACCATATCGTTACTACCATTGTTTATACCGCCGTATAGAAATCACTGATGTACAAAGTGTGAAGAATAAAGAAGTGATTCTAGTATTTCAAGACAATATTGCTTGAGGACAAGCAACGCTCAAGTGTGGGAATATTTGATAATGCTAAAAACGAACATATATTTCATAGCATTATTCCTCAAGAAAGACAAGCTTTTAGTTGCAATTGTTCTATTTACAAGAGATATTCGTTTAAATAATAAAAGGTGAAGACAAAAGACAGATTCGACGAATTGAAGACGCAAACGACCAAAAAGCTCAAAAGTACAAAAGACAATCAAAAAGGTTCCAATTATTGATAAGAAACGTCTCGAAATCACAAGAGTACAAGATTCAAAACGCAAAGTACAAGATATTAAATTGTACGCGAGGACGTTCGAAAATCCGGAACCGGGACTAGAGTCAACTCTTAACGCTCGACGCAACGGACTAAAAATTACAAGTTAACTATATATATAAATATAATATAATATATAATTAATTATATTAATTATATATATATTATATATATATATTTAAAACCGTCGGCAGCAGGAAACTCCAAGGGTGTAAAATGAAAATACCTCTCCGCGACTCGCGGAGTTTGAAGGCTATTTGGCCGCGAGTCGCGGAGCCCCAAAAATCATTCCTGGCTATAAATCAACCCGAATTCTGATCAAAATCATCATCATTTTTCTTCTCATTCATACGAAGTAATATATATTTATATTTATAATTTATATTTTAATTTTAATTATAATTCTAATAATAAGGGTATGTTAGCGAATGTTGTAAGGGTGTAAGTCGAAATTCTGTCCGTGTAACGCTACGCTATTTTTAATCATTGTAAGTTATGTTCAACCTTTTTATATTAATGTCTCGTAGCTAAGTTATTATTATGCTTATTTAAAACGAAGTAATCATGATGTTGGGCTAATTACTAAAATTGGGTAATTGGGCTTTGTACCATAATTGGGGTTTGGACAAAAGAACGACACTTGTGGAAACTAGACTATGGGCTATTAATGGGCTTTATATTTGTTTAACTAAATGAAAGTTTGTTAATGTTAATATAAAGATTTACAATTGGGCGTCCCTATAAATTACCATATACACTCGATCGGACACGATGGGCGGGGTATTTATATGTACGAATAATCGTTCATTTAACCGGACACGGGAATGGATTAATAGCCACTAGAATAATTAAAACAGGGGTGAAATTACATTCAAGGGTAATTGGTGTAATTGTTAACAAAGTAGTAAAACCTTGGTTTACACGCAGTCGATAACCTGGTGTATTCATTAAACAAAGTATTAAAACCTTGTTACAATTCGAATCCCCAATTAGTTGGAATATTTATCTTCGGGTATAATAATAATTTGACAAGGACACTTGCAATTTATATTTATGACTGATGGACTGTTATGGACAAAAACCAGACGGACATATTGAATAATCCAGGACAAAGGACAATTAACCCATGGGCATAAAACTAAAATCAACACGTCAAACATCATGATTACGGAAGTTTAAATAAGCATAATTCTTTTATTTCATATTTTATTTCCTTTATTTTATATTTAATTGCACTTCTAATTATCGCACTTTTATTTATTGTTATTTCATTATATCGCACTTTTAATTATCGTACTTTTTAATTATCGCAATTTAATTTTATCGCATTTTTATTATTCGCAATTTCATTATCGTTATTTACTTTACGCTTTAATTTAAAGTCTTGTATTTATTTTATATTTTACATTAGGTTTTAACTGCGACTAAAGTTTTAAAATCGACAAACCGGTCATTAAACGGTAAAAACCCCCCCTTTATAATAATAATATTACTTATATATATATTTGTATTTTTAATAAAAGTAAACTAATATAGCGTTGAGCTTTGCTTAAAGATCTCCCTGTGGAACGAACCGGACTTACTAAAAACTACACTACTGTACGATTAGGTACACTGCCTATAAGTGTTGTAGCAAGGTTTAAGTATATCCATTCTATAAATAAATAAATATCTTGTGTAAAATTGTATCGTATTTAATAGTATTTACCTAGTAAAATAATAACTATTTTATATACTACCCCGCTGCACATCATATTCTCATCCCAAAATATTAGATTTTAAAAGTGGGACTATAACTCACTTTCACAGATTTTTACTTCGTCGGGAAGTAAGACTTGGCCACTAGGCGATTCACGAACCTATAACAAATATGTACATATATATATCAAAGTATGTTCAAAATATATTTACAACATTTTTAATACGTTTTACTGTTTTAAGTTTATTAAGTCATCTGTCCTCGTTAGTAACCTACAACTAGTTGTCCACAGTTAGATGTACAGAAATAAATCGATATATATTATCTTGAATCAATCCACGACCCAGTGTATACACGTCTCAGGCTAGATCACAACTCAAAGTATATATATTTTTGAAATCAACCTCAACCCTGTATAGCTAACTCCAACATTACTGCATATAGAGTGTCTATGGTTGTTCCAAATAATATATATACATGGGTCGATATGATATGTCAAAACATTTGCATACATGTCTATGGTATCCCAAGATTACATAATATATTAGAATACATGTATAATACAATATGAGTTAGCTAGGATATAATTAATATAGATTTGTTACCAATTTTCACGTAGTTACAACAAGCAAAATATCCAATCTTGATGTGCTCTTGAGTAATTGTTTTTATGATGATTATAGGTAATAAACAAAGCTTGTATTTGATGATTTTTGCTGGAAAAATAGTAACTTAGACGTTCATGGAAGAGTGTGTATGTTTTTAGAGAGAATTGGGAAGAAAATTGGAAGTGAAATGGAGTAGGTGGTGAGTGGTGAAGGTGAGTAGGGTTAAAAGGAGTTCTTGTTTTTGTTTCCTTGCTCATAAGTCATGCTAGTTGTCTAATTGTTGATTCCACATGTTTGTTGACTATCTAGGGCTGCTAAGAGCTGAATTATTATGTGTATATACCAATAGTATATACGTCTAGGAGCTGGGTATTGTACGAGTACGAATACGGTTGCATACGAGTAGAATTGTTGATGAAAATGAATGAGAATGCAATTGTAAGCATTTTTGTTAAGTAGAAGTACTTTGATATGTGTCTTGAAGTCTTTCAAAAGTGTACTAATACATCTAAATACACTACATGTATATACATTTTAACTGAGTCGTTAAGTCATCGTTAGTCGTTACATGTAAGTGTTGTTTTGAAACCTTTAAGTTAACGATCTCATTTAATGTTGTTAACCCATTGTTTATTAAATCTAATGAGATGTTAAATTATTACATTATCAAGAAATTATGATGTATTAATATATCATAATATGATATATAGATATACATTAAAATGTCGTTACAACGATAATCGTTACATATATGCCTCGTTTCAAAATTCTTAAGTTAGTAGTCTTGTTTTACATATGTAGTTCATTGTTAACATACTTAATGATATATATAATTATCATTTTATCATGTTAAATATAGTGTAACAATATCTTAATATGATACATATGTATTTAGTAAGACGTTGTAATAACGATAATCGTTATATATATATATATATATATATATATATATATATATATATATATATATATATATATATATATATATATATATATATATCGTTTCGAGTTTATTAACTTAGTAGTCTCATTTTTATGTATATAGCTCATTGTTAATATACTTATGGAGATACTTACTTATCATAATCTCATGTTAATTATATGTATATCCATATATATATATATCGTCATGTCGTTTTTACAAGTTTTAACGTTCGTGAATCGCCGGTCAACTTGGGTGGTCAATTGTCTACATGAAACGCATTTCAAATAATCAAGTCTTAACAAGTTTGATTACTTAACATGTTGGAAACATTTAATCATGGAAATATAGTTTTCAATTAATATATAATCATGGAAAAGTTCGGGTCACTACAGTACCTACCCGTTAAATAAATTTCGTCCTAAAATTTTAAGCTGTTGAAGGTGTTGACGCATCTTCTGGAAATAGGTGAGGGTATTTCAGATTCATCTGATCTTCACACTCCCAGGTAAATTCGGGTCCTCTACGAGCATTCCATCAAACCTTAAAAATTGGTATCTTGTTTTGCTTAAGTCTTTTAACCTCACGATCCATTATTTTGACGGGTTCTTCAATGAATTGTAGTTTTTCGTTAATTGTAATCTCGTCTAATGGAATGGTGAGATCTTCTTTAGCAAAACATTTCTTCAAATTCGAGACATGAAAAGTATTATGTACCCAGGCGAGTTGTTGCGTTAAGTCAAGTCGGTAAGCTACTGGTCCGACACGATCTATAATCTTGAATGGTCCAATGTACCTTGGATTTAGTTTCCCCCGTTTACCAAATCGAACAATGCCTTTCCAAGGTGAAACCTTAAGCATGACCATCTCTCCAATCTCAAATTCTATATCTTTTCTTTTAATGTCCGCATAGCTCTTTTGTCGACTTTGGGCAGTTTTCAATCGTTGTTGAATTTGGATGATCTTCTCGGTAGTTTCTTGAATTATCTCTGGACCCGTAATCTGTCTATCCCCCACTTCACTCTAACAAATCAGAGACCTGCACTTTCTACCATAAAGTGCTTCAAACGGTGCCATCTCAATACTCGAATGGTAACTGTTGTTGTAGGAAAATTCTGCTAAGGGTAGGTGTCGATCCCAACTGTTTCCGAAATCGATAACACATGTTCGTAGCATGTCTTCAAGGGTCTGTATCATCCTTTCACTTTGCCCATCAGTTTGTGGATGATAAGCAGTACTCATGTCTAGACGAGTCCCCAATGCTTCTTGCAATGTCTGCTAAAATCTTGAAACAAATCTGCCATCCCTGTCTGAGATAATAGAGACTGGTATTCCATGTCTGGAGACAACTTCCTTCAAGTATAATCGCGCCAACTTCTCCATTTTATCATCTTCTCTCATTGGCAGAAAGTGTGCTAACTTGGTAAGACGATCGACTATTACCCAAATTGTATCATAACCACTTGCAGTCCTTGTAAATTTAGTAATGAAATCCATGGTAATGTTTTACCATTTCCATTCTAGGATTTCAGGTTGTTGAAGTAGACCTGATGGTTTCTGATGTTCAGCTTTGACCTTAGAACACGTCAAACATTCTCTTACGTATTTAGCAATATCGGCTTTCATACCCGGCCACCAAAAGTGTTTCTTGAGATCTTTGTACATCTTCCCCGCTCCGGGATGTATTGAATATCTGGTTTTATGTGCTTCCTTAAGTACATTTTCTCTCACATCTCCAAACTTTTGTACCCAAATTCTTTCAGCCCTATACCGGGTTCCGTCTTCTCGAATATTAAGATGTTTCTCCGATCCTTTGGGTATTTCATTCTTCAACTTTCCTTCTTTTACAACTCTCTGCTGCGCCTACTTTATTTGAGTAGTAAGGTTAGTACGAATAATTATATTCATAGCTTTTACCCGTATAGGTTCTCTGTCCTTTCTACTCAAAGCGTCGGCTACCACATTCGCCTTCCCCGGGTGGTAACGAATCTCAAAATCATAATCATTCAACAATTCAATCCACCTACGCTGCCTCATGTTCAGTTGTTTATGATTAAATATGTGTTGGAGACTTTTGTGGTCGGTATATATAATACTTTTGACCCCATATAAGTAGTGCCTCCAAGTCTTTAATGCAAAAACAACGGTGCCCAATTCCAAATCGTGTGTCATATAATTCTGCCGGTGAATCTTCAATTGTCTAGATGCATAAGCAATTACCTTCGTTCGTTGCATTAATACACAACCGAGGCCTTGCTTTGAGGTGTCACAATATATCACAAAATCATCGCTCCCTTCAGGCAATGACAATATAGGTGCCGTAGTTAACTTTTTCTTCAACAATTGAAACGCTTTCTCCTGCTCATCCTTCCATTCAAATTTCTCCCTTTATGCGTTAATGCAGTCAAGGGTTTTGCTATTTTGGAAAAATCTTGGATGAACCTTCTGTAATAACCAGCCAGTCCTAAAAATTGGCATATATGCTTCAGAGTTTTCGGGGTTTCCCACTTTTCAACGGTTTCAATCTTTGCCGGATCCACTTGAATACCTTCTTTGTTCACTATGTGACCGAGGAATTAAACTTCTTTCAACCAAAATGCACACTTTGAAAACTTAGCGTACAGTTTTTCTTTCCTCAACAACTCTAGCACTTTTCTCAAATGTTCTTCGTGCTCTTGATCATTCTTTGAGTAAATAAGTATGTCATCAATGAAAACAATGACAAACTTGTCAAGGTATGGTCCACACACTCAGTTCATGAGGTCCATGAACACAGCTGGTGCGTTAGTCAACTCAAACGGCATAACCATAAAATCGTAATGACTGTAACGCGTCCTGAAAGCAGTCTTCGGAATATCATCCTCCTTCACCCACATTTGATGATAGCCGGAACGTAAATCGATCTTCGAATAAACCGACGAGCCTTGTAGTTAATCAAATAAGTCGTCGATTCTCGGTAGTGGGTAACGATTCTTGATGGTAAGTTTGTTCAACTCTCGGTAGTCGATACACAACCTGAATGTACCATCCTTCTTTTTGACAAACAAAACAGGAGCTCCCCATGGTGATGTACTTGGTCGTATAAAACCACGCTCTAAAAGTTCTTGTAATTGGCTTTGGAGTTCCTTCATTTCGCTAGGTGCAAGTCTGTATGGAGCACGAGCTATTGGTACAGCTCCTGGTACTAGATCTATTTGAAATTCAACAGATCGGTGTGGAGGCAGTCCCAGTAATTCTTTCGGAAATACATCGGGAAATTCTTTTGCGACGGGAACATCATTGATGTTCTTTTCTTCGGTTTGTACTTTCTCGACATGTGCTAAAACAGCATAGCAACCTTTTCTTATTAGTTTTTGCTCCTTTAAATTACTAATAAGATTTAGCCTCGCATTTCTCTTTTCTCCGTACACCATTAAGGGATTTCCTTTTTCTCGTACAATGCGAATTGCATTTTTGTAACATACGATTTCTGCTCTCTCCTTTTTCAACCAATCCATGCCGATTATCACATCAAAACTCCCTAACTCTACTGGTATCAAATCAATCTTAAATTTTTCGCTAACCAAATTAATTTCTCGATTCTGACATATATTATCTGCTGTAATTAATTTATAGTTTTCTAATTCGAGTAAAAATTTGTTATCCAAAGGCGTCAGTGGACAACTTAGTTTAGCACAAAAATCTCAACTCATATAGCTTTTATCCGCACCCGAATCAAATAGAACATAAGCAGATTTATTGTCAATAAGAAACGTACCTGTAACAAGCTCCGGGTCTTCCTGCGCTTCTGCCGTATTAATATTGAAAACTATTCCGCAGCCCTGCCCACTAGTATTCCCCTGATTCGGGAAATTTCTACTAATGTGGCCCGATTTTCCACATGCAAAGCAAACTATGGCGGCATTATCTATTCCAACATTATTTGTCCTTTTAAATCTATTAAAATTTGGTCCGTAGGCCACACACTTTGCCGCACTATGACCATTTCTTCTACACCTAGTGCAAAATGTCGTGCAGAACCCCTGGTGATTCTCTTCACACCTTTGGCATGACTGTTTTTGGTTTTTGTTGCCATTGTTGTTATTGAGATTATTGTTGGGATTGTTATTGTTGCTATTGTTGTTGTTGTTATTGTTGTTGGGACGGTTATTGTAGTTGTTGTTAGGACGTTTGTTGAAGTTGTTGTTGCGATTGATGTTTCGATTGTTGGGATAGTTATTGCGATTGTGGTTGTGATTGTTGTTGTATTGGTGACTCTTATCATTGGTTTCTTCCCACTTTCTCTTGACTTGTTTCATGTTAGTCTCTTCAGTCGTCTGCTCTTTAATCCTTCCTTCGATCTGGTTCACTAATTTGTGAGCCATTCGACTTGCCTTTTGTATGGAGGCGGGCTCGTGTGAACTCACATCTTCTTGAATCCTTTCCGGTAACCCTTTTACAAATGCGTCGATCTTCTCTTCTTCGTCTTCGAACATTCTGGGACACAATAGGCACAATTTGGTGAATCGTCATTCGTACGTGGTGATATCAAAACCTTACGTTTATAATCCTCTAAGCTCTACCTTGAGCTTGTTGACCTCGTTTCTGGGACGATACTGCTCGTTCATCAATTGCTTGAATGCTGACCACGGTAGTGCGTAAGCAGCATCTTGTCCTACCTGCTCGAGATAGGTATTCCACCATGTTAGCGCCGTACCTGTGAAGGTATGCGTAGTGTACTTTACTTTGTCTTCTTCAGTACATTTACTATGGCAAACACCGATTTAACTTTCTCGGTCCACCGATTCAATCCAATTGGACCCTTGGTTCCATCAAATTCCAAAGGTTTGCAGGCAGAGAATTCTTTGTAGGAGCATCCTACACGATTTCTTGTGAAATTAGTTTCACTGCTAGATCCAGAGTTATTGTTATTTTGCATCGCAGCCTGTACTGCGGCTATGTTTGCTGCAAGGAAAACACGGAAGTCTTCCTCGCTCATGTTCAAATTCTGACGAGTCGCCGGTGCCATTTCCTTCAAAAATAGCCCAAAAGAATTAAGTTAATCATATAGAATTTTAAGAGTAGTCAATAGTATTTCGTAGCATAGTATGAACTTATTTATAAAAGCTTTTTCTTCATATTAGCGTTTTATAGTTTTTAATTCGGGTAGTACCTACCCGTTAAGTTCATACTTAGTAGCTAATATACAATTCAACTACTACAATTCTATATGAAAAAACTGATTATAATAAAATTTCGCGTTCAAATTTTATACAATATTTTACAAACTTACAATACCACTATTATACAAATAGGATGAAATATAGCACATAATAACTTTGCTACTCGGCAGCTATAAAGGCAATTCTAGTTAATACGCAAGTTGTTCAGCAAAAGAAATAAAGACACGTAATTCATAAGTCCAGAAACAAGTCATGCATTCTGGTTTTACTAAGACGACTTCCCATCCTTGGTCTTGTGGAAAGTAACCATTATGACCATTGGCTAGGCAGCATGTCGTAATGTCGTCAAAAGGATGAGGGTTTCGTAATGTCCAACAGCCCCGTAATAATCTAAAAACCTTTTTTCTCACCCTAACTATTGAATCCGTCACCTGTGGGAATGTTTCATTTAATAGTTGTAATCCGATGTTCTTTTTCTCACTTTGGTGAGAAGCGAACATCACTAACCCGTAAGTATAACATGCTTCTTTATGTTGCATGTTAGAAGCTCTTTCTAACTCACGAAATCCTATGTTGGGATATGTTGAGTCAAAATAGGTTCTTAACCCGTAGCGTAAAATTGCATTTGGGTTCCCCGCATTTAACGCTTTAAAGAAAACACGGCGTAACTTACGGTCTCCCCAATGCGATATACCCTACCTATCAAAGGAAAGCCTTTTATAAACTAAGGCATTTCTGGAAAGTCTTTCAAATGTTTGACAAGTTAATTTCGCCATAACTAATTGTGCTGATGAATTCTGACCGACTCTAGACAAGATTTCCTCAATCATATCCTCTGGTAGGTCTTCTAAAATATTCGGTTGTTTACCCTTAACGTCCATTTTGTTTTTATACTGTAAAATAGACAAGGATTAGATTCATAAAAGATAATTAACAAACAATACAAGCAATTTTTACATAGAACATAAAAGTACAAGCACACTACAATACATATAATACACAACATGATTACAACTCCCTAATCTGAATCACTGGTTTCTTTTTCTTCGGACTTGGTTCGTTTTTCTAATTTTCTAGGGATATATGGTGTTCCTCTAATACGAGCCGTCGTTTTCTAAAATGGTTTAGAAAAACCTGGTGGTTTAGAGGTTCCCGGGTTATTGTTACAATTTAAGAAATACGAAGGTTGCTGATACATATAAAGCTCATCGGGGTTGGAATCAGGTTTCTCTATTTTTATACCTTTTCCCTTATTATTTTCTTTTGCTTTATTAAATTGGGTCCAGGTAATTTCTATAACATCATCGGAATCCTCATCAGGATCCGATTCACCAGAAAATTGGTAATCTTCCCAATATTTTGCTTCCTCGGCGGAAACACCATTGACCATTTTTAACTTTGGTCTGTTGGTTGAGGATTTTCTTTTATTTAATCGATTTACTGTAGGTATCAATATTTCTTCCTCCGGAACCTCTTCTTCTTCCGGTTCCTCCTCTTCCGGTTCCTCTTCGGGAATTTGTGAATCTTCCCAAAGTATATTCGACTCTTCATTATTATTAGGTGAGTCGATGGGATTTGTACTAGAGGTAGACATCTATCACACAATATCAAACACATTAAGAGATTAATATATTTACATGTTAATAATATATAGTTTCTAACAAAAAATGTTAATCAATCGTTTTTGAAGAAAAACACGGTCGAAGTCCAGACTTACTAATGCATCCTAACAAACTCGATAAGACACACTATTGCAAAAATTCTGGTTCTCTAAGACCAACGCTCGGATACCAACTGGAATGTCCCGTTCATATCGATTATAAACGTTCCATATTAATTGATTTCGTTGCGAGGTTTTGACCTCTATATGAGACGTTTTTCAAAGACTGCATTCATTTTTAAAACAAACCATAACCTTTATTTTATCGACAAGGTTAAAAGACACCACCTAGATTATCCAGAAATGATAATCTAAAAATATCACACTTACACACTACCAATACATATTGGTTTACAATATTAATATGTTACAACAAAATAAATCTCGAATGCAGTTTTAAACAATATTATACAAGCATGCTGACACCAAATCTTGTCCATATATTAGCATGCAACAGCGGAAGCTCTTAATAATCACCTGAGAATAAAATGCTTTAAACGTCAACAAAAATGTTGGTGAGTTATAGGTTTAACCTATATATTTATCAAATTGTAATAATAGACCACAAGATTTCATATTTCAATATACATCCCATACATAGAGCTAAAAATCATTCATATGGTAAACACCTGGTAACCGACATTAACAAGATGCATATAAGAATATCTCCTATCATTCCGGGAAATCCATCGGACATGATAAAACAACATCGAAGTACTAAAGCATCCGTAACCATAGATGGGGTTCGTTAGGCCCAATAGATCTATCTTTAGGATTCGCGTCAATTAGTAGAACGGTTTACTAATTCTTAGGTTACCAAGCAAAAAAGGGGCATATTCGGCTTCGATCATTCACCCATATAATGTAGTTTCATTTACTTGTGTCTATTTCGTAAAACATTTATAAAACTGCATGTATTCTCATCTCAAAATATTAGATTTTAAAAGTGGGACTATAACTCACTTTCACAGATTTTTACTTCGTCGGGAAGTAAGACTTGGCCACTGGTCGATTCACGAACCTATAACAAATATGTACATATATATATCAAAGTATGTTCAAAATATATTTACAACATTTTTAATACGTTTTACTATTTTAAGTTTATTAAGTCAGCTGTCCTCGTTAGTAATCTACAACTAGTTGTCCACAGTTAGATGTACAAAAATAAATCGATATATATTATCTTGAATCAATCCACGACCCAGTGTATACACGTCTTAGGCTAGATCACGACTCAAAGTATATATATTTTTGGAATCAACCTCAACCCTGTATAGCTAACTCCAACATTACTGCATATAGAGTGTCTATGGTTGTTCCAAATAATATATATACATGGGTCGATATGATATGTCAAAACATTTGCATACGTGTCTATGGTATCCCAAGATTACATAATATATTAGAATACATGTATAATACAATATGAGTTAGCTAGGATATGATTAATATAGATTTGTTACCAATTTTCACGTAGTTACAACAAGCAAAAATATCCAATCTTGTTTTACCCATAACTTCTTCGTTTTAAATCCGTTTTGAGTGATTCAAATTGCTATGGTTTCATATTGAACTTAAGTTTATGAATCTAAACAGAAAAAGTATAAGTTTATAGTCAGAAATACAGGTTACAAGTTATTTTTGTAAAGGTAGTCATTTCTCGAAAGAACGACGTGTAGATGACCATTTTGGAAAACATACTTCCACTTTGAGTTTAACCATGATTTTTGGATATAGTTTCATGTTCATAAGAAAAATCATTTTCCCAGAAGAACAACTTTTAAATCAAAGTTTATCATAGTTTTTAATTAATTAACCCAAAACAGCCCGTGGTGTTACTACGACGGCGTATATCCGGTTTTACGGTGTTTTTCGTGTTTTCAGGTTTTAAATAATTAAGTTAGCATATCATATAGATATAGAACATGTGTTTAGTTGATTTTAAAAGTCAAGTTAGAAGGATTAACTTTTGTTTGCGAACAAGTTTAGAATTAACTAAACTATGTTCTAGTGATTACAAGTTTAAACCTTTGAATAAGGTAGTTTTATATATATGAATCGAATGATGTTATGAACATCATTACTACCTCAAGTTTAATAGGTAAACCTACTGGAAATGATGAAAAAATAACTTGAGGTTCAAAGGATCTTTGATGGCTTGGAAGTTCTTGAAATAGAATCATGACACAAAAACAAGTTCAAGTAAGATTATTACTCGAATTAAGATAGTTATAGTTATAGAAATTGAATCAAAGCTTGAATATGAATATTACCTTGATTTAGAAAGATAACCTACTATAAATAACAAAGGTTTCTTAATCTTAGATGATTGCTTGGAATGGATTAGGAAACTTGGAAGTAAACTTGTAAACTTGGAAGTGTTCTTGATGTGCTCTTGAGTAATTGTTTTTATGATGATTATAGGTAATAACCAAAACTTGTATTTGATAATTTTTGCTGGAAAAATAGTAACTTAGACATTCATGGAAGAGTGTGTGTGTTTTGAGAGAGAATTGGGAAGAAAATTGGAAGTGAAATGGAGTAGGTGGTGAATGGTGAAGGTGAGTGGGGTTAAAAGGAGTTCTTGTTTTTGTTTCCTTGCTTATAAGTTATGCTAGTTGTCTAATTGCTAGTTCCACATGTTTTTTAACTATCTAAGGCTGCTAAGAACTGAATTATTATGTGTATATACCAATAGTATATACGTCTAGGAGCTGGGTATTGTACGAGTACGAATACGGTTGCATACGAGTAGAATTGTTGATGAAAATGAATGAGAATGTAATTGTAAGCATTTTTGTTAAGTAGAAGTACTTTGATATGTGTCTTGAAGTCTTTCAAAAGTGTACTAATACATCTAAATACACTACATGTATATACATTTTAACTGAGTCGTTAAGTCATCGTTAGTCTTACATGTAAGTGTTGTTTTGAAACCTTTAAGTTAACGATCTCATTTAATGTTGTTAACCCATTGTTTATTAAATCTAATGAGATGTTAAATTATTACATTATAAAGATATTATGATGTATTAATATATCTTAATATGAGATATATATACATTAAAATGTCGTTACAACGATAATCGTTACATATATGCCTCGTTTCAAAATTCTTAAGTTAGTAGTCTTGTTATACATATGTAGTTCATTGTTAACATACTTAATGATATATATAATTATCATTTTATCATGTTAAATATAGTGTAACAATATCTTAATATGATACATATGTATTTAGTAAGACGTTGTAATAACGATAATCGTTATATATATCATTTCGAGTTTCTTAACTTAGTAGTCTTGTTTTTATGTATATAACTCATTGTTAATATACTTATGGAGATACCTACTTATCATAATCTCACGTTAACTATATGTATATCCATATGTTGTTTTTACAAGTTTTAACGTTCGTGAATCGCCGGTCAACTTGGGTGGTCAATTGTCTACATGAAACACATTTCAAATAATCAAGTCTTAACAAGTTTGATTGCTTAACATGTTGGAAACATTTAATCATGCAAATATAGTTTTCAATTAATATATAATCATGGAAAAGTTCGGGTCACTACATGTATACCTTGGGTTTAGCGTTTCCATAGTCGTTTTTGGCGATATCGGATTTAGTCGTGCTTACGATTTTATGATAGATGCATATTGGTCGTATTGCGCACTACAAGGGATGTTTAGTGATAAGTGTAATCCGTAAGGAATCATTTGTTCGGTCTTCATCGTTTGGGTTGTTGACCTTAGGTTGAGACTTGGTTGCTTTTGGCGTTGTACTTGGTAAGGGTACGCTAAGGGATTGATATCTCGGTAAGAGATTGGTTGAGTTCTTCCCGATGGGAGGGATTGGGCAAGTTTTAGTGCTCGAATTTACGGATTTGATAAATCGCGGATGACGATTTAGTTGTTAAAGGTGATTTATAGGGAATAATTTCCTAGGAAGGTCGGATTGGGACTTATGATTGAGGACCGTTGAGTGTGGTCTGTTCGGTTAAGTGGCACATATCGCGAGGACACGATCATGTTTAAGTGGGGGAGAGTTGTAAGACCTTGTTTCTGTTTCAGTCCTTTTCAGTTGATTGGGACGCCGTCCAAATTGGAGGACGCCGTCCAGCAATGAAGGGTTGGACGCCGTCCAAGTTTTGGGACGCCGTCCAACAGAACTGAGTGGCCAGCTATGATAAATTGAGTTAATAAGGGGTATTTTGGTATTTTCACTTGAGGATCGGTTTATGAGCCACAAAACTGATCCATGGGCTATCTTATCCTCATTTCACCTCTTTTCACTCTCACACTTGTATCTAGAGAGAGAGTAAAAGTTTAGAGAGAGAGAGAGCTTGATTTGGAGAAGAAGGAGTCGGATTCTCACCAAAGCTCGGGTTCTAAAGTTGTTCATCTCGTTCTTGGCTACGTTGTGGTAGTATTGGTAAGTTCAAACTCCGAATTTTATTTGTTTGATTTGAGGTTCAATGTTAGGGTTTGAGCTTGATTAGTTGTGAAACCCTTTTAGATGATGAAGTGGGTTTATGGTGACTAGTTATTCTTGTCACTTGGCGGGTTTTGGGTTGGTTGACGTTTTGGCCATGTCTAGGCTTTGATATTGGGTTTAATCACTAGGTTTAGTGATTATGGAAGTGTTGGAACCCTTTTAGGAGTATTTGGTTGACTAATTTTGAAATGGGTCAAAATTAGGGTTTGGAGTCAATTTGGGCAAGACGAGTGTTTAACACTTGTGTTCGGGTTTAATTGGCGTATTAGGACCATTCTCACTTGTGTTAGTGATTATTGGTTAGTTTGGACGCGGTTTGGTGATTAGATGTGCAATGGGTTGAAATTGCACTAAGTGTCGATTTGAGTTGGTTTGTAAATCCACTCTAAGTGTGTTGTTGTATTGTGATAATGGAATAGGTATTTTCCATTGGTGCGTTGCGGATTATTCGGTTGCATTCATCAAGACGACAAGGTGAGTGTTAATATCCTATGTGCATATGTATGTGTAGGATGGGTGCGGGTCGGGCGAAGTGATTCTCGATTATAGAGCTCATTTCACATATAGGTGGATTTGATGGACTTATGTATGGATCCAATTGGCACGGTTGTGCATTTTGGTTGACCACATTTGGCGAGGTGCACATTTTGTGTGTACGTTATCACACGTGTTTGTGATGTGGATTATATAACCCCAATGGCGAAGGGTTGATATTGAGTTGTGAATTGGATAACCCCGATGTGGCAGATTTCATAATCCCGTGACCGTGGGTTTGGATATTGGAGAAGTGGATCACGTGTAGTTCGGATTCATGATGACTCGTGTAGTTCGGTCATCTTATTGAGGTAGTGATCTCGTGTGGTTGCGGATTCACTAAGGCTCGTGTAGTTCGGCCAACCTCGATGTTGTTGTGATATTGAAGCTAGTAGTCTCGTGTGGATGCGAATTTACTAAGGCTCGTGTAGTTCGGCCAATCTTCATTTGGTAATTGGGTTAAGGGGTTAACCTTGGACGTTTGTATATTGGTTTATATATTGTCGTAATGTTGTGATGTAGCTAACCCTCTGGGTGTAGCTTAGTAGCGTTGTTCACAGCGTCGTTGGTGAACTTATATTTGTTGTTATTTTAACTTGTTGCTTAGTGATCGTACGGTATGCTTAGCTTAGCTTGCCTTTATGCTTGGATGCTCCGATATGCGTTATTTGATTACTTATGTGGCGTGTCCATTTTATGCATATATATGTATGTAGTATATTCTCACTCACTAAGCATTAGCTTACCCTCTCGTTGTTTACATTTTTATAGATTTGCATGGATACGGTGGCTCGGGTAAGCGTGGGAACTAGTGGGCTTGCGTAGTTGCTTAGAAGCCGTGCTTTTAGATTTGATTAGAATTGGGTAGCGCATCCTCAATCACCATGCTCGGTCTATGTTTTTGTGTTAAACTTATATGGTTGAAAACTCGTGATTTTGTACCAAAGTCGTAAAACGGCCGATGTGGGCCCGGTGTCGTAAAACTCGGTTTTATTGTGGAAAACTCTTAGTTTTAATTATTATAACATATTGTGAAACTGTTTTGGTTTAAAAGTGTCGGGAAGCGGGTTTTTCGCTCGCGTGTATTTGTAAAGCTGATCAGAATTATTTAGTTCATTTAGACGCCGTCCAGTCCTTCAGAACTGGATGTCGTCAAGATAACTGGACGCCGTCCAGATGCACTGTCTCTGAATTTTTTTTTAGGCGTGATTTTGGTCGGATAACGGGTTGGGTCGTTACAGTTCATCAAACACCTCATCTATAGCAATAATGCTAGAACTAGGTTTGTTAAACACTTCATTCTCAAGCATTAATATGCATTTCTCTAGCATGAGTGTTGGGATATAAACTAGTCTACGTTTAGGCACATAATTTTCATGTTGCATATTCTTTTCAGTTTCAACAAATTCCTTCAAGAAATCAGGATTTGATTTACCCATTTTAGCATTGATTTTCTCATACATTAAGCTAATTTGATGGTATTTCCTAGATTTGCGATTAACAATAATATCATCAAAATCAGCATCAGAAGCATGCACAAAATGAGATGGTAAACCAGCTTGAAAGTAATCAGGATGATATAATCCTGGAATCTTTTTGGAAGCATTATCTAAGATCTTAGGATCTTCATAACCCAACCCACACTTTTCACCATGAATTTTTTTTGGTCTATTCATGAAAATCGTTTGTTTTGAAAGTTCCATATTCATGATAGCTTTGGATTGATCTGTTCGATAGAGTTTTTCCTCATATCGAGCAAGTTGTGCTTTCATTTGAAAAGACTCTTTTGACAAAGAAGAGATTTAAGAGTTCTTTTCAATTATGGTATTTTTCAATTGAATAATTTTCTTGTTTAGCTTTGAAAGTGTGGGTTCATGTTGTGTTTTCAAATCAGAAAGATCTTTTTTTAGAAATTGAACTTTTTCTGCAAGTCATTTCGATTTTAGACGATAATCTGTCCTTTCGACCTTAATCGGATGAATTGATTTTTTAAGATCTTCCAACTCAGTTTCCGTGGAGCTGAGTTGGATAGTAAATCTTTGCAATTCTGATTGTAATTTAGACGAAGATGGTTTGGTCTCAGAAAGTTTGATTTTATCTTTTAAAATCTTGTTTTCAGATTTTAAACCTTTGACTTCTTTTGACATTGAGACCCAATTCTTCATCATGTCATTTTGCACTTTTATAAAATCAGGTGGAATTTTAGATGATTGTACCTCATCATCATCAGATGCTGAGTCAGAATTCTCCATTGCTTCCTTAGCTCTGATGAGCTTAGTCACCTTGCAAACATTTGCATGTTCCACCTCTGAATCTGAATCGTCAGTCCAGTTAAACCAAGTATCATCAACCGGTTTCAGCTCTCCCCCAGTTTCTACAATCTTAGCCATCAACATTTTCTTCTTGTAGTAAGCTGCATCCTTCTTCTTAGGCATCTTGCACTCACGAGAGTAATGACCAGCTTTGCCACAACTGAAACAGATTGATTCATCCTTCTTGGAATCATCAGCACGTTGTAGTTGTTTTGAGTGATCAGCTTTCTTGTAGTACGAGGAAGATGATGAGTTCTTGCGTTGATTGCTTGATTTGCCTTTGAACTTTTGTTTGTTCAAGGCTTTTGTGAACATGACTGCCATTTTGACTAATTCAAGGTGAGAATCATCAACATCAGAAAGATTCAACTCTTCAGAATCAGTTGATTCTTCAACAAGCACTTTTTTGGACAAACTTTTGGAAGTCGTAAATGATTTGCTCTTCTTTTGGCAATGAGAGCAAGAGGATCACTTGGAGATGACTCTTTTCTTCCTTCTTGAAGTTTAGACACTTCAGGTTGGTAATGCATAAGAACTCCAACAAGCTCATGAATAGTCAACTTGTCAATCTCTTTGGTAGATCGAACAATGGTTCCATAAGGAAGCCAATCAACATTGCGCTTTTTGAGAAATTTCATGTTGACTTCAGCATTTACTTTTATGATCTTGCACCTTTTCAACTCATTGAGAACATCATTGAAATGACGGTAGGTATCCTTGAGTGGTTCATCAGGTTCCTTCTTGAAATCTTCATAAAATCCCAGAGCCTTATTCAGTTTAGTAACATCTGACATGTCGTAACCTTGTTGCTGTCGTTTGATCTCATCCCATATATCTTTTACAGTAGTGTTGCTATCAACATTTTCAAACAACTCATACGGGATAGCTTGCATAACAATGTTCTTTGCCTCTATGTCACCCTGAGCTCTCTCACGTTTATCACCAGAAAGTTCATAGACTGAAATTGGCATACCAGTATCTGGATGATAATCTACAACTGGACCATCCCTCAGAGAAGCCCATATGTACTTTGCTTTCTCACCCTTATAGTCTATGTACTGAGTGATTCGGTGAAGCCACTGAGTGTACTTGCCATCAAACAACACTGGAGGACGGGAATCTTTTCCAATAATCAAAGTATCTTGAGTAGACATCTTAAAAATGAGGTAGATTCGGTAAAAATTAGGTATTACACAAATCTAGGATGAAAAATTACAACAATCTAACAAAAATGTCAGATTCGGTATCTGATTCGGTACTGTAGCAGATTCGGTACATATTCTTTACTGTAGCAGATTCGGTAAACCTGATTCTGTATCAGAAACTGGTCAAAAATACAAGTAACACACCCAGATTCAGTATAGATTCGGTAACCACAAGAATTGTAGCCTGAGAACACTTAAAACCAATGAATTAAGTAATACCGAGATTCTGATTCGGTATCTGACTCGGTAGTCAGATTCTGTATGAATTTGAATTCAAACACAATTCAATTCCTTTGAATTAGATTCTGTAACCTTGTTGCACATGGAAACAAGTTAGTATCACACAAAATATCAAAGTACCGAATGTATAGGATACCGAATGTCAACTGTAACAATTGACAATACCGAGTCTAAGTATGAAAACTTAGAATTCAAACGAATCCTTTCTCAAATCACACCAATTAGATGCTTATGACCAAACCGAATGTGATAGAATCACAAACACACCACAATCTGCAACACTGATTGAGAATTAATAGCTTTGAAGCAGATTCGGTATGGCAGTTACGATACCGAATGTAGATCAAATCTTCAAAACTTGAAGAATTGATGAAATTAAACCGTCAGAAATGTGATTAAACACCTCACGATCACAACTGAAACATCAAACCTTTACTAAACTACATAATCAAGCTGGAAATGATGAATACCGAGAATTTTAGCCACGAACTCTAAAAATCAACTTGTTTCTTCATAATTGATGTTAAAAAGCTGTAATGATGATTGAAACTCTTTCTAATCAACCTAATACACCTTCGCTGAACTTATCACAAGAATCTGAACGTCAGATTATCAGATTCGATTATACCGAATCTGATTCAATATACCGAGAGTGCTCAGATTCTGTAATCTTCAATCTCTGGATTGATCTAGTGATGTAATATCTCTCCCTGGAAGCTCTGATACCAAATGATAGGTCAGATCATGTTGAGATTAGAAGAAAAGACAAGTTAGAATGAGATTCGGTAAGTGTAAAGGAGACTCGGTATGAGAGAGAATCAATAAGATTTACATTCCACAACTTCTAGAACTCAGTTACAATGCAATGGCTATCTAATTAGGACTACTTAGGTTCTTTATATAGCCCTCTTCTAAGGAACCATCATTTAAGCTTATTTCACATTAACACTATACAACTTCGGGGTCCTAACAGTGATTTTGTTGCTCAACTGTTATTCTATACTAGGTACCTTAACTAATGGTTAGCATTGTACATTTTAGACCCTTGGATATTTTACGAATGCTGATTATGGTTTGATGTATCATATGTATGCATGAATTTTGTTTTTAAAATATTTGTTAGTTTATGATAATGGCTATGATATTTGTACTAACAATTATGTGTCGGATGTGGTTTCGTGATAGCAATCCTTGAGAAGGGCGCATTTGTACTCTGCTAACTATTTAAACCGGGTTTCTAGCCACATAGGAACTGTAGAACAGCTTAGTCATGATGCAAATGATGCATCTGAATCACTTGATCCATCACGTATTGCATATTTTAGTGCTGATGGTTTTGAATCTTTCAGATTTTGCTACTTATGTTATATTATTCATTTCCTAAATTTTATCTTATGGTCGTCATTGTAGTTATTCCTGCTACAATAGATAGCTATTTGAGCAATGATGTTGTCCTTTTTGTTGCTCTTACGAGTTAGGATGATCGTGCCATACAAATTATCTCAACACATCTTCATCGAGAAGGTTGTTTCTTCTTTGTATTTTTTGGTTATCTTTAGTTTATTTATATGTTCTGGTGTGTTGAAATTCTTACGTTTTTCATTAACATATTATGTGCAACTTTAAGATGTATGTTTGTTTTCATCAGGATGTCAAATTTCACTCGCATATTTTACCAGTTTGAGGTTGTGCGGTCTTCTTCTTTTGATCTCTGTGAGGGTGGGAATTAGTTGTTTGACTTACAATATTTAGAATGTAGAGTAATGTGTTAGGGTTTATAATTAGGTATTTGAATTTGAATTTGAATTCTGAAATCTGTTAGTTAGGTATAACTTTATTGTACGTGGTTTGTTGATCGATATAATGGAAAAATCCTTCTGTTTTATTATTCTTGCAATAACTTTGAAACTGTTCAATTCATTTGATTATTAAGTAATGTATTTTAAAAGTTCACTAATTCATTCCACATGTAAAAAAGAAGAGTAAAACCTTTGTGTAAGAGATCAAAACTGAAGCCATGGAAGTTGATCACTGGTATGTTTTCTCTATTTATAGATGTAATAATTCTAAGTCGACCAGGTCGAATGAGTTTGTAACCAGACTTGCAAGCAGTGTGGCTTTGTAATGAAATTATGATCTACAGTAAGGATGAGCGAAAGTCCCAAAATCCTGAAACCTAACTAAACCGAACCGGTACCGGTACTCAAAACCGTACCGATAGGGATTTGGTTTTTCGTTTTGGGAAAATTGGTTTTGGCATATTTGGTATCGGTACTGGTTCGGTACTGGAAACCGAATATGAAATATTTAAAGAGAGACGTATATATGTAGAATTTATGATTATAACATTATAAGAAGTTGGTAGTTTTATGTATTTATCACTGTTAGTTGACAATTGTATTATTGACACAGTAAGTTATGAAGATTATAGTATATAAGACGAGTTAAAAAGCACAAGATAAACTCAATATTCAATTTGAATGGATAATAGAAATCATGCAAGTTATTATACTGTCTACTTATTTGTTGAACCTAATCCCAGTATGCAAATGTTAGTTTACATATTCTATTACAATTATTATTTTACAAATACTACTGCTCTGGTCAAAATCGTGTTTTTTCGTTATCTTTTTGAACTTCATGTCAATTCCCTAATCTGGTCAAAAGAATATCTCAATTTGCAGCTTTGATCAATCCAGGAAATGCGTTTTGTGCTTACTTTTCGGTACCATTCAGTACGATATCGAAAAAATCGATACGAGTCGGTACCATTTTGTTAGTTCGGCTCAGTATTCGGTTCTTAGTTTTGAGCAATTTTAGTTTTGCTATTTTCGGTATTGGTATAGTTTTTCCGCACCGATCTCGTCCCTAATCTATAGATAAGAAAAATCCCAAAAAAATAAAGATACTAAACTAGGGTTTTGTTTCCTGCTTTTTATTTTGTTTACTTTTCAGTACAAAATCTGTTATCCTCTTTTTAGTACTAATTTTAAAAATATAACGCATTTGACGCAAAATAAATTTTGCTTGAATCAGCTGCATGGATAGAGGTACGTAGTCGGCTCATAGCAGAACAAATTACAATTTTAGATATGGATTTCTCGCTCAACGGTTCAGGTACCAAACGATCAACATAGCGATTATTAATATAATATAAACTGGATGTGATAAAGTGCACTTTTTTATTAATTGGAGATGTGATTAATAGGTGTATTCGAAGTCATGGAGTGCGTTGTATGAACATTCGATCTCAGAACTGGGCTCGACAATGTTAACAAAAGTATAAGATGCCGTCTATTTTCTAACTTATTCACCAAATAGTATGCATTAGTTACATGTTTTATGATCCTGTGTTTTTTGGTTTATATTGGTATGTAAACATTATGTAACGCATTATCGGAGATGCTAATAAAATACTAGATATGATAAGTGTATTTTAGTTTTCATATGCTAATATATGATTAGTGTATCTTAGTTTTCATATAATTTGATGTTCACGCTATATTGTTTTGCAGCCAATAGATGGATTAAGTATGATCATGATATATGTAGGTGGTAGCAGCTGACTATCTGCTTGTTATTATAATTGTTGTTCATATTTCTTTGTTTTGGTAAAGATAGTAATACTAATTTTTAGGAATAAGGGTTGAGGAAATTTTTATAAAAAGAGGTTGAGGAATATTAAATCCCTTTTAAATATATTATAACAAAGAGTAGAATAAGTCATTTGAAGTAGACACAATTAATCAAAGCCATCCATTTAATTCCTCATCAATGATCTAGACCATTGATTTTTTCCTAATCTTGATTATGACCTCATAATCTTGACCTTGAATTAGTTGATTACAAGAGTACCCTTATAATACAATGAAATGGCGGACTGTTTTCAAATTTCAAATAACTAAAAGTATATAATTGTCAAGATGAAATGGTTGACCCTTTATGACCATTAATGCACTTTAAGTTATTGATGTTTTGCGAGGTGTATACGAAATAGTTATGTTTTTACTACGAAATACTGTTAAATACGATACAATTTTATATAAGTTATTTATTTATTTATAGAGTGGATATACCTAAACCTTGCTACAACACTATAGGCAGTGTACGTAATCGTACAGTAGTGTAGTTTTTAGTAAGTCCGGTTCGTCCCGCAGGGAGCTAGCCAAGTTTAATGCTACATTTTGAAACTATATTTATATATATATATAATATATATATATATATAAGTAGTATTATTATTATTATAAAAAGAGGAGTTTTTACCGTTTAGTGACGGGTTTGTCGATTTTAAAACTTTAGTCACAATTAAAACCCAATGTAAAATATTAAATATACAAATGATTTAATTTAAGGCGTAAAGTAAATGACGATAAATAAAAATGCGATAAATAAAAGTGCAATAATTTAAAGTACGATAAATAAAATGACGGTAAATAAAATTGCGATAATTTAAAAGTTCGATAATTAAAAGTGCGATAATTAAAAGTGCGATAAGATATAAAATAAAGGAATTATGCTTATTTAAACTTCCGTAATCATGATGTTCGACGTGTTGATTTTAATTTATTACCATGGGTTAATTGTCCTTTGTCCTGGATTATTCGATATGTCCATACGGTTTTGTCCATAATAGTCCATCAGTCATAAATATAAAGTGCGAGAGTCTTCGTCAAATTATCCTTATACCCGAAGTCAAATATTCCAACTAATTGGGGATTCAAACTATAACAAGGTCTTAATACTTTGTTTAATGAATACACCAGGTTATCAACTGCGTGTAGTCCAAGGTTTTAATACTTTGTTAACAATCACACCAATTACCCTTGAATGTAATCCACCCCTGTTTCAACGAGTCCATTGACTATTAATCTATCCCCGTATCCGGTAAAATGAACAATTATTCGTATTTATGGATATCCCGCCCACCGTACCCGATTAAGCGTATGTGGTTATTTATAGATACGTCAAATTGTAACCTTTATATTAAATTAACGAGGTATCGTTTAGTTAATATAAAGCCCATTAATATCCCATAGTCTACTTTCCACAAGTGTCGTTCTTTTGTCCAAACCCCAATTATGGAACAAAGTCCAATAACCCCGTCTTTAATTTTTAGCCCAACATCACGATTACTTCGATTTAAATAAGCATAATAATAACTTAGCTACGAGACATTAATTTAAAAAGGTTAAACATAACTTACAATGAATATTAATATCGTAGTGTTACACGGACAGAATTTCGACTTACAAACTTAAAACATTCGCCACTATAACCTTATTATTATTAAAATTAAATTAAAATTAAAATTAAAATATAAAATATATATATATATATATATATATATATATATATATATATATATATATATATATATATATATATATATATATATATATATATATCGTATATGATATGAGAAAGGAAAAGAAAAAGGTGTGTTTGATCGAGCAGAATTCGTTGCCTTTTATAGGCCCACTCGATCACTGTGTAACTCCGCGAGTGGGGAGGTTTTGTTCCTCACATCTCCGCGAGTGCGGAGCTCTGGATTCCAGCTCATTGATCAAATTCAAAACGTGGGCTGCGTATAATTATAATATATAATAATATATATAATTAATTATATATTATATTATATTCTTGTGCATAGTTGACTTGTAATTTTTGGTCCGTTGCGTCGCGCGCTGAAAGTTGGTTCATGTCTCGGTTCCGGATTTTCGAACGCCTTTTCGTACGATTTAATATCTTGTACTTTGCGTTTCACGGCTTGTACTCTTGTAATTTTTAGACGTTTCTCATCAATAATTTGAACCACTTGGATTGTACTTTGTACTTTTTAGCTTTTTGGTCATTTGCGTCTTCAATTCGTCGAATCTGTCTTTTGTCTTCACCTTTTATTATTTAAACGAATATAACTTGTAAATAGAATAATTGCAACCAAAAGCTTGTCTTTCTTGAAGGATAATGCTATGTAATATATGTTTGTTTTTAGCATTATCAAATATTCCCACACTTGAGCGTTGCTTGTCCTCAAGCAATATAGATCTTGAATAAAACTTTACTAGAATCACTTCTTTATTCTTCACACTTTGTACATCAGTGATTTCAATACGGCAGTTGTGAACAATGATGGTAACGATGTGGTTTACAGTCCTACATGACTATAAAAATTTAGATCCGTTAGAAAATTAGATCTTTATGAAAACATTTGATCTTTTGAAAATTCAATCTAGTTTTTACCCTAGGTAAGTTTTTCGGAATAACCCTTCACCGGTGTTTGCAAATTATTTTTGTGGGTTTCGTGGGTTTCAGGTTTGAAAATTTTAGCTCAAAACTTATGGTTTTGTGTCACCCACTTGCTAACCTTGTATTGGGAAAGCAACACGTCCAGTATACTTGCTCCGTATATTACCTTTTAGTAAACTACCGTCCGGTTGTAAAGGAAAGCGTTGAACAAGCAACTGTTAAGGCAATGTCTCATGACATGCTTTTGATTATGGTCTATATCGTGTCGGATGCAATTACTATCCTTGGTAGGAGCAATAGTAAAGATCACCCTATAGTTTTTCGGTCTGGCACAATGTGACGACCCGGAAATTTTCGACCAAATTTAAACTTAATCTTTATATGATCTCGACACAATAAGCAAAGTCTGTAAGGTTGAGTCTTAAAAGTTTGAACTATTTCATATATTCAATTACCCTATGACTATGCTCGACGATTCACGAACCATTGTGTGTAATTAAATATGTAAATAAATATTTATAAATATAAAAGTGTATATATGATATTAGTAAAATAAAACTTTAATCAATTGGAATTAGACATATAAAATAATAAGCAATTAAGTATTATACATGAGGTTATTATGAACCTATATGTATATATGGGATTTCTACTAAATATTATTATTTGTATATATACTGTTATATAGATACAAATGCGTATTAAGTAAACAACATTATATATTTATAAACGGATACATATTATATATAGATATAACTATTAAATGATACATAGGTAATAATATATGTAATACTAAAATATTAAAATTTAATTACAAGTTATAATATAAGTTGTTAACATTATTACTTTCATTATTTCATTATTAATATTAGTAGTAACTATTATTGAACCTGTTATTTTTTATTTAGGAGATTATTATTAGAAATTCGCATCACTATTATTAAGAGTAAAAATTATTACATTTGTATTTATTAATAAAGATAACTAAAACCTATAAATATAATACAGATATAAAAAAAGATTGATAGGTATATAATTACAGATAATGTATATACTGGGATAGATATGGAGGCAGACACAGAATCGATTTCCTTTTACACATACCTTTCCTACTGTAAATAAATTTTTTTTTGTCTCTAACCTTATTACAGAATCGAAAAAAATCATGGGCTCACACAAATCAGTTAACAATCGTATTCAGGTTTTATTTTTATTTTATTTTTTTCTGTGTCCTTGTGTCTGACTAAATTAACATCCCAATCCGATACATAATCAATCAATTCTTGTGTTAGGTTAACCATACAACCTTCTTTCATCAACTAACAGCTATACATTACCCTTAGCAGCCATAAATCAATCGAATTTAAATGAATATACCAAGAATAACCACTGTTGGTCTCTGTTCTTGATTTGTTTTCACATAACACGATTTCTTAATGAAATTCAGAATCTTTAAATAAAGTATTGTTAGGATTGTTCTACTCAAACTACTTGCAAAATTTCAAACCTCAATTCTTCCTAACGAATCTAAATTGTTGAGTCAAAGTTCCAAATAAAAAGTCAACGTTTATGTTCATCAGAGAAATTCGAAGGTGTTGTAATGTTTCTGTTGAAATTGAAGATCCAGAAAGTTTCTAGGAACGTTTTACTAACAATTTCATGTTATAACTTTATCCTAAAACGATCTAAAATTCGAGGTTTGATTTTTAGTTCATACGTATTATTCAGGGTCTGTTACAGTTTAAAAATTTTTCTTTTCTGTTATTGAATTCATATCATATATGTTACGGGTTGTTTGGTTTCGTTTGATAATTCTAAAATCATATAATCAAATCATTGATTTGATGATTTGGTTTGCTGTTCGTATTAGAGGATGAAGATGAAGAAGATGTATAGAAACAGAAAACATACGGTTTAAATAAATTAAGATAGGAGATATAATAGAAAGAAAGAAATGGGGGAGTGGTTTAAGGTGTTGACTGGTAACCGGGAGGTCTCGGGTTCGATCCCTACGTGGTGCAAATTCTTTTTAAATGGGCTTATAAGGTAGTTCTTTTTGTTATCATTATCATTATTATTATTATTATTATTATTATTATTATTATTATTATTATTATTATTATTATTATTATTATTATTATTATTATTATTATTATTATTATTATTATTATTATTATTATTATTATTATTATTAATTATGTTGTTATTATTGTGTTAATTATTATTATCACTAATATTAATGTTATGAGTATTATTATCATTAACTAACTAATACTATTATTAACATCATTGTTATTATTACTATGATAATGATAATCGTTATTAATCTTAATATTTAGGAATATCAATATTAATAATCAACTAAGAGTATTATTATTATCATTAGTATAAGTATTATAATTACAATTAGGATTATTATTATTATTATTATTATTATTATTATCGATATTGTTAGTAATATAAGTATTACAAATATCATTTCTATAGTTATAAATTTTAGAAACATTATTTATCATTAATATTTTTTTTTATGAGTAAGATTATTATAAATTTTGTCATTTTAGTATTATTATCATTGTTATTAATATGAACCAGAATATTGTAAGTATCATATTATTAAAATCATGAGTATCATATTTATTATACCATTAATAGTATCATAATCTTAAATTGGATTAGCAGTAAAATTAATATTGTTACAAGTACTATTATTAATATTATTGTTATTATCACTAATAGGGTTATTATTAATATATTATTAATGTTATCATCATTATTTATTTTTACTAATATTAACTTAGTATAATAGAACTACTGTTTTGATAAACAAATTAAATACATACATAATTATATATATTTAACACATATAACATAACCAAATTTAATATTTTTTTATATATATACAAAATGAACATATAAAACATATATATATATATATATATATATATACTATTAACATAAAAATGATATAACTAATATATATATATATATATATATATATATATATATATATATATATATATATATATATATATATATATATATATATATATATATATATATATATGTGTGTGTGTGTGTGTGTGTGTGTGTGTGTGTGTGTTCAATTACAACTATGAATATTAATAAATGTACAAATGATATAGGTTCGTGAATCCGAGACCAACCCTAAACTTGTTCAACGATGTCATATGTATTTTTACTACAAAATACAGTATGGTGAGTTTCATTTGCTCCCTTTTTACTCATTACATTTTTTGGACTGAGAATACATGCAAATGCTTTATTAACTGTTTTACAATATTTATATGTGTGAGTTTCATTTGCTCCCTTTTTAAATGCTTTTGCAATATATATTTTTGGGACTGAGAATACATGCGCTGCTTTTATAAATGTTTTACGAAATAGACACAAGTACTTAAAACTACATTCTATGGTTGGATTATTAAACCGAATATTGCCCTTCAAGTCTGGTAACCTAAGAATTTAGGGAAATGGCCCCTGATTGACGCGAATCCTAAAGATAGATCTATGGACCTTGACAAGTCCCATTCGGGGTACGAATGCTTTAGTACTTCGAGATTATTATACAGACGAGAGGTTCTGTTTTGGGGATATTCTATGCATTAAGTTAACGTCGGTTACCAGGTGTTCAATCCATATGAATGATATTTTTGTCTCTATGTATGGGACGTATGTTTATGAGAAATGAAAATATGAAATCTTGTGGTCTATTAAAATTATGAAATGATTATTTCTGATAAATTAATGAACTCACCAACCTTTTGATTGACACTTGAAAGCATGTTTATTCTCAGGTACGAAAGAAATCTTTCGCTGTGCATTTGCTCATTTTAGAGATATTACTTGAAGTCATTCATGACATATTTCAAAAGACGTTACATTCAAGTCATTGAGTTCATCAAGATTATTATTAAGTCGTTGATAGTTTGATATTTTATGAAATGGGATGCATGTCTGTCAACTTTCGATGTAATGAAAGTTTGTCTTTTAAAAACGAATGCAATGTTTGTAAAATGTATCATATAGAGGTCAAGTACCTCGCGATGTAATCAACTATTGTGAATCGTTTATAATCGATATGGACTTCGTTCAGATGGATTAGGACGGGTCATGAAAGTTGGTATCAGAGCGGTGGTCTTAGTGAACCAGGTCTTGCATTAGTGTGTCTAACTGATAGTCATTAGGATGCATTAGTAAGTCTGGACTTCGACCGTGTCTGCATGTCAAAAGTTTTGCTTATCATTTTTGTCGAAAATCATCTGTTTATCATCCTTAGGAAATTACCTGCTTAACATTCTTAGTCTAGACACATCTTACTGCAATGATTGCATGAATAGTGTATAGACAAAATTCGTATCTTAGCGTATCTGCTAATTCATATCTTAGCACATCTGTTACTGTAGACTTTGCCCAACAACTTTCGTAGATTCCTCCGTAACTTATGGAATTTTAGTATTATATATGCATATGTAAATTATGTATTGCAGGGTACTAATCTATATCCTATAATCTATTTCTTATCGAAAATCCTTCATCTGATCGTACGAGACGAATCCCTCAACCAGTTCGAATTCCTCTGATTCCGACAGCTATTCCAATATGGAGTTTCACCTAAGCTCCGAAAGCAGTGTCACCAGAATGAATCAATCAATCATCCTGTAATGACCCGGAAATTTCCGACCAAATTTAAACCTTAATCTTTATATGTTTCCGACACGATAAGCAAAATCTGTAATATTGAGTCTAGAAAGTTTAAAATCTATATTTGGATAATCAATTACCTCTGACTATTCACGACGATTCACGAACATTGTGTGATAATAAATATGAAAATATATATATATATATATATATATATATATATATACAATTTATTAATATCATCATTAACAACATTCTTATTAACAATTATTGTTATCATAATTATTATTAATATTATTATTAGTATGATGATTATTATTAATATTAATCTTATTATTATTTTATATATCATTTTGTTATTAGATTATACTAAGATTATTATTAGTATTTAAATTAGTAATAATATATATACTTATATCTATAAATAAATACGTATAAAATATATATATCAGATTAATTTATATATAACAGATAAATAACTAAAACAGATATTTTTCATTGCATACAGATTTACTTATAATACTGATACAGCTCCTAATAGTTAACCATCATAATCACTTTAGTTTAATTTCTATTCCTGATTGGTACTATAACTGTTAAAGATTCGAAATTCATTCAGCTAATAAACAAAATTGGTTAGGAATTAATAGCAACTTTTATGTTTTTTTTATTAAACTGTTAAAAATCAATTTGTCTATAAAACCTAATCAATTTACGTTGAAGGAGTACTCAACAGACTTACACTATCATTTTTCAATTTCAATTATCAGTTATAGCTTTTAATTTTTGTCAAATCAAATCAAAACTGAAGAAACCCAGTAGGACGTCCCTGTTTCTACTTCAATTTTTAAACAACTTAATTCCTTGATGAATTTCAAAAAGTGTTAATGCCATATTGTTAGGATTATTTCACTCAAACTATCTGCAAACTTTGAGGTTCCAATTCACTTTAGTGATTAAGAATTTTGGAGTCAAACTCTAAATTTAAAAAAATCAACACAAGTGTTCTTGAATAAATTTGAATTCGTTTTCGTGTTTTATATTAAATTGAAGTTTTAGAAAGTTTATAATAAAGTTTTGGGATATAATTCATGTTATAACTAAAAGCTAAAAACGATCCTAAACCCAAAAATTGAAATCGAGTTCACACATCCTTCACGACGTGCTGCTACTGCTTAATTTTTTTTTTTTGGAAGCCTGTCTGTTTAATTCAACTAGAAGGTCAATTCTAATTATGTTTTAGATTCTTAAACCAACTCAAACCTGGTTGTAACACATCGTTGAATCTCTAGGGTCGATTTGTTTTGAGAAGATGAAGAGGGGAATAGGAACAGAATAGTGAACGATATAAATAGATTTGGGTTTAGTATTAATAAGAAAAATAGACATGGAGCCGTGGTCATGGGTGTTAGGGTGTGAGCGGGAGGTCGCGGGTTCAATTCCCGTTCAGGACATTTATTTTTAGAAAAGCTTTTTGAAGGTAATTGTTAACACAAAAATTATTATTATTATTATTATTGTTATTATGATTTTGATCATTATTATTAGTCTTAAAATTTACAATAATAATATTAATACTAATAAAAATATTAACTACCAAATATTATTATTATTATTATTATTAAGTTAATTATTAGTATTACTATAATAATGTAACTACATAATATTATCATTACAATGACTACTACTATAATTATTATTATTATCATCATTAATATTAATATTAAATTTATTATTATTTTTACCACTAATATTATTATAAGTACTATTATTAAAATTAATATTATTATTATAAGATTTTTAACATATATTATTATATGTATTATTATTACTATTATTATCATTATTATTTTATTATTGTTATTATTACTAAGTATCAATAATATTAATATTATTTCTATTATTAATATTAAAACAAATAAATATTATATATATTTAATGTATAACATAATTATATTATTATTTTGACCAATAATAATATTTTTATTTAAAATATATGAATATATATTTTATCAATATACTAAATAAATATATGATTTATTAATAAAACAACTATATCCTTAATAATAAAATATAATATTTGTTCGATTACAAATATGTATTAATAAATATACAAATGATATAGGTTCATGAATCGAAGACCAACCTTATAATTGATCAATGGTGTTATATGTATTTTTACTACAAAATACAGTATGGTGAGTATATAGTCCCTTTTAAACTCTAAATATTTTGGGATGAGAATACATGTATTTTATAATTTACGTTATGGACACAAGTGATCAAAAATAAATTCTATGTTGAGTTGTACCATGGCATATTTCTTTATACTTGGTAGCTAATATTTACATGAGGAATGTAAACGTGAATCCTGTTGATAGATCTATCGGGCCTGACAACCCCAACCGGGCTGGACGACCAGTTTTCAACGGTTGCACAGTACTTCGTTTCTGTATACTACACTTGGTACGGTGTAGTGATTATTTAAGAATATGCTGCGATGATTTAAATGTTAAGTATGGTTACCAAGTGCTCAACTACTTTTACATACACTTGCGAGTGTATTATGTTTAAATATATAAAATCTTGTGGTCCATAGTTATAACGCTGCTAGCATCAAACCTATATCTCACCAACTTTATGTTGACGTTTTAAAGCATGTTATTCTCAGGTACGAATTAAGTCTTCCGCTGTGCATTTGCTCATATTAAGGACATTACTTGGAGTCGATCATCGTAATGGAACCAAATGTTGATGACTTCGTCCAGGTGGATAAGGACGGGTCTTTACAGTTGGTATCAGAGCGGTGGTCTTAGCGAACCAGGTCTTGCATTAGTGTGTCTAACTTGTAGTTGTTAGGATACATTAGTGAGTCTGGACTTCGACCGTGTCTACCTGTCAAAAGTTTTGCTTATTATATCTAGTCGGAAATCATCTGCTTATCATCCTTAGGAAATTACCTGCTTATTATTCATAAGTCTAGACACGTCTTACTGCATTTACTGCATTGATAGTGTATAGACAAAATTCATATTTTAGCGTATCTGATAATTCATATCCTAGCGCATCTGTAGACTTGCCTGACATATGCCGTAAAATCCTCTGTAGTCTACGAAATCTTTAGTATTATATGTATATAGATATTCTATATAGTTAGAATATCATCCGATGTCTGAAAATCATTTCACATCGAAGATCCCTTCCATCCACCAAATTGCCCTCTTAGTGATGAACCTGAAGCACTTACCGGTGAACCTGTTCGAGAAACCATTTCCTCTTTCATTTACAGATTATCTTGTCACGATTATATACTATCTCATATTTCGAATCTTATTTATCCGCTCGCTCCAACCGTCAATCATTCCGGTATAATGGAAGAAGTCAATGAGCTTCGCGCTCGGGTAGTGGCTTTAGAGAACATGGTGCGAAGGTTACAAACACCAGCAGCAGCACCAAGCAGCATAATCCGTACCATCATCATCAACACCGACAGTACCCTTATCACCCCCAACCACAACCGCGTCGTAAACCTCAACATCACAATCTGTACCTCGGATATCAACCTCACACGCCTCAATAACTCCATCTGTACTTCGAGTATGATCTTCGTTCTACATATCGTTCTACATCGATTATCTTCGCTTTACATATCGTTCTACCTCATTTATCTTCGTTCGAAATGACGATTATGTAATCTCTAATATTTTAGAGACCATGTAATCAAGTACTAACGATAAATTAAATGAGTTTAATATCTTACTGACTCATTAAATCCATGATTACATCCGAAGAAAATATATATGCAAATATATTTTCATAAAGATTGTAATTAAAAAAAATAAAAAAAATAAAAATTTCTTTCGTACAAACTATTAATGATGATAATATTTTAACGGGTAGGTAATACCCGAGGAATATTTAGATTTCACATTAATAAGTTACATTGTACATTCTTTGAATCTAATTCAACAGTCATTTCATATCCTATTTACAACCACCGATATACGAATTCGTTCATCACAGAATAACCATCTCCATTCAAATTTCATATTTGGATTTTGACCTATCAGAATCCAACAAGTGGCATAATGAAGAAAACATTGGACAAAATAAAATTTGTTAGAAACAAACGGATTAACTAATTGAAATATTGTTAAGATTCCACGCTAACTGTTCCTAGCTAACTTTTCCCAGCTAACTGATTTATTTATCGCAATTTATATTATTGCAAATTACATTCTCGTAATTTTATTTATCGTCATTTAATTTCTGTTATTTACTTTTACACATTTTAAGTCGGGACACATGTACACAATACGTCGGATTAATTCTGAGACAATAAGTTGTACACGGGTCATGATATATATTTATTTATTTTACGCACTTTAAATAACGGGAAACTTATACAAGGTTTCGACCTATCATATCGACCCATCTATATACATATTTTGGAACAACCATAGACACTCTATATGTGAATATACAGGGTTGAGGCTGATTTCAAAATATATATATGGTTTGAGTTGTGATCAATACTGAGACCGGTACACGGGTCCCGATACGTATTAATTAATTCGAATATTATATATATAACTGTATATGAATCATTGGACTATTGGACCATTGGACAATTGAACTGCTAACTTTGGAAAATTAAAATGAATTAAAATATTGATTATAACATATGAAACTAAACAATTCTTCAAGTTTGCCACTTGATTACATCTTAAACCTCAATTGTACCTCGACAGTTACAATCCGTGTTCAAATCTCTTCATGATTCTTGAAAACACCTCAACCGAGAAGTTGAACCAACCGCACCTCATCTACGGAAGAAAAGATTCTTGCATATAGTTATACACCTAAAAACTCTCGGAAACTGAGTCAACGTTTAACACGTAGCAGTGTTAACTTCTTTAGTGTTATTATTACCCAAAATAACTTTGCAATCCCTGTCCAAATTAGCCAATTTTGTCACAGCTTCAGCAAGCTAACTCCGACTTCTCAGTAAAACTAGTCTTATTATAACCTCGATATATACACGTTATTCTTTCGCCATTGTTACCAGAGAACCTTTATATTCCACTATACGACCATCACCGTTTAATCATCTCAAAACACAATTCTTTTGAAAACACCTCGATTTGATGATCCAGATCCGTTAACTTTGAAAATACTGACTAATCAGCATGTAGTAAGTGGTATTAATGGTCAAAAAGGATGATAAAATAATAGAGTGTTGGGAACGTTCGATAGAAAAATTTGGTACTGAAAATAGAATTGAGCACACCATGAAGGAAACAAAGAACAAATACAAGGATCAAACTCTATATTCAAGAATCCAGATGATTCCGTATCTAATGAAATCTTTAGCGAACACCTTGCTTCTGAATCTAAACCCTTACGGGTAAATTTTCATCATCATCCTTCGATATTAGAAATTTCAAGATATTATCGTATCTTTCATTGAAAATATCTTCAATACTTCTGAAGATATCTTCAAAATACTCTCGTTTGATATTAATTATCTCTTCGCTCTATCTGTATTACATCATAAAAGAAACTATTTTAGTTCTAAATTCTGAAACCTTCGAGTTTAAAATATGAATGTTTTGAAGTAGTGTTGGGAACTGATGCATGGATTAGTATAATATAATGACACTTGATCAACGTCATTATATTACAGTAAGTCATGTTGAGTTTCTAATGGAATGTGATGATTCACAGTACCATCATCAGGTGCCATGTTACACGACTCTTACATTCTATTCAAATTCTAAAAACATCAAGAAAATATTTCTTGATGATTTGGTCTTTTCCAGGATATTCTGGTAATTTGACAAATCAAAATCGTGCCATTACCATTTCTTTCTAAGTGTATTAGCAATGTTCATTCCAAATTTCATACCTACGAATTCCGGACCATTGCTCGCTTGACTCGAAGTCGGGAAGAGAAAACGAAAGCATGAAGCTCCGAAAAATAATGAAGAATATAAAGCCCAATAATAAACCGTGTATATCAATACGTATTGCAATGTAAAGACACGGGAGAATTAAAAACATTATAATTCCAAGGAAATGATAGAAGTGAATAGATTCTTCTGGCAGCAGATGAAAGAGAAGAATGAAAGATATGAAAGTTAGAAGTATAACAAGAATCAGTACTGGATGGAGCATATTAACGAACGCTTTAAAGAAAAATAGGATGTGAGATATGGAAATAAGAAAACGAAGGGGGTAGATTTATAGTGAAATATCCGACAGAGCAATCGAAATAGATTATTTCATTTAATTAAAGAAGATTCTAATTTCCTAAATCGCCGAAGAATCAAATCTTATTACGAAGTTTTCTTTAAATTCCGTGAATTCTGGAAATCAATCATAACTACGTCATCGGTTAAAACGAATATATTTTTACTCATGTCACTCTTTTGCGATAGCTTCATTTATATTCTTCGCGTAATTGGATCGTTTTATCTACATTACTCAATGATGATAAAACTCCATTATCACCTTATATTCGTTATGAAATCATTCTTATTGTTATTTATGACGACCTCTATCAAATTTCGGGGACAAAATTTCTTTAACGGGTAGGTACTGTAATGACCCGGAAATTTCCGACCAAATTTAAACCTTAATCTTTATATGTTTCCGACACGATAAGCAAAATCTGTAATATTGAGTATAGAAAGTTTAAAATCTATATTTGGATAATCAATTACCTCTGACTATTCCTGACGATTCACGAACATTGTGTGATAATAAATATGAATATATATATATATATATATATATATATATATATATATATATATATATATATATATATATATATATATATATATATATATATATATATATATATATATAATTTATTAATATCATCATTAACAACATTCTTATTAACAATTATTGTTATCATAATTATTATTAATATTATTATTAGTATGATAATTATTATTAATATTTATCTTATTATTCTTTTATATATCATTTTGTTATTAGATTATACTAAGATTATTATTAGTATTTAAATTAGTAATAATATATATACTTATATCTATAAATAAATACGTATAAAATATATATATATATCAGATTAATTGATATATAACATATAGATAATTAAAACAGATATTTTGCATTGCATACAGATTTACTTATAATACTGATACAGCTCCTAATAGTTAACCATCATAATCACTTTAGTTTAATTTCTGTTCCTGATTGGTACTATAACTGTTAAAGATTCGAAATCCATTCAGCTAATAAACAAAATCGGTTAGGAATTAATAGCAACTTTTATGTTTTTTTTTATTAAACTGTTAAAAATCAATTTGTCTATAAAACCTAATCAATTTACATTGAAGGAGTACTCAACAGACTGACATTATCATTTTTCAATTTCAATTATCAGTTATAGCTTTTAATTTTTGTCAAATCAAATCAAAACTGAAGAAACCCAGTAGGACGTCCCTGTTTCTACTTCAATTTTTAAACAACTTGATTCCTTGACGAATTTCAAAAAGTGTTAATGCCATATTGTTAGGATTATTTCACTCAAACTATCTGCAAACTTTGAGGTTCCAATTCACTTTAGTGATTAAGAATTTTGGAGTCAAACTCTAAATTTAAAAAAATCAACACAAGTGTTCTTGAATAAATTTGAATTCGTTTTCGTGTTTTATATTAAATTGAAGTTTCAGAAAGTTTATAATAAAGTTTTGGGATATAATTCATGTTATAACTAAAAGCTAAAAACGATCCTAAACCCAAAAATTGAAATCGAGTTCACACATCCTTCACGACGTGCTGCTACTGCTTAATTTTTTTTTCCGGAAGCCTGTCTGTTTAATTCAACTAGAAGGACAATTCTAATTATGTTTTAGATTCTTAAACCAACTCAAACCTGGTTGTAACACATCGTTGAATCTCTGGGGTCGATTTGTTTTGAGAAGATGAAGAGGGGAATAGGAACAGAATAGTGAACGATATAAATAGATTTGGGTTTAGTATTAATAAGAAAAATAGACATGGAGCCGTGGTCATGGGTGTTAGGGTGTGAGTGGGAGGTCGCGGGTTCAAGTCCCGTTCAGGACATTTATTTTTAGAAAAGCTTTTTGAAGGTAATTGTTAACACAAAAATTATTATTATTATTATTATTGTTATTATGATTTTGATCATTATTATTAGTCTTAAAATTTACAATAATAATATTAATACTAATAAAAATATTAACTACCAAATATTATTATTATTATTATTATTATTATTATTATTATTATTATTATTAAGTTAATTATTAGTATTACTATAATAATGTAACTACATAATATTATCATTACAATGACTACTACAATAATTATTATTATTATCATCATTAATATTAATATTAAATTTATTATTATTTTTACCACTAATATTATTATAAGTACTATTATTAAAATTAATATTATTATTATAAGATTTTTAACATATATTATTATATGTATTATTATTACTATTATTATCATTATTATTTTATTATTGTTATTATTACTAAGTATCAATAATATTAATATTATTTCTATTATTAATATTAAAACAAATAAATATTATATATATTTAATGTATAACATAATTATATTATTATTTTGACCAATAATAATATTTTTATTTAAAATATATGAATATATATTTTATCAATATACTAAATAAATATATGATTTATTAATAAAACAACTATATCATTAATAATAAAATATAAAATTTGTTCGATTACAAATATGTATTAATAAATATACAAATGGTATAGGTTCATGAATCGAAGACCAACCTTATAATTGATCAATGGTGTTATATGTATTTTTACTACAAAATACAGTATGGTGAGTATATAGTCCCTTTTAAACTCTAAATATTTTGGGATGAGAATACATGTATTTTATAATTTACGTTATGGACACAAGTGATCAAAAATAAATTCTATGTTGAGTTGTACCATGGCATATTTCTTTATACTTGGTAGCTAATATTTACATGAGGAATGTAAACGCGAATCCTGTTGATAGATCTATCGGGCCTGACAACCGCAACCGGGCTGGACGACCAGTTTTCAACGGTTGCACAGTACTTCGTTTCTGTATACTACACTTGGTACGGTGTAGTGATTATTTAAGAATATGCTGCGATGATTTAAATGTTAAGTATGGTTACCAAGTGCTCAACTACTTTTACATACACTTGCGAGTGTATTATGTTTAAATATATAAAATCTTGTGGTCCATAGTTATAACGCTGCTAGCATCAAACCTATATCTCACCAACTTTATGTTGACGTTTTAAAGCATGTTATTCTCAGGTACGAATTAAGTCTTCCGCTGTGCATTTGCTCATATTAAGGACATTACTTGGAGTCGATCATCGCAATGGAACCAAATGTTGATGACTTCGTCCAGGTGGATAAGGACGGGTCTTTACACATCCATCCCCAATTCATCTGATGCATTCGTAGTTGACTTAATCAATGGAGACGCGAAGAAGGCGATCCCTTCCACCAACCGAATTCACCTCTTAACAATGAACCTGAAGCGTTTACCGGCGAACCTGTCCGAGACACCATTTTCTCTCTCATTTCCAGAGTATCTCATCATGATCATATACTATCTCAGATTCTAAACCTCATTCATCCGCTCGTTTCGACCGACAATCATCCCGGAATAATAGAAGAAGTCAACGAATTTCGCGCTCGAGTAATCAATTTGGAGAATATGGTGCAAAATGTACCAGCTTCAGCAACATCACCGGCACCAACAGTACCATCAGTAACAGCACCAGTACCATCAACAATCCAAGCTTCAACATCTCATTCTGTACCTCAAGTATAATTATCGTTCTACGAATCGTTCTACATCATTTATCTTCGTTCAACATGGCGATTATGTAATCTCTAATGTTTTAGAGATTATATATTCTTATTCTAACGGTAAATCAAATGAGTCTAATATCTTATTGACTCATTAAATCCCAGACTACATCTGAAGAAAATATATATGTTTTCATAAGGATTGTAATTAAAAATTCTTTCGTACAAACTGTTAATGGTGAAAATATTTTAACGGGTAGGTAATACCCGAGAAATATTCAGATTTCACATTAATAAGTTACACTGTACATTCTTCGAAGCTGATTCAACAATCATTTACTATCCTACTTACATTCACCGATATACAAATCCGTTCACCACAGAATAACCATATTCATCCAATTTCATATTTGAATTTTGATTTTTCAGAATCCAACAAGTGGCATAATGAAGAAAACGTTTGACAAAATAAAATTTGTTAGAAACAATCAAATTAACTATGAGAAATTTTGTAAAGAATCCACGCTAACTGTTCCTAGCTAATTGTTCCCAGCAAACTGACTACACTTTATTTATCACAATTTAATTATCGCAATTTATCGGGACACGTATACTAGGTTTTGACATATCATATCGACGCATATATATATATATATATATATATATATATATATATATATATATATATATTATTTGGAATAACCATAGACACTCTATATGCAGTAATGATCGAGTTCTCTATACAGGGTTGAGGTTGACTCTATAATAATATATATACTTTGAGTTGTGATCGAGTCTGAGATATGTACACGGGTCACGATATGTATTAATTAATTCGAATATTATATATTAAACTATATATAAATTATTGGACTGTCAACTGTGGACTATCGACTGAGGACTAATAATATTAGACAATTAAAATGAATTAAAATATTGATTATAACATATGAAATTAAACAATTCTTCAAGTTTGCCACTTGATTTCATCTTAAACCTCGTTTAAATCTTGACAATTACAATCTGCGTTCAAACCTTTCATGATTCTTGAAAACACCTCAATCGAGAGGATGACTCAACCTCACTTCATCAACGGAAGAAAAGATCGATGCATATAGTTATGCACCTGAAAACTCTCGAAAACTGAGTAAACGTTTAACGCGTAGCTGTGCTAATTCCTTTAGCGTTATTATTACCGAAAATAATTTTGCAATCTATTTCTAAATTAGCCAATTTTGTCACAGCTCCAGCAAGTCAACTTTGACTTTTCGTTCAAAACAACCTTATTATAATCTTGATTTATATGTGTGCTCTTTTATTTGTTACCGGGGAACCTTTTATTATATTCCACCATATTACCAGCAGATGTACCAGCAACCTCGCCGCTCCTTGGTTTAAATCTCTTCGATAAATCACTATATTTATCTATTGAAGTCTCATCATGTACTCATCCGCATCTTGTAACAAGAATTGCCATACCAATTACCGGGAATCAGTAAATCTGTATGGTGAGTCTCGCAACGTTTCCACATCAACAGTTATATGTATCCATATAACATTTGTCTCTTAGAACTATGATCTTCCATTCTGAAATTCTGAAAAGCACCCATTCTGCGAATTTATACGCTGAATTTTGAAAAAAATTGAATGAAGCAACAAAAACTGTAAACGACCTCAACAGTCAAAAGTTGATGATAAAGAATTGTATGTTGGCAAAGCTCAGAAAAAGTTTGAAATTGAAAAAATGATTGAGCAAACTACGAAGGAGTCTCTGAACAAATCACAAGGACTAAACTTGTACATTAACAATCCTGATGATTCTATTTCTGATGAAATCTTTAGCGAATATCTTGCTTCTGACTCCAAACTCTTGCGGAGAAATTTTCTTCACCATCCTTCGATATTAGAAATTCCAAGATATCATCGTATCTTTCATTATAAATATCCTCCATATTTCTGAAGATATTTTCATAACTATTCTTATCTGAAATCATTAATCTCTTCATGATATCAGTGTTACATCATATAGAAACTGTTAGTTTCTATATTCTATAAACTTTCAAGCTTAAAATATGAATGTTATTGAAGTAATGTTGGGAACTGATGCATGAGTTAGTATAATATAATGACACTTGATCAACGTGATTATATTACAGTAAGTCATGCTGAGTTTCTAATGGAACGTGATGATTCACAGATCATAACATCATCATGTGCCATGTTACATAACTCTTTCATTCTACTTAACTTCTGAACATATCAAGAAAGCATATTCTTGATAGTTCTATCCTCAGTGATATTAATAAATTTAAAAATCAAATTGTGCTATCACGTTCCTTCCTGCTTAGAGCATTATAATCATTCGAAACTCCATACTTACGAATTCTGGACCATTACTTGCTTTACTAGGAGTCGAGAGGAGAATAAAAAGGCAAAGAGCTCCAAAATATAAGAGAAAATATAAAGCCCAATAAAAACACAGAGGTTACAAACCATGAACATTAATACGAATAACAATATAAAGACAAGGTATAATTAAGAATAGTATCCCTCAAAGTAATAGTAGAAGTAAACAGATTTTTCTGGTGGAAGAGAAGGATGACAGAATTGATGATTTGAAAAATATCAAGGATTAGAACGGGATTAAGCATTTTCGCAATCTTTTGAATGTATGAACTAAGAAAGAAAGTATAGGAATGGTGAGAATAATGGAACGGAAGAGTTTAATTTATAATGGAAATATCAGACAGAGTAACCAAGGCAGATCATCGCATTTAATTAAAGAGATCTTAAATTCCATAAATTCCGAAGAATCAAATCTTATAGATTTCGAGGATTTTCTTTTGAAATCCCGTAAATTTCGGGAATCAACTGTGACTACGTCACCGGCTAAAATGAACTTGTATTTACAAATTTCACTCTTTGGTGATAGCTTCATTGGTACCCTTCGAATAATCGAATTGTTTTATCCATATTACTCAATGATGATAAAACTCTATTCATCAGCTCTTATTCGTCATGAAAACATTTTTATTGTTAGCCATGACCACCTCACTCAAATTTTGGGACGAAATTTCTTTAACGGGTAGGTACTGTGATGACCCGGAAATTTTAGACCAAATTTAAACTTAATCTTTATATGATCTCGACACAATAAGCAAAGTCTGTAAGGTTGAATCTTAAAAGTTTGAACTGTTTCATATATTCAATTACCCTATGACTATGCTCGACGATTCACGAAGGGGTTGTGTGTAATTAAATATGTAAATAAATATTTATAAATATAAAAGTGTATATATGATATTAGTAAAATAAAACTTTAATCAATTGGAATTAGACATATAAAATAATAAGCAATTAAGTATTATACATGAGGTTATTATGAACCTATATGTATATATGGGATTTCTACTAAATATTATTATTTGTATATATACTGTTATATAGATACAAATGTGTATTAAGTAAACAACATTATATATTTATAAACGAATACATATTATATATAGATATAACTATTAAATGATACATAGGTAATAATATAT